>NW_027468598.1:35102110-35202110 GCF_046254945.1 Alosa pseudoharengus
AAGTCTCTTACTGGTCAAATGCCCCAGCCAATACTCTTACTGGTCAAATGCCCCAGCCAGCACTCTTACTAGTGAAATACCCCATCTAGCACTCTTACTAGTGAAATGCCCCAGCTAGCACTCTTACTAGTGAAATACCCCAGCCAATACTCTTACTGGTGAAATACCACGCTAGATGAAAGTGTCTGCTTAATCAACAGGTAAACACTCTGCAACCTGTCATTAGTCATTGTCATTTGGGGCAGCTGTGGCCCACTGGTTAGCACTCTGGACTTGTAACCGGAGGGTTGCCGGTTCGAGCCCCGACCAGTGGGCCGCGGCTGAAGTGCCCTTGAGCAAGGCACCTAACCCCTCACTGCTCCCCGAGCGCCGCTGTTGTTGCAGGCAGCTCACTGCGCCGGGATTAGTGTGTGCTTCACCTCACTGTGTGTTCACTGTGTGCTGAGTGTGTTTCACTAATTCACGGATTGGGATAAATGCAGAGACCAAATTTCCCTCACGGGATCAAAAGAGTATATATACTTATACTTATATACTTATATAGTCCCTCCCACTCATTTTGGTGTCCTGTGCTAATGTCCAAGCCCTGCCGAGAGGTGCTGTTTTTGGGAGGCTCGTGGAGCTCCGTGCCTTACTGTACCTGTACTGGTGTTGCTCCTTTTGGATCCCACAGGAGTTTCATCACCACTGGCTCAAGGCACACGGCTCAAGTCTCAGTTGTTTTTTGTTTTGTTTGTTTTTGCAAGTCTGTAGAGAATGTCTTTTGGTGCCTGTTTTGGTGTTCGCGCTTGTTTTAAGATTTGGATCGTTGCCTATCAGCGTGTTTGTTCAGCTGGTCTGGCGAGGCACCTTAAATGCAAACCCAAAACAATCGCTTTTTTAAATGGCTGGGAAGGTCACATGCAGTACTGTTCTGCTCCAATAAAGCCATTGCTCTGCCTTGTGGCCCAGATCTACTGAAAGGATACGGCTTCCTTTCTGCCAGTTGACATTTATTGTTGCAGTTTATGTCCACCATTGGGACAGCATGAATAATAAAAAGCTATATTGGACATAAATCTGTATGTAGAAGTAAAGTAATGAGTGTGTGTTCTGTTAGATCTGGAGACTGACAGGTCTGTGAATGATAACTCTAATGAAGTGTCCACTTAGCGTTACAGTGAATGATCTGTGACTGCATAATAGATGAGCCATAAAGCAGGTTTTAAGTAACTGGTTGATTTCAGAAAGTGGTCGTGCAACTAGTCAGTGCCACTGGGCACGTATCTTGCCCAAGATGGCTGCAGAAATATAATTGGAAAGTGGCCATATGCCCTCTGAGATATGACGTCATGTGCTGGAGGCTGGTAAGAGAGCCTAAATGAGCTCATCAAAGCTCTAGCCGACCATGGACATGCGCTAGCGGGAGCTCAGACCGGGCTGTTGGACCTAGAGGACAAATGAAGGTCACAGCTGAGTAAAGGATCCAGATGAAATGTATAGGAAGACATGACGGGTATCAGACAAGAATGGAAAAGCAGGAAAGAGCGGAAGTGTAGGACTCGGTCATCAGCCGTCATAAGTCGGGGTCAAATGAAAGCAGGCACGGGATTGCAGAGGACTCCAAGGTATTACATCATCATTAATCTTGTCTGGTGTCACCCACGTCCACTCATGTGCTCTTGATGTCCACGCCTTCCGTCAAAACCGGTGAGCCTCTTCCATGTCCCTCCATTGCATTGCAGCAATAACCTGCCTTCTCCCCCTGCTGGCTCATTGCTGCGTTACGAACTGGGTAGCATTACGGACTGGGCAGCACAGAGACACCCATCAGGGGAGACGGCCATCAGGTGTCGTCTCCATCTCAGTGTGGACGTTATGGCCGCCAGAGTTGCTCCGTTGTGCGGTGAACGCTTTGGGTGATTTGCGCTCTGTAGTGTAGTCTGTTTGTTTGTTTGTTTGTGTTGTTGGAGTGGAGCGCTTCCTGTCCTGATTCACCAGTGTTATCTCTGGACGCCAGCCCAGTTATCAGGACGCTTCAGCCCAACTGCTCCCATCATGCCCTGCTTCTCGGGGCATATTTACGGCAGCAGTCGACGGCTTGGCCCGCCAAAGACTTCATGGTCTAATCTCATCGTTATTGGATTTCTTATGTGGGTTTAACAGGCACTGCCTGCAACTCTTGGATTTTATGAGGGGCTATCCCATTACCGGTGGACATCAGTGTTGGACGTACTTATCCCAGGTTTTTTACTTAGGGGTACAGTTAATCTTCTTTGCGTGTTTCTGTGACCGTCTTTGTCCAAGGCTGCGTAACTAATCCAGCCGTTAGTGACACCCAGCTGGGACTGTGTCAGGCTATGTGACCAATCCAGCTACATCACCTGCACTAGTTCTAAATCTACTCTCCTTGACCGTTGGCCAATGCGTGCCAGGAAGTAGGGCACTTCCTGTGAAGCTGAGCACTTAACTTGTAGCTTCACTGGCATTGCAGAGACAGGATGAAACGCGGGCGTCACTTTGGCTGTGAAAGCCAGACAGACAGGCAGACAACACAGGGAGTCAGGGCCTGATCCGCTCTAAAGCCCTTGTGTGTTATACAGAAAGGATTGTTTACTGTTTTGACTGAGTCTAGTCTGTCTCTGACTGCCTCATTTGTCAGGTGTAGAGAGACCCCCCCCCTACTCTCTACCTGCCTCCCTCTTTCTGAATGGCCGCAGTCATTCTTCCTTAGATGTCCTCAAACATGCGGCTCCATGCCAACTAGAATCATATCAGGGCATGTTGCCTGCTCTTGTGTTGTTTGTTTTGAAGCGGTTTCTGGAGAACCTCGCTGCCTCACTCTAATCAGTGACACCAGTAAATCCTCTAACATGTCATTAGATAGGAAGTGATTTCACATCTCGTATTTCCTTTATCACTTTCAGACATACCGTCATTTCCCAACTATTATTACATGGCTCTTCAGAGTGCTGCAGAAAGTTCCATTCACATGAATGGGCCTTCCTAACGTTCGGAGGTCTGTTAAATCTATATAATCACCGGCAAAGTATGTAATCACCGCTGTCAATGGCAACAAGTGTTGTGCTTCTGATTAACGTCTTTCATATCACTCCGCAAGAAGTCTGTTCGCTTATTGCAATGGAATTTCAATGAAAGTGAAAGTCAGCTAATAAGACGTTGCCACGCAACACCTGAAACTGTCAAGTTTGTGTGACAGTTTGGCAAACTATTCATTTTGTCAGCGGAAGACACAAAACGGTAGCAAAATCATTTTTAAAGACCCATTATGTTAAGTTTCTTTTCTTGTTTTGGCAAGTAGCCGTATAATAAGCGGGATAATGTATTGTTCTGTTCTCCCTGTCGGGACTAATTTTCTGATAATTACCGGCGGACAATACATTTATTCCTTACTTAGCTGTGCCTGATACATTGATTTTGCAAAATTTCTTCAGCTATGAGGTTAATACATGGGGGTTTTGTTTCTTTTAACTTGCATAAAACACTGTCCTGCGGCTTACACACAATGTGGCTAATTCACAGGAAATGTGAAATGTGCAGAAACGGTGATGTAAAGTTGCCCTTGTGAGCGGTGGCCATCTGCTGCGTGTGGAGATTCGTTCTCTGGCCTCTGGTGACCAGTCAGGAATGCTAGAGCAGAAAGCCGCAGTCGAAAAGCAGTAAATATCCTTCTTGGTGCCGAAGCGATGACGTGCGGCCCTCTGAAGGTCACTGATGTTGTGCTTGAACTTGCTGAGAGGTGTCGAGCTCAAACGAGGTCTGTCAAACAGCCGTTTATCACTCGTTTGGAAGACTTGTGTCTCTGTGTCCACTTTCCATTATCTGGTCCTCTTCCTGTCTTTGGTGTTTATTTTCTGTCTTTGGTCCTCCTTCTGTCTCTTGTGTTTATTTTCTGTCTTTTATGGTGATTGACGTAGACAGCGAGTCTGACTTAATCAGCACATTTAAATTAGGGACAGCCACTCGGCAAGCTCATGGCTTGGAGCATACGCCTTGTTTCTGTGCCAGCCCATTGGAAGGGGGTTACAACGTTGAGAAAAAGATGTTTATAAACTGACAAATGCTGACAAATGGCAGCCCATGGGACTGAAGACACTGAATCACATAAAAAAGATTAGCCTGCTTCTGGAGAAGGAGATTTTGTACAGATCTCTTTAAGCCATCTGTTCTGAACGTGTGTGTGTGTGTGTGTGTGTGTGTGTGAGAGAGTGTGTATGAGCATATGTGTGTATGAGAGAGAGAGAGAGTGTGTGTGAGAGTGTATATGAGTGTGTGTGTGTAAGAGAGAGAGAGAGAGTGTGTGTGAGCGTGTGTGTGTGTGTGGACTGAAGAGCCACCAAAAGGCCAGGGTGGGCCTTAGGGAGTTCTTCTCCTCTGTTGGGTGTGGGAACTGGAGGGGGGGGAGAGAGAGAGAGAAAGAGAGAATCCTTCTATAAAAGAGAAAGAGGATCCTCGCGAGATTAAGCCCTTGGGTTCTACTGTCCACATGCCTAATGTGACAGACTCATTGTGCGCTGGACATTACAATGGACTGAGATCAAATTCTTTTTTATATAGTTTGTGACCAACACACCCAAATCATTTATTGTTGAATATGTAGAATGCCAAATGTGCACTCCACGGTGAAACACAATACGATGCCCATTTGGGATTATTCATAAAGAAATGGTAGTTTATCTGAAAAATAAAGCCGTAATGAATACTCAGATAAGATGAAATGAGAGGGGTGATCAGTAGGGTCATTTGGCTCCGGCTGGACCGGTGAAATCACTGCCTGTTATGAGACGTAGTCGAGTCCTAGCTGGAGTTATTTCTTGGAGTCCAGATTATGAGGTCAATCAATATTGAGTCCATATGGTCAGAGGGATGGAGAGGAAAGCTTCGGTCAGCATGAGAGATGTTCTTCTGCTCATTCAGCACAATGCATTAACAGTTGGTAAACCAGTTTTTATTTTCCATTGCCTCCAGCAAAGCCAACCCCCCCCCCCCTGTCAGCGTTGGCTTGGCCCAGTGGGTTGGCCACTGCTCTGTCTTTTCAAGTTCACTTCTGGGAACAGAATACAGCGACCCCAGTCATATTTGCGTAAACAGACATTCAGCAGATGAGATGAGATGAGCTGGGTGTTCATGTGATGTTTGCAGCCCCAGCTGTCAGCTGCCATGACCCCTCAGTGCTTGTGCCAGGGGCAGATCTCTGTTGATGCCCCACTGGCCACCCCTCAGTGCTTGTGCCAGGGGCAGATCTCTGTTGATGCCCCATTGGCCACCCTGCTAGGTTCAGTGTCAGTTCCTGAATCACTGATAGATGTGGTGGAGCTGTTAGATGGTCCGGGGGAGGTGATGCTGGTGGTCATGATGATGATGATGGTCACTCAGTCCTATTCATATTGCCCCCTTCAGTTTGGCCTCATTCTCTAGCTCTGCCTCTCTCTCTCTCTCTCTCTCTCTCTCTGCCTCTCTCTCTCTCTCTCTCTCTCTCTCTCTCTCTCTCTCTCTCTCTCTCTCCCTCTGCTGTGTGTGTGTGTGTGTGTGTGTGTGTGTGTGTGTGTGTGTGTGTGTGTGTGTGTTTGTAACTGAGCATGATCCAGGGTCTGTAACACAACACAGTACATACATACTTTAAAGCTCTATTTAGGGGAGGGGAAGTTCCAGACTTTTTTGGCCCGAATACACAAAACTATTTCTGACTGCTGCCAAAATGTCATTTACAAGGCCTGTAAGAAAGTAGCCGAGCAGCTCGGCCTGGGATCTGTGTCGGCCGATATCTACCTTGTTGACTGGTGCTGGCTATTGGCCGATATCTACCTTGTTGACTGGTGCTGGCTATCGGCAAATGATATGACATTTACTGATGCCAGTGGCCGATGCTTATCTGTTATGTTGCAACAGTTCTGCAGTAGCTAACTGTTATGTGTGACGGCACATTCAGAGTGCTATGAAGAGCTACAACATGAAAGTAAAGACTTTTGTTTATAGATTGGAAATAGAAAAACATCCGTATCAGCATTCTGCAGAGGCTGGGCAGGGTCAAATCTGCCATGATGCTCAAGAGTGGACCAGTGAAGGAGTAACGGGGTCAAATCTGCCATGATGCTCAAGAGTGGACCAGTGAAGGAGTAACGGGGTCAAATCTGCCATGATGCTCAAGAGTGGAGTAACGGGGTCAAATCTGCCTTGATGCTCAAGAGTGGACCAGTGAAGGAGTCATTTGATTATTTTTAAACAGAATGATAAAAAGATACATTTCTCTTGATGCATTTGTCTTTGTTTCTGACTATTTGAAGATGCCTCTCTTGTGAAGAGGTCCTTGTGTTTTTCTGACTATTTGAAGATGCCTCTCTTGTGAAGAGGTCCTTGTGTTTTTCTGACTATTTGAAGATGCCTCTCTTGTGAAGAGGTCCTTGTGTTTTTCTGACTATTTGAAGATGCCTCTCTGTGAAGAGGTCCTTGTGTTTTTCTGACTATTTGAGGATGCCTCTCTCCTTTGTGAAGAGGTCCTTGTGTTTTTCTGACTATTTGAGGATGCCTCTCTCCTTTGTGAAGAGGTCCTTGTGTTTTTCCATGTTGCGTGACGTGACTGAGGCTGCGGGATTCTAGCCGGAGTCGGAAAATTGAATCCACAGAAGTGGTCAGCGAGGCCTGAGCTGTCCTTTTCACTGAGATTGAAACGGATCACTCTCCTCCCACGGCTGTCAGTACACATAAGGCGCGGTGCTCGTAACCCCCCCCACACACACACACACACACTGAGCAGCTCACTGAGGGAAGGGATGAAAGCTTCCACACAGCGTTTCATGTTGCCACAGCACTTCTCATCGCCCAGCACGACTGAGTTTCTGTCTGCAGAAGATTCGTCTGACGTGGTGGATCTCGCCAGACAGAGTAGCAGACGCGTCCACGCTGGGCTTTAATACGGACGCCAATGATCAGCCAATCAAAAGCACGCGGTGATGAATATGCCTCAAAAGTGGCGGTCAACCAGAAGAGCGAGAACAACACGTGTACGTCAACAAAGAGGAGGTTTAGAGTCGGACGCAACTCACATGATGGGAGTGGAAAAGAGAGAGAGAGGGGGGGAATAGAGGACCTTGAAAAGAAAGAAAGAAATAAAAAGAAAGAAATGCAGGAACAGGGGGAGATTGGGGAGGGCGGCTGTCCATTAATTTCACGTGGACAGGATGGTTGACTGGTTTTTAATTAAAGATATGGTATTTCCAATCATGTGCCATTACTGCCCTTTAAATGGCTGCAGATGACCTGGGTCTCTTGATCGCGTATGACACCGTGGTGGGCCGTGAGCGCTCCCTCTTCCTGCTGTGTGCTGTGCTGAATAGCACTTAGTCAAACGTAGAAAAGAAGCTTTGTAACCTTTGGGCTCATCAGAAAAGAATAAATGGACTGGTCTGTAGGTGAGGTCAGAGTCTGTGTCCTGTTCCCGAAAGTGATATTTACTAATGTAGTCACACTAATCCGTGTAACAGAGCAAGTATTTTAAGTTTTATATTTGATTTGAGTCAGGTCCTTGAAATCCTTGAAATTTTGCTAATGTTGTGTGTGTGTGTGTGTGTCTGTGTCTGTGTGTGTGTGTGTGTGTGTGTATAGGTCACTGGGCTGCTTCATGATACAGCTGTGTGTGCTCCTCCTCTCCCTCCTCATTCACACGTTGCCATTTCCACATGTTTACATCCACTCTACTGGGAGTCACATCCACACTACTGGGAGTCACATCCACACTACTGGGAGTCACATCCACTCTACTGAGAACTGAGTCACATCCACACTACTGAGAGTCACATCCACACTACTGGGAGTCACATCCACACTACTGAGAGTCACATCCACACTGCTGGGAGTCACATCCACACTGCTGAGAGTCACATCCACACTACTGAGATTCACATCCACTCTACTGAGAACTGAGAGTCATATTCACACTACTGAGAGCCACATCCACACTACTGGGAGTCACATACACACTACTGGGAGTCACATCTACACTACTGAGAGTCACATCCACACTACTGGGAGTCACATCCACACTACTGGGAGTCACATCCAGACTACTGAGAGTCACATCCACTCTACTGACGTGTGTGTGTAATGGAAAGTCTAGGGAATAGATTTGTAACCTTCTATATGGTCTGTGATATTTGGCCTGCTGAAAGATGCTTTTTGTTCAAAACCTATTTCAGACAGAGACCTGTGTCAGCCTCTGGACGCTTGGACATACTCAAATGAATGTAGAAAGTGAACGTGATGAGAGTGCAAACTAGCTGACAGTCAACTGTAACTCCTAGTATTTTATAAATCTTATTTCATATAATGTTTTTAGTTGCTCCCCTTGCCTTCCAGAATTTGGGAAGACCGAGACAGCATTATTATCACCCTGCAGATCCAGGCCTGTCTCTCTGGAGTACCCCAGAAAAGTCCGGAAGTTGTGATGATATGCGGCGTACATCTCTCAGTGCTTCAGCCTCCAGGAGAGGTCCACAGGCAGTTATATTGGGTTGACCCACATCAGGACTGCCCCCTTGACCTCGCTAATTATCTCAGTAATAGTGGGGAGGTCACCACAGGGCCTGTCTTTATTAAGATTTCAGGATAGTCTCATCTCGTGTCTCGAGTGTGTTGGCCATCTTCCTTTTAATGAGGAGGAGTTGTGCCTATAAACTGCATAAAGCTTTACTTGTTGTATTTGAGCCACATGGTACAAAGCTTACTGTAAAGAAGTGAAACATTATGCAACCATTAGTGGACACACAGCTCTCTCTTTCTCATCGTTACTTTCAGTGTGGATAAAGATGTCCATTTAAGAGACATTGTTGTTCACTGTCTTGGTGACCAGGAACTTCGAAAAACAGGGCCGGAATTGGCTGTGTTGAAGACCTGGAGTAGCTTCTTATGTAAACTGGGGACAGTGGTGGTTGTGGCATTCAGGGGGCTATTTAAAGATCCCAACATGAATCTGTACTCTACTTGCAGGATAAATAAATTAGCACATAATTGCCACTTGCTGCATAAATACATTGAAGAAAAAGGGAAAAGGAATGCATTTGCGCTGTGACTACGTCACATGTGTATGAGAGGAGGTGTTTACTGAAACAGCTGAAGTGATTGTGACACCCTGGAGGTGGATGGTGTTGTTGAGTGAGGTGAGCACAGGGTCTCCACGCCTGATTATCTTCTAATGGAGGCCATGGGACACGCCTGCAGAGATAAGAGCCTCTCCTCCCTCTCCTCTCTAAATCTGGCCCCCCTCTCTTTCTCTCTTCCGCTCCCTCTCCCTCTCTCTCTCCATCTCTCTCTTTCTCTCCTTACAAAATCTGTGTTCAATTTCCTTCCTCAACCATCTCTCATCTCTCCCTTATGTTCTCTCTCTCCCTCCCTCCCTCTCTCTTTCGCTCACTCTTCCTTTTATCTCCTTCACCTTTCCATCCTTGTCCATCATTCTGTCTTTCCCCCTTCATTCCACCTCCCCCCCTCCTCCTCTCCTCTCCTCTCTTCACCTGTTCCTTTCATCGCCCGGTTCATGTGTGCTATCTGCCATCCTGGGCTCCTGAAGAAAGGAATTCACGCACGACTCACTCTGGTCTTTGTCCAGCTGAAGGTGGAGACTCCTGTTGAGAATGGAGGCCTGCACAGTAATGGAGTTTGGATTACTGCACTGAGGCTGCTGACATACAGTAACTGTTTTTTTTAAAGTTTATTTTTTGGGCTTTTTGCCTTTATTTGGACAGGACAGTGAAGAGTGACAGGAAGTAAGTGGGAGAGAGAGATGGGGAGGGGTCGAGAAATGACCGCAGGTTGTATTGGAACCTGGGTCCCTGTGGGCACTCCGACCCGTATATGGTACGGGCGCTGTAGCCTGCTGCGCCACAGCGCCCCCACAGTAGCTGTTTCTATCCGTCGTCGCTATGGTGTAAAAGAATATGTCTTCTCAACATTTGTTATATTTTTTCACTACCCGTAATCGACCAATAATAATCAATACCAAACAATCATTTTAATGTCTGTTGCTGCACACCTTATGTTGGGTATCAAATGTTATTGATTCCGATCCTGCTTATCAATTCCTCATTTCGATTCCAACATGTAAAACATTTTTGAGATATACACTGTCTGAATATGAGATTCATATTGACAGAATAGTAACATATTATGACAATGTATTAGTTTGGCTAAGTGTATATTTTGATCCATACAATATCAATAACCTTAGATCAAGACTGAATAAAGACCTAATATATATGTAGTGATGCTTAACTCTTAACCATCTTTATTCCTTATTGCAGGAGTATTCTATGTTCTAAGTTTTTACTGAACATTCAAAAGGAAAATATTTATTCACGAGTATAAGTATCGATCCACAGACATGCATTTTTATGATAAGGCCTTAATAATACATACAGATTTTTCTTTCATTTTTCAGTCCCTATTTCAGTTCTTTCTTATTGATTCCACTCAGTTCTGATATTTCATTTCCCAACCCTGCGCACACCTTAATTATCACAAGAGGCTGTCGGATGCATTGGGACGCCTAAATAGGCTGTGAACAAGTCAGTAGTATGAATACTAATGTGAGTGCATATTCCTCTGTGGCTCTCTGTGCATTCATCCCAGTCAGACAGAGGCACGCTCTGAGTTCTTCGCTGATGTTTTATTCATCGTCCTGGGTTAACTGACCACTAAATCCTTTATGCCAGCGCATGAAACATTCAGCGCACTCCCTGACACCTGTGGGTCAGCCAATCAGGGCTCTCCGTGGGTCTCCTGGCGAGTTTTAATTGGTCAGTCCGTGGAGAGTAATGGGCTGCTGGGAGGTGACCTTAGGGGACATGGGAGAGATGTGGAGCAGGCTATTAGTGTGTGTCGTTCATCAGTGTGTGTGTGTGTGTGTGTGTGTTCTCCAGATCAAACCATAGTCATGCATAGTGGCTGGAGCAGCCGAGCTTTAGTGAACAGCAGATTTGAAGGCCATGGACATACATCTTTCTTTCGAAAACAGAAATGGTGAGGCAAGGTAGGCAAGAGAGATACATTGCTGGTCAAAACGTTAGCGTAAGAACTGGTTTATAATGCTGAATGAAGCACAAAGCTTTACTAAAGCACATCCACTGTTTAAAGTCACAAACACAATGAACTAAGGTAACTTTTATGCATGCGCGAACCTATACATACCGGTAGATAGTCTGTGCCATAACATTTATTCCTGCAGGCTGCCCGTTTTGGCTGTCATACTTAAATGGCTTCGCAAGAAGTAGGCCTACATAGACCATAACTTGTACTACTGTCATCATCTTTAAGAACTTTTCCCAATATTTCCCATAGCCTATATCGCTTTTCCTGAAGGGGTGTCTTTATTATTTTAACTCGCGTCTTCAGCTTCTTTACTGTTGACTTTACTGTATTGATGCTTTACTGTATTGATGCTAGCTAGCCTTCCCGTGATATTTTAAGTAGGCCTATTTGTAGAAAATATATATTTAATTAATTTTAACTGACCCGCCCGCAAATGACCCGAATATCATTAAAATATTTTGTTTATGACTCATAACCGCGGGTATCCGCGGTCATCCGCGGGCGACCGCTTAATTTCGGGCAGACCGCGCAACACTGTCCAGCGGTGAGTGTAGAGGAAGCTCTGGCGGATCAGCTCACGGAGCCGGTTCTGAATGGATGGACACAGCAGTGGACCGAGGTTTGCTCTGGGTTAAAGAACCACTTCGTCCAACTCAATCTCACTCTCCACCACTCTCAGGGACCGGGGACACACACTGCAGAAGCACTGAAGACTGTGTGTGTGTGTGTGTGTGTATGTCTGTGTGTGTGTATGTATGTGTGTGTTTGTGTGTATGTGTGTGTGTATGTATGTGTGTGTGTGTGTGTGTGTATATGTGTGTGTGTGTCTAAATGTGTTTGCCACTGACTCATAGAATGTGACATGCCACGTGACTCTTTCTAAGGATTCTTTCTAAGCTTGTGTGTGTTGTCATACTGATCTCTCTCTGTAATGCACACACACACATGCATACACACTCACACACACATGCATACACACTCACACACACATGCATACACAGCGGAGGAGATGAGAGACAGAGAAAGGGCAAAGACGAGAAGAGGTAAAGATGTCTTTGAAGAGTGAGGAGAGCTCAGTGCATTAGAGCGGCCATGTTAATCCTGTGTCCAGCCCCAGTGAAGGTTAATGTGCTGCATGTGTGAATCCTCATAGTTGACCACACTGCAGTCACACAGTAAAATGGGCCGTTCAGTAGAGCTGTATTTCAAATGTGCGTGTGTGTGTGTGTGCGCATGACAACGAGATAGGCCAGGTCATATATTTGATTTACATGGGTTTCATTGTGTTTTTTCCCCTCAAAAATACCATAGACCATTGGTATAACCTTACTGTTGGAAGAATAATCTACGGTTCCACTTAGAACGTCACAGAACCCTATGATGGTCTTTCAAGAAGGAATCAACAGAGGAGTGAAGATGAACTTGGTGGATCCTGTCAAGATGTTCTAGTTTTTTTCTCACCTTGGTAAGGAGATAAGTGTTTTGTCAGTCATCGAGAGGGAAAAAGTGATCATTCTTCTTGCTAGTCTCATACACTGTCCTGATCTCTCTGAGTAAAATGCATCTCTGTATCTAAACATCCAGCTTATCTACTCTAATCAGAGATCATGTTGCTATGGCAGCCTGGCTACCCAGAGTAATCCATAGTCACTGTTGGTTAGCTGCTTAAGTCCCTTTTACTCACATCAAATGAGGTGGTGTTTTGTGTCGCATCTCATAGTCTTCTTGGTAGCCCTCAAGGAACGTTATCAGAAAACAGAACCACCTGTGTTCTTCGCACTTCAGCGCGCACTCTTGACATGATCTGGGCTGGCAGATTGGAGCGCAGCCATCAGAAACTCCAATAAACCACGTTGTTATGTACAGGCTGTGCGAAGGCCTCCACCGCTCACTCTCTCTCTCTCTCTCTCTCTCTCTCTCTCTCTTTCTTACACACACACACACATACACACACGCACAAAAGAGAGGGCTAAACCAGTATCATTTGTTCACTCTTCAGTAGCTTTACAAATGAAGTGCAATGGGGGCAGCTGTAGGGGACTCCTGGTAACTCTCCTTTAAGATTTGCTGTCTTCACCCTTTTTTTTTTACGCCCCTAGACCGATAGGCTTCATAACATTCAGCTGGCTTTACATTTAATTCTGTGGGCTATTGTGTGCCCTTGCGTAGTGGGGGGGGGGGTAACAGTCCTGTGGTCATCCTCTAACTCACCTTCAAAATGGTCGCAGGAGGAAGATGAAGGTGGCTGTTGTGAGGAGGGCAGATGAAGGCCTAGAGGGAGTGCACGACACCAGCGACTTTATCTGTGAACACTGACTGAGTGAGTGTGGAGTGAGTGTGAGTGGAAATGTGTTGACCTCTGGTCTCATGCATATGATCACAATTATGGGATGTAGGGACTTAACAACGTAGTGAATTACATGAACATTAAAATGAACAGGTTATAGTAAAATCAATTGGACGTAAACAACCTATATTAATAGAATTGAACAGAATGACAACAATAACCATAAACATACACATACTCTGTAAGGAAAAATGAATGAGTTAGAAATCGTTAGAAATCATTCGGCGCTTTGTGCGTGATACATTGATGGGTTTTCCACAGTGAAGAGGTTTAATCCTCTATCTGGAGAATTGGTGGAGTCTCTTGTGGAGTTCTAATCTCCTCGGAGCTTTCCATGCTCTCTGCTGTGATCCTACAGGGCATATCCCACCCTGAGGGGTCCAGAGACCGCTAGCCCTGGAGACTGGTAGCCCGGGATAATGGCCTTCAGGTGAGATGAATGCTCTCTGTGATGTAGAGAGGGATATTTTTGGCGTGTGCCCCGAGGTTTTACTTTGGATCCACTTCCCTTCTCCACTCTCACTCCGATATGCTGATTAATCTCACTTGAAATATTCTGCCTTCTCCTTTTCTCTCTCTCTCTCTCTCTCTCTCTCTTACTCTCTTTCTATTTTCTTGACACCCACTTGACATTAATGAGCCTGATCACAGTGCGTTGTGTGTGTGTGTGTGTGTGTGTGTGTGTGTGTGTGTGTGTGTGTGTGTGTGTAACAGAGAGAAAGAGAGTGTATGTATGCCTCTGTTTGTGGCTTGGCTGTATGTATGTGTGAGTGGGTGTTGTGTGTGTGTGTGTGTGAGTGTGTGTGTGTGTGTGAGTGCGTGTGTGTGTGTGTGTGTGAGTGCGTGTGTGTGTGTGAGTGCGTGCCCATGTGTTATCAGTACCTAACAGACGCAGTGCCATCGCCCACTCCTCGCCCCCCAGGCTCCCTGTTCCCATGCCCACACATCAGCCTTGGCACACCACGCCGTACCGCACCACTCTGCACCACTCTGCCATCCTGTGCCAACTGCTGTGCCATCCTGTGCCAACTGCTGTGCCATCCTGTGCCAACTACAGTGCCACCTTTACCTTATACCCTCACACACACAGTGCCACTTCTACCTTACACCCCCACACAGACACACAGCTGCCTCCCCCACCACTGCATTGCCACCCCTACTTAATACCCCCTGGATGCCCCCCTCCTCCCCACACACACACACACACACACACACACACACACACACACACACACACAGAGAGATGGTGCTGACTTTCTCCTGATCTCAAACCCTCTGATTGCACTGGGACAGATGATGAGAGCCATCCACCTGTAATGGCGTCTAGTCGAGCCTCATTGAGAGACATGAAGGGGCTTTGTGCTGCTCCTTCTTCACTGGCCTGAAGGGCTCTCACATTAAACGGCTTCCTCTCCGGTCCAAGTGCTCGAGGTGCTACGCTCCAACACGCAGGAGAATTAGGTGGCGGTTAGTTTAATCCCCTGGCAAACACACACACGTGTACACACTGGTGCTGGCCAACTACACCTGGTCTGAAGTTACACACCTTGTTTGCCGAGTTCTGCATGCTTTAAAGAGATGGGAGACGTCTGTGTGTACACAAAGCTGTGCACATGCAGTAGATGCCCTGTGTGAATGACGGAATGCTCTACTCTTTCTCTTGTGTGAATGACGGAACGCTCTACTCTTTCTCTTGTGTGAATGATGGAACGCTCTTTCTCTTGTGTGAATGATGGAACGCTCTACTCTTTCTCTTGTGTGAATGATGGAACACTCTACTCTTTCTCTTGTGTGAATGATGAGACACTCTACTCTTTTATGTGTGTTTGTGTTTATGCCCTATTTTCTCTCCGCCATCAAACTCACTGTTTAAGAGATGTGCCTTAGAAATGCAGTGCTGCTGTTGTTGCTGGATAGGGATAGCGTTAGCAGTTGCCATGGCAATTGTAGTAAGAGTAAAAATAGTAGAAGTGGCTGCAGCAGTTGTAGCAATAGCTGCAGTGTTAGCAGGGCCGCTAATAGTGTCCGAATGGCACAGAATCAGAGCAGAGGCTTGGTCAGCCGTATAGTGGAGGCCTGGAAGTGGGTTGAAGCTCTCTGTAAATAGCTAAGTGAGGCGTGGGCGTTGCGTGTCCTCCAATAGCATCTCTTTGTGGCAGGCGTCCACCTCCAGAGTCCTGATGGGTAATTGATGATGCCACACAGCGTGAGGCTCCCATTCCATCACAGCAGCACTGCAGCAGTGTGAGCGCACGAGCGCTGTGCGGCTCTCACCAGTTAAGTGCGTCCAGGTGTGCACTGACCTGTCCAGCACAGACATCCTGCCGAGAGACAGAGATCTTAACCGAATAGACCACATGTCTCTGCTTTCAACCCCACCCACACACACACACACACACACACACACATACACACACACACACACACACACACACACACACATACACACACACACACACATACACACACACACACACATACACACACACACACACACACACATACACACACACACACACACACACACACATATACACATACATACCAATCCCCAAGCGGTGCTTTGGATGGATATCTGTGGTCGGAACTGTGACATATGGCTCATGATGGCACGTTTTGAGTGAGCTCTCTAGCTGGATAGGAGCCATTTGGAGTGACGTGGGTATTTTGCTAGAATTAAACCAGTTAGTGTTGGCTGCAGTTGGTGGCCTTTTTTCTGTGCTGCTGCCAGGCTCTGTTGCCAATAGCATGGAAAGTGTGTGTGTGTCTGTGTGTGTGTGTGTGTGTGTGTGTGTGTGTGTTGCCAGTAGCACGGAGAAGGGTATTCAGAGGCCATTGGAATGCAGAAATTTGGATCGCATGTCTTCAGAAATCCACAATTACAAGCTGCCAGTCACAGGTTTTCATGACTCACGGCTCCACACAGCAAAAAGCACAGCCCTCCTTAAAGCAGCAGTGGAGAGGGTCAAGGTCATAGAAAGAGTAAGGTCACTAAGCCACCAACTAACATCCTGACCATGTACAGTCCTAGTGTGTGTGTGTGTGTGTGTGTGTGTGTGTGTGACCTGTGGTCATTTCCCGATCCCTCCATCTCTTTCTCCAATCTCCTCTCAGAGTAAAGGAAATTAATGATTTTAAAATAAAAGTTTTACAATAAACTTTTAAACATTTTACAATAAAGCTGAACGTTTCTGAAGTTCTGCTCCCCTGTTTTATCCATGGTGGTGTTAAATATTCCTTCTTGCCCCACGCCGGCAGCGCTGTGTGGAATCATTAAAATATCTAATCATTTAGTGGAAATGAGTTTTTAAGAGAAAAAAACACTCTGCTTCTGTCTCCCAGGAAGCACTTAGATAAGTGTGGCTCGGTAACCGTGACGATCTGCACTGACCCCTGAGCGCTGGGTGGGAGAGGTAGCGTGAGAGAGAGGGAGAGAGAGTGGGAAATGAAAAGGGAGAGAGAGAGGGAGAGAGATGGAGGGATGGAAAGAGAGAGAAAAGGAGGGAGGGAGGGAATGAGAATGGGAGAGAGAGAGGGAGCAGAGATGAAGAGCGAGAGAAAAGGAAAGAGAGGGGAGAGAAAGAGGGGAAGAGAGAGGGGAAGAGAGAGGGAGAGGGAGAGAAAGAGGGGAAGAGGGAGGGGAAGAGAGAGGGAGAGAAAGAGGGGAAGAGAGGGGAGAGGGAGAGAAAGAGGGGAAGAGAGGGGAGAGGGAGAGAAAGAGGGGAAGAGAGGGGGGAAGAGAGGGGAGAGGGAGAGAAAGAGGGAAAAAGAGAGGGAGAGAAAGAGGGGAGGGGAGAGGGAGAGAAAGAGGGGAAGAGGGAAATGTAGCGTTGGCAGCAGCTGCTGCAGAGGCCGTGATGAAATTAGTGGACGTGCACACTGTCCACCTGGGGGACGCAAGCCTCAGCAATGTCACCCCCACGCTGTGTGTGTGAGTGGGGTCAGCAATGCCACCCTCACGCCGTGTGTGTGTGTGTGTGTGTGTGTGTGTGTGTGTGTGTGTGTGTGTGTGTGTGTGTGTGTGTGTGTGTGTGTGTGTGTGTGTGTGTGTGTGTGTGTGTGTGTGTGTGTGTGTGTGTGTGTGTGTGTGTGTGTGTGTGTGTGTGTGTTTGCGTGTGTGTGTTTGCATGTGTGTGTGGGGGGGTGAGAGGGTCAGCCCTGAGGCAGGTCAGCATGAGGAGAGGGAGCGCTGGAGAGACTCAGCCAGACGCGGCCCAGGTCCGGCCCGGAGGCAGCTGGTGTTTAGGTCCAGTTCTGCTGTGAGCGGAGCTGACCTAGTGGCCTGTCACTCAGCGAGACACAGAGCAGAGGGGGCAGCTGTGGAGGAGGTGTTTGGACTTTGTTTTGTGTGTGTGTGTGTGTACACAAGTCAGTATGCATCTTTGTGCTGATCATGATCATCATGCATGATCACTTTGTTGTATGTGTGTGTGTGTGTGTGTGTGTGTGTGTGTGTGTGTGTCTGTCTGTGTGTGTATCTTTGGGCTGATCATGATCATCATGATCACTTTGTTGTGTGTGTGTGTGTGTGTGTGCAGATGTGTGTGTGTGTGTGTGTGTGTGTGTGTGTGTGCAGATGTGTGTGTGTGTGTGTGTTGTTTGATCTCATAGGCCCAAGGGAGTGGGGGTTAGAAATAAGGTGAATTGGTTTCATCAGGAAGCAAACGCATTGGCAGCCCCATACCATCTTCTCTGCTGACAAATGTGTTTTGGCTGATAGGATCTGCTGAGAGAGAGTGAGAGAGAAGAGAGAGAGAGAGAGAGAGAGAAGAGAGAGAGAGAGAGAGAGAGAGAGAGAGAGACAGAGAGAAGAAGAGAAGAGAGTGAGAGAGAGAAGAGAGGGAGAGAAGGAGAGAGAGAGAGAGAGAGAGAAGAAGAGAAGAGAGACAGAGTGAAAGAGAGGGAGAGAAGGAGAGAGAGAGAGAGAGAGGGAGGAAGGAAGAGGGTGGCCGGGGGGTACTGATGCAGCTGTTGCCGTGGTTTTGTTGTTGTCACACTGAGCATCTCTCGCCTCCGTCAGCAAACACGGCTGCCTTCCTGAGCAATGAGAGGGGGATGAGAAGGAGAGAGAGAGAGAGAGAGAGAGAGAGAGAACATTGGGGTGGTGGGGGGGGGGGTAGACGGCCTGGAGGAAGAGGAGAGCTATGCCTCTGGGCTACAGAAACAGCATCGGTTCAAACTCCCCACTAAAGATGCCGACTGAAGCCATTTCAGCGCCAAAGCAAGATGCTCACTCTTTAATGGTATGAAGAGAGTAGTTATATGACAGTGCAACACAAATCATATTAGTGCTGGTGTTTCTTTTACATTCTATTTTTTCTTCTTTTGCTTTGAGAAACTTTGCACATTTTTGTTTTGCAGCCATTCAGTTAATAAGTAGCAAGCCTGGAGTAGAGCATCATATGGGGTTGGAGCAGTTGGGTTTGTGTAATGAAATCTGACTAGCGCTAATGGCTAATGGCTAATTGAGTTGGCAGAAATCAACTCGCCTCAATTAGAGGACCAAGCACAGAGGGGATGTAAAACAAGTTTGTGTGTGTGTGTGTGTGTGTGTGCGCATGTGTGTACAGTGTGCGTGCGCGCGTGTGTGTGTGTGTGTGCGCGTGTGTGCGTGTGCATGTGTGTACAGTGTGCATGCGCGTGTGTGTGTGTGTGTGTGTGTGTGTGTGTGCGCGTGTGTGCGTGTGCATGTGTGTACAGTGCGCGTGTGTGTACAGTGTGCATGCGCGTGTGTGTGTGTGTGTGTGTGTGTGTGTGTGTGTGTATGAGTGAGAGGGCAAACATCAGTCTGTAACTTCACTCAGACTGTGTATTCATGTAAAGGTATCAGTGTAAGTGTGGAATATGAAATGACAATGCCACAATGTAACGATTATGTTGTACTGACGCATGTAAGAAAAGACGCAAGAACAGTGTTGCCCTTATTGCCCTCTTAGCCCTGCCCCCTCCATATAGGGGCTGCAGCACTGCCCTTTCTGTAGACCTGGACAAAGAGCGGTTCTATAGGGGATATGTAGAAAGGACTACTTAGAACATCTTATCTTCCCATGCCTGTCATCAGTAAGCCCCCCCCCCCCCACCTGTGGCGGTTCTAAATGCCCGGTTCTGTCATTGGGAAAGAAAGGGCTGCTTTGACTTTGGACGGGCAGCGCGAAAACCACAGCCATAAAAGGCCAAAGGGAGAGCTTTCTGCTTTCTGCTCATTGTATAAGATTGGCCTGCAGGATTACATTTCCCCTGCTCAGCTAAGCCTGGGGGGGGGGGGGTGGAGGGAGAGAAAGGGATGGAGAGAGGGAGAGAGGGAGAGATGGAGAGAGATGGAGGGAGAGAGAGAGAGTAGTGGTGGTGGTGGTTTGGCTGGCAGTGCACTTTTCCGCAGCCTTTATCTCTGTCAATTTATCTCAGGATTTATTTGTGTCTCAACAGAAAATGGAGGTCAGAGAGGTTGAGTGATACTGTAATGTCTTAGTCTTGGTACTGTGTGTGTGTGTGTGTGTGTGTGTGTGTGTGTGTGTGTGCGCTGTAGGTTGCAGTAGGTTTTGTGTATTTGGTAGGAAGGTTGTGTGTCTGTGTGTGTGTGGAGTGTGACTTGTGGGATTCTTTAGTGTGTATTAGTGTGCATTCCACCTTGACTACCCCTCCTGCCAGCACTTACAGCATACGAGTGACTTGAAAGCTATTTTTGGACATAGCCACTCTAGACCGCTGAAGGTCAGTAATACAATAAGCACTCTGATAATAACACATCAGCTCTGCCTATACATTCCCCACTCTGATAATAACACATCAGCTCGGCCTATACATTCTATACATTCCCCACACACTCAGCTGCATTCCAGCAGGCCTGTGCGCTTGGCTGGATTATTTAAAACCCCAAAATGTAAGTGAAATCTAGACACACTCACACAGTTAAGCACTGGACTTCAAAGTCTCCGGCCTGATTTGTGTGTGTGTGTGTGTGTGTGTGTGTGTGTGTGTGTGCATGCATGCTATCTGGTGGTGTTGAGTGCTATGCATTGTGATTTCTACCTGTCCTCTGGATGTTTCTGACTTGCGCATGAGAGGGAGAAGACAAACACACAGCTCTCCATCACATCACACGCTAGCAGCTCACCGCTAGCTCACGGCTAGCTCACCGCATCACGCCACATTAAACTATTGCAGTTATTTAACCTATAAGGACTTTCTCAGAGATAGGGCACACACACACACACACACAAACACAAACACACACACACAAATTGATGGCCAACAAAGACATTTGCACAAACACACACACACACACACACACACATACACACACACACATAACTCTCCGTCAGCAGAGTCCCATGTTCTATAAGCTTTAAGACCATAATTGCAGGTCATTGTATATGTAATCCTTTAGGTGGAGTAAACTACATGTACAGGCGATTATATAGCTCTCCACAGTGCACTTAAAAGGTTTTTTGGCAGCCGGCTTGTCATAACCTGAGGTACAGGAACACGTGAGACGCCGGAACATAGTAGTTCAACAGCTCAATTGGACACGTGAGACGCCGGAACATAGTGGTTCAACAGCTCAATTGGACACGTGAGACGCTGGGACATAGTAGTTCAACAGCTCAATTGGACACGTGAGACGCTGGGACATAGTAGTTCAACAGCTCAATTGGACACGTGAGACGCTGGGACATAGTAGTTCAACAGCTCAATTGGACACGTGAGACGCTGGAACATAGTAGTTCAACAGCTCAATTGGACACGTGAGACGCTGGGACATAGTAGTTCAACAGCTCAATTGGACACGTGAGACGCTGGGACATTGTAGTTCAACAGCTCAATTGGACACGTGAGACGCTGGGACATTGTAGTTCAACAGCTCAATTGGACACGTGAGACGCTGGGACATAGTAGTTCAACAGCTCAATTGGACACGTGAGACGCTGGGACATAGTAGTTCAACAGCTCAATTGGACACGTGAGACGCCGGAACATAGTAGTTCAACAGCTCAATTGGACACGTGAGACGCTGGAACATAGTAGTTCAACAGCTCAATTGGACACGTGAGACGCTGGAACATAGTAGTTCAACAGCTCAATTGGACACGTGAGACGCTGGGACATAGTAGTTCAACAGCTCAATTGGACACGTGAGACGCTGGGACACAGGGGTTCAACAGCTCAATTGGACAACCCGTATATGCAAAACATACTTAAGATGCTGCTACTGCTTCTTCATAGAGAGAGATATTCATATCTGTCCAATCTAGCAGATAACACTGGCTCTGACACGAGCAAATTGACATTTTCCAGGAAGGAGCCTGTTTAGTTATCTTTCCAGCAGTGTTCCTCAGATGTGCTATCTTTCCTCCGTTGTGGTATCTTTTCAGAGTGTGGGCATAATGTGTGCTGCGACAAACAGTTTGATGTTTAAAAGCGTGAAAGAGAGTGAAATTAATCTCGGGGCGAGTGGATGTGCCAATGGCGTCTTCTGAGAGAAAGCGTACATGAGTTACGTTTGGAAGGTGACATTTCAATATGGCAGGCCGGTATGAAGCTGTGGTATCACTGTCTGAGTTTTTCAGCATCTTAGAAAGTGGTGAGAATGTATGAGTCTGTATTTCAGTTTAAATCTATACAGCATATTCTCAAATGTTATAGTGCATTGTGTATTCAAATCCATTGGTATATATCTTGTATTTGCACTTGTAATATACTGTAAATGGTTTTAGGATACGTTGGTGTACAACATGCATCCTAATATTCAAGCAGGCAAAGAGATAAGACATTAATCATGGGCTTGCCGCTGATATTTCTCTTATAAGCCCAACTGATCAGTCATCTCTCAGAAAAACGAGTGTGTATGTTTTTCAACCGTGATTCTCCCAGCATGCAGTCTGCTGCCAAAGACACATGGAAGGCTTTGGTGGCAGTCATCATTAAAATCAATTATGTTCCCATTAATCCTCCCTGATTAACGAGGCTGGTGCCCCCTCCCCCACCCCGTTGTTTATTTCCTGTGCTTTGGTTATCAGGAGGATGGAAAATATTTTGTGACACAAACCTAAATGTACGCTACTGTCATGTTATATCTCAAACTGAAGAAAACGGATTGGACACATGGGTATTATTCTGTGCATGCATTTGTGCACACATTAACATTACTGTTTGCAGGATTAAATGTAATGAAGTGTTTTAACACAGTCATTTCCTGCGTATTAGCCACAATGTGTATGAACCGCAGGACAGTGTTTTATGCAAATTAAAAAAACAAAACCAGAGAAATGCTTTCCCATAGCCCACCCCGTGTATTAACCTCATAGCTGAAGAAATTTTGCAAAATCAATGTATACTGTAAAACTCGGTTAATAGTCGGGAAATTACTGGTATGTTTTAATAAATTCAAAAGTGCTTTTGCACACTTCGTTTTTGGGCATCGGAAAAGGTAAAGGTCATAAGGTAATGCTTGTTGAAGAAATTTCAAATTCACCAGAGGAAGGTCTGTGTGAGCGAAACATTGCAAAATAAAGTATTTGCATGCGTAAAGGACAGTGTGCAGGACTTCTTTAAGAAGTATGTTTTAATAAATTACATTGAATGGTGCTAGATAAGAGGCCCTGTTTTTAATATTTATTTATTTATTTATTTATTTATTTAGGAACGTTTGTATCAGTGCTTCAGCTATTATCGTAAATGCATCTTCAACTTCAATTATTGTTTTGTTGATTGGTGCACAAAATGTTCTTTGGTAACGCAAATCATTCAGCAGAAGCCACCAAAGCACAGCCCAATCGCTCTCATCCCAGACTGCTAATGGAGAGGAGTGGATATATGCTGACCTGAAACACATTCATTATAGAAGATTTCTCTCCCTCTCTCCCTCCCTTCCTCTCTCCCCCTGTCTTGCTGTGTCTGTCTTTCTCCCCCTCTCTCCCACTCTCCCCCTCTCTGCCAGGCTGCTGCTGACTATGTGAAGGCCCACCTGCCTGATGCGTTGCGGCAGCAGCTCCAGGCGTACGAGCGTGAGAAGGAGAACAGCGTGCTCAGCTACCAGACCATCCTGGAGAAGCAAATCCTCAACCTGGACAAGGAGATGATCGACAAGCTCTCTGAGAAATACGACGAAGCAGGTGAGCACCTCGCACAGGTCCCAGAACAGATGATGCCATCAGCTGTCTCATTCAGCAGCATATCCTGGATATCTGGGAACAGTACCCCACTTTCCATTCCCTCAGAATTCTTACAAATGAAGTATAGTATAGGAAGTGCTCAAGTACAGCAGAGTTGTCCAAATGAAGTATAGTATAGGAAGTGCTCAAGTACAGCAGAGTTGTCCAAATGAAGTATAGTATAGGAAGTGCTCAAGTACAGCAGAGTTGTCCAAATGAAGTATAGTATAGGAAGTGATCAAGTACAGCAGAGTTGTCCAAATGAAGTATAGTATAGTAAGTGATCAAGTACAGCAGAGTTGTCCAAATGAAGTATAGTATAGGAAGTGCTCAAATACAGCAGAGTTGTCCAAATGAAGTATAGTATAGGAAGTGCTCAAATACAGCAGAGTTGTCCAAAATACCCTCCTTGACCTCAGCATTCCATACAAGGACTTTATTATTCACAAACATATTCTTTGTTGGTTCACACGTTCAGAGACCTGCTGTGCTCGTCCATGTTCAGGGGTATGGGCCACCAGTTAGCAGTTGGTCTGGTCCATGTCTCTGTGTGTGTGTGTGTGTGTGTGTGTGTGTGTGTGTGTGTGTGTGTGTGTGTGTGTGTGTGTGTGTGTGTGTGTGTGTGTGTGTGTGTGTGTGTGTGTGTGTGTGTGTGTGTGTGTGTGTGTGTGTGTGTGGCTCCAGCAGATTAGGGCAAGACCAGAGACAGGTCTGTTTCACAGTCAACTGGGCTTCATAGACCCAAATCTGCTGGAGCCACACACACACACACCTGGACAAGACCTAGGCAGCTACACTGAATGACTGGCCGTGTCTAAATGTAATTAATAAATGGTTATGGTTTTGGTATTTAGCAGACGCTTTTGTCCAAATAATAAAATAAAAATAAAACAACCCAAACAACCCAATCCATTGCAAAAAAAAATAATCTAATCATGTTAATGTGCACTATGCTCAGAACCCTGCAAGAAAATGCTCAGAACCCAGAAAATGTGCCAAACAACCATTCAAACTCACTACTGTGGCTGCTTGACAGGCAAACCAATAAGCCAGGGAGTATGGGGGACCATTTCCCATGTCTCAATCTGTTTTAATGTGTGTGTGTGTGTGTGTGTCTGTGTGGTGTGTGTGTGTGTGTGTATGCGTGTGTATGCGTGTGTATGTGTGTGTGTGTGTGTATGCGTGTGTGTGTGTGTGTGTGTGTGTGTATGTGTGTGTGTGTGTGTGTGTGTGTGTGTGTGTGTGTGTCTGTGTGGTGTGTGTGTGTGTGTGTGTGTGTATGCGTGTGTGTGTGTGTCCCAGGCACCACCTGTTTGGTGGCCTTGCTCTCTGATAAGCAGCTGACCGTGGCCAACGTGGGGGACTCCAGGGGTGTGCTATGCGATAAGGACGGCAACACCATCGCGCTGTCCCACGACCACAAGCCATACCAGCTGAGGGAGCGCAAGAGGATCAAACAAGCAGGTGAGTAGAGGCAGTGCACACAGGGGAGGGCACACAGGCCAGTGCACACAGGGGAGGGCTACAGGGGAGGCCAGTGCACACAGGTGAGGGCTTCATCTGAGGGTCCTGGTGGTGGAGGGCTTCATCTGAGGGTCCTGGTGGTGGAGGGCTTCATCTGTGGGTCCTGGTGCTGGTGGAGGGCTATCAGGGTCTGAACACTGGGATTTCCACACTGATTGTAATAATGGGAAAAAATATGTGTCTTGACTGCCACCCTTTGGTCAAGTATGATAATGCAGCTTGATGAGCAAGTGGGTAAACGCATCTTGGTCATCATTTCAGTACACCTTTCAGCACATATTTCAGTTGATAAAGCACATTTAGAAAGACAATAGCGTAATAGCAATATAGCGTAATAACAATATAGCGTAATAGCAATATAGCGTAATAACAATATAGCGTAATAGCAATATAGCGTAATAACAATCTGACTTTTTATGATTGTGTTTATGTTTGTTTATATTTTTTATTTTTGTTTTTTTTTGGGGGGGGGGGTGTAAATAGTTAACAAGTTTCAAATGGTGAGTGATGATTTATGCTGGTCACCTTGGATAGTATACGTAAATCTCTACTGTTAGAATCCATTACCAATAATTATTAACAATAGTAGTAATAATTTCATCAGTGATCAGAATATTCAGGTGCTATAGTGGCCCAGATCTTGACCGGTGCTAAAATAGTGACCTGTAGATGACCTTTTCTCTTCCCCATGGTCATTTCCTCACAGGCGGTTTCATCAGCTTTAACGGGTCTTGGCGCGTCCAGGGCATTCTGGCCATGTCACGCTCACTGGGCGACTACCCGCTGAAGAACCTCAACGTCATCGTCCCCGACCCCGACGTCCTGACCTTTGACCTGGACAAGCTGCAGCCGCAGTTCATGATCCTGGCCTCGGACGGCCTGTGGGACGCCTTCAGCAACGAGGAGGCCGTGCGCTTTGTCCGCGAGCGTCTGAACGAGCCGCACTTCGGCGCCAAGAGCATCGTGCTGCAGGCCTTCTACCGCGGGTGCCCGGACAACATCACCGTCATGGTGGTCAAGTTCAAGGGGACCGGCAGTGGGAAGACGGCAGAGCAGTGATGCGGTTGCCATAGCCACCAGACGGACGGATGGACACCGCCATGGCAACCAAACCACCCAGATGAATATTTATCCACAAATGTATATGGAATCCAAATGTATGTATGCATAGGTACAACTATTTCTTTTTTTCCAATCAAAAAGTGTTTGTACTTTCAAGTAACTGTCACACAAGACGGAGTAGTCAAAAATGACATGGAAGTTGGTGTCTGGTCTGTTGATCCTGGACCCACACCTTACTTTCTCAGAGAGACCGGTCATCTTCACACGTTATATAAGGGGGGATTTCCACAACAGGTCTGGGCATCTCACAAACCATCTGACAGGCAAACATGCCCATAGATCTGACCATCAACACTTAAGACCATCAAGTGGCACCTGCATGAGTCTAGTTTGTGGGCTGATGTGGGTAGCTGGGGCTTGGAGAGTCAGAATAGTGACACCACCTCCTCAACATCTATCACTAGCTACTGGCTACTGAGATGAGGGAAACGTTCTTAACATGTGCATTTCATGCACTCTGTGGACAGTGACTACATGGATGAATGAATGAATGAGAGAATCAATTCAGTCAGTCAACGAACAAACTAATGAATTGGCGAATGAATGAAGGATGCCATGCATGTAAGATCCTTAAAGCCAACACCCTTTTAGCCCAACTAGTGTGTAGTACCACCCGGACCGGATATAGCGACTCACACCTGTGTGGTTCTCAGCATATAGACCATCAGGTAGTGAACGTGTGCAGGTGTTATAAAAGTGAAATGGTCTCACCCCTTAGCAGTCTCCCTCTGGCATACTCTGGCTGGTGTAATCATTCAGTTTAATTCTACAAATTGCCCAGTAAATGTACAAATCTTCAAATGTCGTTCTTATCATCAATGCTACATTGCCATGATTGCTTAGTGTAATTGTTATTATTAATTATAAACATGTATTATTGAATGCAAGTGACTTGATATATTGACAGATTGTTACCTTACTGTAAAAAGAATGTAATAATCCTTTGGCTGAATATCAAATATAGACCAAGTTTGAAATTACCTTTTTTTTCACTGAATCTAATAAGATATGGTGTAGGTAGTCACAATCTAATCTAAGCCTTCTTTGTAAAACAATTGAAGAACCTGAAAATGCTAGTATTATATAATATACAAAGACCAAGGTCTATTATCATCAAGCAGAGCTGGTATTATATTGAAATGTTAGTATTATATAATATATAAAGACCATATCATTATCGAGCAGAGCTGGTATTATATTGAAATGTTAGTATTATATAATGTATAAAGACCAAGGTCTATCATTATCAAGCAGAGGTGACATTATATTGTATGTTTAAAAAAGTTGCTCCGTCATCAAGCTATATGTTGTATATTCAGGTCACTAAAGTCCCTGTAAACCGAAAACAAATGTGTTTTGAGTATGACACGCCACAGACAATAGAGGGAGAGGGACATTAACCACACAGACAAATCTGAATGATCGAAAACATTGCAAAGTACCGGTATATTATTAAAGTAAGTTTCAAAATCGTGAAAAAATGGACAGCAGGCCCCCTGGTCTCTAACACTGTGGGCAGATCCACTGGCTGTGTGGCTGTCCCTCTCAATTGGTCTAGAATATAGTTCCAACCATTCTCTAAATCAGCTGATTCTAATTTGCATTCCAAACAAATGTCCGATTTTGGTTCACAGGGACTGTAACGTTTTTGCTTCACGAGTTAAGTTTGTGTTTTTGAAATAATAATAACTTAATGTGCATTTAATGGGAAATTTAGCAAGTGCCAGACAATGATGTAGTTTGAATGACATTCAGGTATTCCATTTCATTGTAGATTTTCTGAGTCTTCTTTCAGTTTCAAAAAAAGAATACTATGTAAAATAAAACCACAAAGGTTGTTGTGATTGAGTATACACATTTATTTCTAAATGTATGCATTACATACAAAATGATTTACACTTGTATATACACTGACATTTGAGTGGTTCTTCAGAAAAGAGAGCATCCTGGATTGAGAAGTCACTTACGACTTGTTTAACACATATTCCAGGAAAATACTTTTTAAGACATCATTGGCTTCAGAGCTTCATAGTATTAATCTCCTGGATTAAGACAATTTAACATAAAATCATGTAACAAGTATAACACATTGAATGGGACATATTCACATGGCCTTATTTCCAGCTGGTCATTCCTCTGTTGGATATTTATTTGTCATATCTAACCTTCACAGTGTCTTTTGTGTTTTGGAATTTATGGACAGGGATTGCAAATTCAAGTCCATCAGTTTGACTTGCCTTTCTTTCCAGACGAATTACAGCATGAGAGGGATGTGATTTTTCAAACATTAAATTGCTGTACAATTATGTGCAGTTTGTATCAAAATGGAACTCAACATTATACATCTCGAAGTGTAATATCTGAATATCAAAAAACTGAGTGTGTGTGTGTTTGGGGGAGGGAGGCAGTGTTCTACGAATATATTATCATGACCGCAATGTTTGCCATCTGTAAAGCAAGTAACCTTGTAACAGTGAATGAGGACGTTGACAGGCAGCAGTCAAAATGTGGCAGAATAGTTGAGTAGTTTTTGCTTGTCCTTCATAGTGAAAAACATCAACATTTTCAGGAGATAGCATTGCCCCATATCATTTCAACATCAGAGTGCAGCAAGTGTAGGCCCACCTATATGGTAGCCCACTTTTGCTAGGAAAAAAACATTTCCATTGTTACACTTGTAATTTTATAAGAAGTGCTACTCTGTGTGTTATGGCTGAAGTTATACAATATCTCTTACAAATGCTAACCTCAAGTACAAATGTCAAATTGTGAGACACATTGCATTTTCTTTACCCTGGCAAACTACAGGGATTTGTCAGCATTGGTAGAACAAACACACAAAGCTGCACTTATTTGAATCATTCAAAATCAATAAAATTTAAATGAAAGTAACGGGCCTGGCTGGCTGGTGCCAAAAAAATAACCATCTCCTGAGCACATGAGTAAGTGAAACGAATGTAAATATACATTGACATAAATACAACTCTTTAAAAGGCAATGCACCAAGACCCTGGCTGTTTTGTTGAATATTCACAAGGGTTGGTATGTTTTGATGTGTATTTTTTGGATGTATATTCTTCCAAATTACTTAACTGTGTTGCAGAATGTTTGTGGAATTTCTTTTTTTATTTAAAATTTTTAACAGATGTTTCCTTGTGAAAACAGAAAACTCTGTGGATTTTAATATGAAGTCAAAATGATCATACTGTAACAATAAAAAGATTGATGATGTGTATGTATGTGTCATTTATATGTAAATTATGATAACAAATTAGCCACTTTACAGTAGGTGCACTGCACTCATTATTATTATTTTTTAATTGAGTTAAATTGATTATTTTTTCTACTGAAATGACTGATGACTATTACTATTATTTCTCAAGTTTTTCTAGGCCTTATATAGCCATAAAAACAACCAAGCAAAAATAACTCTGTTGTGTAAATAACATCATCAAATCAGTGTCAAATCTGTAAGAAGACTAAAAAATTTGATTTACATTCCTAGTTGATAGCTTGATGAATCATGTCAGTTAAGGGAGAGAGTGAAATAAAAATCAGTTTGATGGATTGAGGAAGAAAGAACTCGAAAGTCATGGCACCTACTAGTCTACTAGCTCCCGTCCATCCCCTGGGCTCTTGAATAACACTGGCGTTAAAAGAATTTGCCACACGATGAATGTCTCCTAAAAATACCAGTGACGTCGCTATGATTAAGTGTGACCTAATCTCTAGGGTAGCAGCAGTGCTACTGTCTGAGAGGCGCATGAGCATGTCTGGGGCTATTATGGGATTCCCTCCTCCGAAGACATCTCCCAACAGGTGTCGGTCCAGGCCAGTGACCGCCCTGCTGTAACCTGATGCAGGGCAGTATCCCACTGGGGCCATGTGACGCGACAGCCAAAACATTAAAAACATTTACAGCCAGCTGGGGCCATCTCCACAACATCCTCCTGTTTGGGTGATGCTGCAGCAACAGTTTTGTGGTTTGTGATCTGCTGATGGGTTGGCTCGGCTCTGAATAATAGACAAATCTTTATAAGCTCAAATGTTACTGCGTCATTAATGTGCAGGGAGATGTGCAGATGACACATCAGCCATCATTATTAAGAGAGAGAGAAAGACAAATGTTGCACCAACAAAATTAGATTGAGACTTCCCACCCTGCAGTCTGATTTCAGTAAAACTTACACATCATGTGAATTCCTGAGTCTACCAGAGTTGGCAGTTGCTTATGTCATGTAGCCTACAAAGTCCTGAGTGACACTGAAGATACCCCATCAGAGCTGTTCTATGGGCAAAGAACAAATTAAACATTCTTTCTTGATAGAGTGGACAAAATAAAGGAAATCAGATGAACTATGCATAACTTGGTTGGTATCTTCAACCAATGAGTAGGCCTAGGCTAGGCCGCGCAGAGCAATATCCATAGGAATGCAAGGGGCCAACTAGACTTCCATGACCTTCCACTGAATACCTCACGCACAACATGGGCACATGCAGAGGTGTCCTGGTCCAAACCGTTTTAAAGGGCCTCCAATCACAGCAAAACCTCTCTAGAATTGTTGTGGTGGAGTGGACAGGCTTTACAGGCCTACTTGTTTTTATATGTAATAATGTAGGCTTAATCCATTATTATGTGTTTTTTTTTAAACATAAAGTAGGCTACCACCAATTTACACTACTTTCAGGTGCAAGCGATGGATCAAAGACAAAATATCAGCCAAATAGGAGAGAGAAGTGGCCCTTGTTAAGCTAATAGACTAATTTCTATAAAGATAGCTGTTGCCAGAATAATATAATTATGATATTATACAATTAATCAATACATGTATTTAATAAAGCAAGGGATTTCCTGAACTTCAAACGTGGCGCTCCGTCCATTTTACAATCTGGGAATTCCCCACCCTTCACACACCAGAGCGAGGCTGCGCCTATACCACCGGCATTCCCAGTATGCACCGCGGCCACACCAGCAAAAAAATACTCCGGTAACTGGAAAGGGCCGACTAAAAGCAGATCTAAACGGATAGCTAACTACTTCTACGTTTAAAAGTATAATAACATATATTACGAATATGGCTGACAACGAAAAACTGGACAACCAAAGGCTGAAGAATTTCAAAAATAAAGGTCGCGATTTGGAGGTAATGTGCTTTCACTCCCGTTGGGAGGTCTTTCTTTCCGTTTGCGCTATTTTGTAGCTTTGGGTTCCGCTGTGACGTCGTTTGTAATTTCCAGGATTTGGAACTTTGCACCCAGCCCAAACTAGGCCTCTGATGGTTCGCATGGTTTGAAAGATTGGGGCCTAGTTTCCAACTTATTGGCCTGGGTATCCATCATTGCACAACACGTGAAACATTATTGCTAACTATCTAACGTTAGCTCGGATTGGCTAAGTTGCCACTGCTAATGGAAGCAGTGTCTGCCCTTCCACCCAAAACGCCCTGCTTGGGACATCCTTTTCAAGACGCAGTGTTGAGGATTAAGTTAACATATTAGAATGGAAAGTAAATGGGCATACCCGTTCGGTGTCGCACAAATATCATCAATGCACAAGCTCATATATTCTTAACTAGCATTCGATTTAGGAAAATCATCTCTCGATATCAGCCCTCGTTCGATGGTTAGCACAACAAGCTTGTTGGTGGTGGTTTCGCTAGGTTAGCTAGGTAGCTCATCAGACAAGCCCTGCCACGCTAGCTAACTTGCTACAATATTGTAATCATTTCCTAGGCATTGTTATCTAAATGTTTACCAAGTACATGAAGCATCTACAGATTGTGTTTGTCAACATAATTGTAATACCTATTCATCCCTGAACCATAATGTACTATTGATAAACCATGTCAGTTTCGTGTGAACACTGATCGCAAACCTAGCTAGGATAGCTTGGGTTAGGTTCCCCATCACCAACGTTAGCCTATCATCAAGGCACGATTACTGTTACACGAAGGAAGTATGGCATTTGGAGGGTTTTTTGTTACCAATATCGTGCCTGTACAAATTTCAATGTATAGTCAGTCGACTAACAGTAATTTCCTATGTTTATTTGTTTTCAAAATGTTAATAATAGCTTGATGATGACCCATATAGGTGGGTTTATAGCGTTGCTAGCTAGCTAACCATCTAGCCAGCTAAAACGGGTTAGCAACTAGATTAACAACTGGAACGTTCGCAGTTAGCTAGCTGTCCATCAGTGCTAACATTAGCTAAGAAGAGTTGTCTTTATTAATTGTTGACCAGCAAGTCGAGGGCTATTGTCAGGGGAGTGATCGTTTTAAATGTTTGATGAATATGTTTAACACTTAACCGCAGTAGGCCCTGCAATGAATCACGGCACTTTGGGTTGTTATGTAAATTAACCCGACTCTAGCCGGTCGACTACCCTTGCTTTGTGTTTAAACATTAATTACGATTAATCTAGTGGATCAACTACTGTAGACCTACTATCCTTTAATGTCAATGTATGTATGAACGCTGTAACATGAAATGTGGCTTGCCGGTCTTTTCAATGCTACAAAGTCTGTTTAGAGGGTGAAAATCCCAGATATATTTTCAACAGGCCGCCTTTCGTTCACAGCGCAGACAATGACAACCGCGCAATTGAATACATCATTGTATCAATCAGTGTATCTCCATTCTGGTATGCCTAACATGCAGCTGAAAAGATGTCTGGTATCACAAGCCACACCACTGTAAACCTTTGCACAAGTGCTATGTGAGGAAAACATGTACATGTCACAGTTTGTGTTGGTTCCCTGTCAGCTGGTGAATATACGAAGGGTGTGTGGGTGTCAGTATCTAGGTTACTGACACATAGCATGGTGACATTCCTTGGACATCTCGCCAGCTTCCGGGGTTCAAAGGGGCTTGTTCTCAGTGGTTGCTCCTATTTATCATCCTTGATACAGTCAAGTCATCTCTGTCTCTAATCAACTTGTTAGTTTGCAAATGGCTGCTGTCTTAAGACAGGAAATGCCGCATTTGTTCCAGGCCCCCAATGTTTTCCTCATAGTAGTCTTTTGGCGTCCTCTCTTTCTCCCTGCCTTTCACAAGCCTTTGTCACTTGACATGTTAATCATTGCTACCAAGTTATTTCTGTTCCACTTAGTGTGAATGCCATGCATGACCTGTCTTTTCCCTCTTTTCCAGACTATGAGAAGACAAAGAACGGAGGTGGTTGTAGAACTGAGAAAGGTAATGGCTGTTTCATACACACCACCTCTAATGAAGATGATGTGTGACAGTGTGAAACTTGTTTCATTTCTGGCCCAGTGCTGGTGCCTTCTTGAGCTGAATGTTTTGCACTCTCGTTTTACTTTAGAACAAACGTGATGAGCACCTCCTGAAGAGAAGGAACGTGCCCCAGGAAGATATCTGCGATGACTCGGATGTCGATGGAGATTTCAGATCGGTGAGGGAACCTCTTGTTTGTTGACTTTTCCAATGCTGGTGCTGTCCGGCAAGCTCGTATTGATCAACAACTTCATCAATTTCTGTCTTCTCTCTTTTTGCAGCAAAACACCTCTTTAGAAGCAATAGTGCAAGTAAGTCTGAGTACTGTTTCTTTGGCTTTGTCCACACTGTTCTGATCTGATGTTAGTCGGATGTCCTTTATTAGGATTTATAATCTACCTTGTAGTTTGCCCATCTCTGCCATGTTGCTCATATATTTAAGCAGTCTGTCATTGTGGAAGTTCACTGATCCAGTGCATTGATATTAAGTTTGACGATCTCCCCAAGGCTGTGCGCTACATATGGTGCAACACTTTTGGAGAATTTGGAGAGTTGTGGAGTTGTTTTGCATCATGCTTATGTAGAATAGCGAGCAGCAACTAAATAATGCATGCCAAACTCTCCTCGGAGCACTCCGAGATAAGGATCTGCCCACTGAAGGCTCCCAGATGTACTGCTTTAAATCCTGCACCCCATTTAGCTCCACGTTGTAGTGGGTCCCTCGCGACGCTTAACCCTGCCCTCCTGTGTTTTCTCTCCCCCTGTCAGAACGCCACCAGTGATAACCAGGGGATCCAGCTGAGTGCAGTACAGGCTGCCAGGTGAGTGGCACAGCGGGCATCGCACGGCTGACCGGACGCGGTCATGACGACGCCTCTCGCTCGCCAGCATTCTGAGAACCGATTGGGAAAACCTCTACGGAATGCTGTTCCGAGCGTGGGCGGAGTGTGTGAGAACGAGTGTGTGAGAACGTGAGCATCGCCACGGGCCACCGCTCTGCCCTGCACCGCGTAGGGGGGTGGGAGGTGGGGGCACCGTAGGCATAAGGGTTAGGCTATGGCCCATGCATACTTGGTATCCTGACAGCCACACAAACAATCCTCGGAAGGATTGGATCTTGGCCATGTCATACCTTGAAGTAGTTGCGTCCACACCTGGCGTCAAAATGCAGCCTCACGCGTGTCTATCAGATCAGATCAGATTGTACAAGAGCTACTTGAACGTGTTAATCTTTACCTTGTTTTGTTAGGATTTCAGTTAAGTGTAAATCCAATGGTGCAATCTGTAAATTAAAAATTTAACTTCTTACTAAGCTTTGTCCTCATACACAAATCTTAGCTGGTCTGATCTTTTCAGCAGCATTAAAATATCAATCAGCCATTTTATGAAGTGAGGAACAAATTTCTTCCTCCCCAAAATGTAGCCTATATTTTGAGCTTCATGTGCCGTCAAGCTAGCTTGTAATGGTTAGCAACAATATATTCCTTACGTCTTGCTGTTTTATTTTATTTCAGCTTAAGGCTATTTACATATTATAGAATGAGTACAACAACCTCTGAGAGACAATGAGCAGAAATTGCAGAGGTCCGCATGTGGTCATTTCTTTGTTAATGCATTATACACTGCCTGGCCAAAAAATGGTCACTCACTGTAATATTTAGTTTTGATTACGGCACACATTCACCGTGCCATCGTTTCCACAAGTTTCTGCAATGTCACAACATTTACTTCCGTCCAGTGTTGCATTAATGTTTATCCCAACGATTCTCAATGGGAATGTTCTGGACTCTGTGGTGAAAATGATGTCTCTTGCTCCCTGAACCATTCTTTCACAATTTGTGCCCAATGAATCCGGGCATTGTCATCTTGTAATATGCCCGCACCATCAGGGAAGACAAAATCCATTGAAGGAATAGCCTGGTCATTCAGTATATTCAGGTAGTCAGCTGACCTCATTCTTTGGGCCCATAACGTTGCTGAACCTAGACCTGACCACCTGCAGCAAGCCCAGATCATAACACTGCCCCCACAGGGAGGCTCTTACCTATTTGCTTAGTTAAATCCAGCTGGTGACCTTTTTTATGGCCCGGTAGTGTAGTTTTTAAAGTAATCACAAAATGTATCATCATTTTGACAACACAAGCAGTATAGTAATCAATTGATGGCGGCACAGGCCTATACTATGCGCAATTGTTTTATGATTATGCATTTTAATTTGATATTATGACTGTAAGCTTTTTTTTACTGTGTGGCTTTAACATGAACCACTGAAACGCATGTTATGCAGGGGAGGTCAATTGAGTAGGCTGCTTCAAATGTGGCCCAGGATGCATGCATGTCTCATCTAGGCAGACCGATGCAGTCCAGACCACCTGTGAAGGTGGGGGCGATCTCAGCGCTCGAGTGCAGATGCATATGCATCTGCCATTAGAGGTGTGAAATAGCTGAGATCTTGAATCTTGCCTACCATGTGTGAACGGGGTTTATGTGACGTGAAGTGTGCAGCCCTCAAGTATCGTCCCCAGCCTGGTGCCTAATGAGGTCAAGCCTCATGTCAGCGTATTTGTTTTGACAAACGTCTTTTGCTGCAGTACAGTGTGCCCATGTAATGAGAATTTTATGAATTATGTGGGTGTGTGTCCATGGTTATGATTAATTCTGCAGTGCTGTTTTTTTAATTCTCTCTCCCTCTCTCTCTCTCTCCCTCTCTCTGTCTCTCTCTCTCTCTCTGCAGGAAGCTGTTATCGAGTGACCGCAACCCACCCATTGATGACTTGATAAAGTCTGGCATTTTACCCATACTAGTTCACTGTCTGGACAGGGATGACAAGTAAGCGTCAACTCTCTCCATACTCATGCCTGAGGGTCAGCTGCAACGTTGCAACACTCATATGGCAACAGTAGCAGCTCAACTGCACCCCCAGTTAAAATAAGTCCACTCCTGTGCACTAGATATCATGTTATTTTGATGTCTTTGTTAACTGAACTGATATGTTTTTGTGATCACACTGTGACCTTTGACCCCTTGTGTTTCCAGTCCATCTCTGCAGTTTGAGGCAGCCTGGGCTTTGACCAACATCGCCTCAGGGACCTCTGAGCAGACCCAGGCCGTTGTGCAGTCCAGTACGTACCCCAGGCCACTTACCTCGCAATTGACCACTCTGAGAGCCATGTCCTTGCTAAATCAACATTTCCAATTATGAGGCTCTGCTAAACGTACATGGCACAGCTTTGTGACATGTTGAACAAGCTGCATGTGCTTTACCATTTCTGTCTTGCAGTGAATTTTCTTTTTAAATGACATTATATGGAAGATGTTGGGGTGTAAGAGTCTCTTCTTCCTCCCCCAGTGCAACAGTGCACTGGTCTGAGTTTTGGCTCTTTAATATATTTTTATTATGATGATTAATATTCTGGAGCTGTTTGTTTCTGCCTGCAGATGCGGTTCCCTTGTTCCTGAGGCTGCTGCACTCCCCTCACCAGAATGTGTGTGAGCAGGCCGTCTGGGCGCTGGGCAACATCATAGGTACGTTTGGCAGCGCCACCCTTCTGCTCTCTCATGCTCTGACCCCCGCAGTACTTCCCAAGTTATAGTGGCAGGACCAGAGCAATGGTCAGTTTCTCTTTTCTGGAGCAGTTTTTGGAATTGTACGTCATGTCAATTTATATGTGTAGAACATTTTAAAATATGTTTTTTGTTTGTCATTGTTGTTTTGGAAGAACATCTGGCGACATTGCTACATATTCTGCTGTTGAGATTTTGAGCATTTTCAGCAAAGTTCAGTTGTGGCTAATACTGACCATCATGTGGCCCCTAGTCTTGCGTTGATGTTCATAGTATGTTTAGAAACTTGAATGGGTTTTCCCCCAAGGCTCTGAAGGATTGTTAAATCTACCATGACATTTCCGTATGTCAGCTAATGGAAATGGACCCTCAAGCAAGCACTGTCCTGCACGTCGGCCAAAGTCTTGTTTGGTGTTCAACACTCAGTAGTGATGCATGAAGACAGCACTTGTTTTGTGGAATTGGTGAAAAAAAATGGAAGTTCATGAAATGAGAGTTAAGAGGTTTTGTCATGTCTATTATCCCTTACTTAACCTGAGTAACAATAAAAACAATGATTATACCCCTCTTTAGTTAGTTAATTAGTTATAGTTTTGTTATGTATACAGCAGTTCCCTTTAACTGCTGTCCCATCCCCCAGGTCATGATAGTCCAGTTCCCTTTAACCCAGGGGTCTCCAATCTTTGTTTTTTTTTTTTCACTTCCTAGAGTTACTTTGATCAAAATGAAGATGGCCAAGAAACACTAATGTTTATATTAGTAGTAGCATGTATGCACACAGCTGAATTCCACTCAGAACAGCTGACTAAGCTTCAAATTCGTTTTAATGCTCCTTCATCATCGTGAATTTGATTTGATAGGAATTTTACTAAGTGACTGTTATCAAACTGATGAGCGTTGTTTTTGAACCTTTTGGAGAGCTACTCAGAAACAGGTGGGGAGCTCCTGTTCGCTGATGAGCTAGCTGTTGGAGAGCCCTGCCTCTCTAACCCTCCTGTCCTGTCCTGTCCTTTCCTGTTCCGTCCCGCAGGTGACGGTCCTCAGTGCAGAGACTACGTGATCAGCCTGGGCGTGGTCAAGCCGCTGCTGTCCTTCATCAGCCCCTCCATCCCCATCACTTTCCTCCGCAACGTCACCTGGGTCATGGTCAACCTGTGCCGCCACAAGGACCCTCCGCCCCCCATGGAGACCATCCAGGAGGTGAGGACCAAGAGTCTGTGTGTGTGTGTGTGTAGGATATGGTTGTTTGTTTGTTTGAATGAGGATTGTTTGTGTGGCTGTCATCCGTTGAAATGTTACCAAGTCAGTGTTTTCCTGCTCAAGGTTTTTGAAGTTTTGACATCACATTCTCTTTTAAGAAGTCTTTCTTTTAAGAGTGCCAATCTGTTGAGCTGTGAGGATGAAGCTCTCATCAGCCTGTCGAGAGATTCCTGTATAATCATCAGACAGACGCTAATGCATTATGTGTGTGAGCTTTGAGAGTGTGCAGTCATATTGAGCTCTGGGATGATCACAGGAAGGCCTGGTGGGATCCATTTAAGCAAGCCTAATAACCCTGTCAACTCAATCAGGCCTGAGAGACATCTTAAGAAGCCTGTTACTTTTAAACTCCTTCACGCAGTTATCTCTCTCTCTCTCTCTATTTCTCTCTGTCTCTCTCTCTCTCTCTCTCTCTCTCTCTCTCTCTCTCTCTCTCTCTCTCTCTCTCTCTCAGATCCTGCCGGCTCTGTGCGTGCTGATTCACCACACGGATGTGAATGTGAGTACCTTAGAGAAGACTACCTATCATTTGTCTTGAAGTGTTTTTAGCAGACACACAGACATGCTCACTGGAGCTAATGAATGCGGATTAATCACGTCTCAGTACAAGTGTCCTTTACCTACAGCTCTCTGAGAGGTGTTTAGTTTAAGCTGCATTCACTCTTTATGGAAGCTCTCCGCTATTAGCATGAGCTACTCTGGGCAGAAGAGTGGCATTGTGTATTTAACAAGTGAGCTCCAGTGTGAAAGAAGAACATGCAACATTGACGCTTGCGTTGTGGTTTCCGCTGGTGTGTAGATCCTGGTGGACACCGTGTGGGCTCTGTCCTACCTGACGGACGCAGGTAACGAGCAGATCCAGATGGTCATCGACTCCGGCATCGTGCCTCACCTGGTTCCCCTCCTCAGCCACCAGGAGGTCAAAGTGCAGGTGAGCAGATACGCCGCTAGCAGCTAAGGACTTTGGCTAAACTTGTATATTGTTGCAAACTAACCTGAAATGACAAACATTCAGCAGCTCTGTGGTAGTCTACTAGTTCTAGCACACCGAACAGACGCGCGTCACCGAGCTCGCCAGACTGTCCGACAACGATTGACGGCCGATAATCGTGTTGGTGTGGCCGCGCCTTTACACATAACTGCACTGAAAGCAATAACTAGCGCCTCTGCTAGCTTGCTAAAAGGTTATATAGTTCTGATAATGACCGAATGAACAGGACCGAATGATAAAATGTGAGTTCAGATGATGTCTCTCAGTAGGTTTTCATGAAAATCACATAGATGAACTAGGTCAGACTTCAGTATGGAAGTGATTTAAGGTAATGTGTTCAGCAATATGGGTATCATGAAGCTCTGTGGGGCGTGGCCTGTAGGAACAGTGTTGCATTATGGGCATCATGAAGCTCGGGGGGGGGGGGGCGTGACCTGTAGGAACAGTGTTGCATTATGGGTATCATGAAGCTCGGGGGGGGGGGGGGCGTGGCCTGTAGGAACAGTGTTGCTGGGTCAGAGATTTACTTACGTATTGGTTGGTTTGTTTGTTTGCTCTGATGTGGCGAGGCTTAAATCAGGGTTTCCAGACTTCCAGATCGTTTTGCCTCTGACACATTATGCAAATCCTACTTCTTATATATGAAATATGAAGGACCGTGTACAGAACTTACCATCATCAGAAATCCTCCTTGTTCTGTTGAAAAGATGCAAAGCTCTTCTGAGGTATTAAGTTGCAGTGATGACTGTGGCACATCTGTGTACCAGTTGTGTACACAAAGCCTTCCACTGCAGTATTTGGTAAAGAGGGATCTGGATTAGCGGAGTACCGCTGTTAGTCACAGCGTCTGTCCTCACTGCAACTTCAGCATTTTAAATGGCACGTACATTCATCAGCCAGACATGCTTCACCACAAAAATAAATTAGTCCACAGCACATTAATAAATAAATATGACCAGTTGATCAATCTGTCCTGTTGCATCAGGGCGTTTCCGTCCACCAGAGCTTTTCCTGCTGTGTGTAGCCGCAGCAGCTGATTGGTCAGATTGGGGCCATGTGTGGGCGGGCCTGCAGTGCCGCAGCAGCTGATTGGTCAGATTAGGGCAGTGTGTGGGCGGGCCTGCGGTGCCGCAGCAGCTGATTGGTCAGATTAGGGCAGTGTGTGGGCGGGCCTGCGGTGCCGCAGCAGCTGATTGGTCAGATTAGGGCAGTGTGTGGGCGGGCCTGCGGTGCCGCAGCAGCTGATTGGTCAGATTAGGGCAGTGTGTGGGCGGGCCTGTAGTCCTGGTCTTCCTGCAAGACCACGTGAAGCTGAAGGCTGCTCTCAGACTCCACACGCTCACACACGCTCTCACACACACACCAGCGTGCAGCACTGCACTGCACATGATTACAACATGCCTATGTCCTCTGAAATATACATCCCCTTAAATGTCTTACTCTGATTTACTGTACCATCTCTGTAGTATTTCTGAATGGCGTAGAGATGGGATAGAGCAGGACGAGTAAGCTATGGAACATCCACTCTTACAGACCCTGCACACAGTACTGGCTGCAGCCTCACGTGCAGAGCCGTGTGAGGGAGGAAGCTTGAAGCTTGATGACACATGCTGTTTCAGTGGGGAGCACCGAGGCTGTTTGTCTGTGTGTTTTGACTAATACTGAAACCAACAGTGAGCGCCATACTCCGCATCTGAGTCAGATAGCTTCACAGCTGTCTCAAAACCAGACCAGTGCGCTTGCTCTTTGACGACGGCACCCTGTTACGTCAAGCTCTCCGAGTGGCAAAAGGCCCCATTACATTTCACTTTCATGGTAAAGTGCTGTTCCACTGTTCCCCCACTAGGGTGGGTAGTGAGTAGGCAGTCTGAATGTGATGATGAGACGACGCTCAGTGCATGTGTGAGTGGCATGAGCGTGACCGCAGTGATCGTTTGGGAGATCTCAAGGTTGACCAGAAGTCTTGTGAGAATGTAACAAGGGGGGTTGTGGGATGGGACTGTTGGACGTTCATCAGAGCGACTGCCTGGCGAAATAAATTGTGTCTGTGTCGGCTGGCTGACCGGAGCCCTGCAGCACCTACCAGAGGGGAGCGGTTTGACCTCTGACCTCCCTATGTGGCTCTTACATTTACACTTACAGGTACATTTATTCATTTAGCCGACGCTTTTACCCAGAAGCCACTTACTGCAGGAGAATATTTGTAAGCAATTTCAAAAGAGCTCCACCGTGAGAGCACGGAAACAGAAGTACGGCGCACATTTCACCCACGTAGTGTGGCTTTCTGCGTCCAGTCATGTAGGTCATCAGTGACATGGATGAGTCACAGAGAGCTCTCTGAGGTGGATGAGTCACTCGGTTAATCACAGTCATACTGTCTACATGCTGTTAACAATCTCGCTCGCTGTTAATCACAGTCGTACTGTGTACGTGCTGTTAACAATCTCGCTCGCTGCTCCACTAATGAGCAGACAAGGTCCCAGCAGCCGGCTTTTGTTTGAGATTTCAAAATGGCCGTCCTCTGAAATGAACGCCTCTAATCCTCTATGCTGTGTCTGTGCATCTAGAGATGTATTGCGTGCGTCTTATCTACTGTTCCTGAATAGGACAGAGGTAGAAATGGAGTCCTTTAGAATGGACACGGAATAGCGTAGCATGGACCAAGCAGCAGTTTATTTGACCTCGGGCTCGGAAGGGGAAATGGTCCAAACAGGGGCACCTCACTTACCCCAACGTCTGGTCATCTTTCCATCAGCTGTAGCAACTGACGACCCTAGAAGTCTACTTTTCTGGATCAGAGTGTGTGTTCTGGTGGTGAGTGCCGTGTTCTCTCTAATCTGTGTGTGTGTGTGTGTGTGTGTGTGTGTGTGTGTGTGTGTGTGTCTCTCTCTTCCCAGACTGCTGCGCTGCGAGCCGTGGGGAACATCGTGACTGGGACGGACGAGCAGACCCAGGTGGTCCTCAACTGCGACGCCCTCGGCCACTTCCCCTCTCTGCTCACACACCCCAAGGAGAAGATCAACAAGGTAGCGCACCACGCCCCTACCTCCTCTCACACCCCTCCCACGCATCACGCTGAGCCAATCACACGCCTCAGACAGTCACCGCTGTCTCAGTGATTGGCCTGCGAGATGGGGCCATTTGTACTTATCTCCTTTAGTGTTGATCGCTCTGATTATTGCACCTGCTTCGCCTACTTTACGAACACTGCTTCATTAAATGCCTTTGGGCTGTTAAGCGTTGGTTAATATATCGTTGTGCTTTAGAGCACCTGTTCCTCTGTTGCACTGTGATGAGACTGGCTCTTTTGGATGTGATGACAACTCGAGGCTTGGTGCAGGTGTGAATGCTGTGGATGTGACTATTTAGCACTTGATAGCTTAACTGGAGTAAAGTGGTTCAAATGAACATGTACAGGTGTCAAGGTGTGTGTAATGGGAGATGGGGTGGTGGGTTGGGAACGGGGGTGTGTGTGTGTGTGTGAGTGTGTTTAGTTTGGCTGGTGGTAAGGGGGTGCTGAAGACCAACGGGTCTTTGTGGATATCGGAGTGCATCTGAGGCCCTGTCACTCAAATCAGAGGCCTCTCTGTGATTGGGCTGATGATTAGAGCCTCAGACCCACCCCCTGCCCCGCCTGTAGCGCCAGCGTCTTGACCAGGAGCTGCGACTCTCTCGCACGACCCTGGAGTCTGATCCAAAATAAAAGCCAAAATAAAACCCGTGCACGCAGAATGTTTGCTTAACATATTGTTTAACCTCTGCGTCTGTTGTATCCAATGGAAGAAGCGCTCATACTGAATCTTGCTATTCTCATGTCGCCCTGTAGGAGGCAGTGTGGTTCCTGTCAAACATCACTGCAGGAAACCAGCAGCAGGTTCAGGCCGTGATTGATGCCAACCTGGTGCCCATGATCATCCTCCTCCTCGACAAGGTGGGTTACCTCTACCGCACCTGTGCATGGAATATAGTGTTGAATACATGTGTAGTATATGTATGTATGATTTATTGTATCCTGTGTGTGTGTGTGTGTGTGTGTGATGTACACTGATGTGTCTGTAACTCTTGTGTGGTATTCCAGGGTGACTTTGGCACTCAGAAGGAGGCTGCCTGGGCCATCAGTAACCTGACCATCAGCGGCAGGAAGGACCAGGTGAGTTAACAGGACCCTAGACACACACACACACTCCACACACACTGGACTGTTAGTTTCCAACATCTTAGCCACACACACACTTCCAGATCCTGATGGGGAGTCTTATAGAAGTTACGGGCATGGTAACCCTACGCTTGTGTTCTGTCTGCGCTATATTTGTGATGTACGTTAACATGCCCACATATGTCCACTCTGAGAAGGGACCGCCTGTTCATATGTCCACTCTGAGAAGGGACAGCCTGTTCATATGTTCATATTGAATATTGTGTGGTCTTATTGGTGTATTAACTTAGTAGATGACTTTTGATATTAAGATGGTGTTGTGTCTCTGCTTATGTAATGATACCAATGTTGTCCCATTGACTAGAGAATGACTGTGCTGATGTGTTGGTATGGTATGGAGTGGCGTGTGCGCGTGGCGTGCTGATGTTGTATGTGCGTTGTGCAGGTGGCGTACCTCATCCAGCAACAGGTCATCCCGCCGTTCTGTAACCTGCTGACCGTGAAGGACGCGCAGGTCGTCCAGGTGGTGCTGGACGGGCTCAGCAACATCCTCAAGATGGCGGACGACGAGGCCGAGACCATCGCCAACCTGATCGAGGAGTGTGGAGGTGGGTGTAGCCGCCGTCGAGCACGCAGGACACCTGTGTTTGGGATGGGCTGTTGGAACTTTAGTAAACTGGACACCTGTGTATGGGATGGGCTGTTGGAACTTTAGTAAACTGGACACCTGTGTTTGGGATGGGCTGTTGGAACTATACGAAATCGACTGGCATAAGATGCCAGTTTTGACTGAATAGATTGGAGAGTGGTTTCCATGGCGATTAGCATCATCGGGAGTCTTCTAGAAGTTACGTGCATGGTAACCCTACGCTTGTGTTCTGTCTGCGCTATATTTGTGATGTACGCTTTTTTCATCCCGCTCACAGGTTTGGAGAAAGTGGAGCAGCTCCAGAATCATGAGAATGAGGACATCTATAAACTGGCCTACGAAATTATCGATCAGTTCTTCTCTTCCGATGATGTAAGCTTCCATTTATTATCATCCAGGTTATTACAGAATGTGGGCATCATGAAGGGATTTTTATGCAATGTCTCTTGACCTATGACCTAACTAGACCCTTATAAGTCAGTTTTAAAAAAAACAGGCCCTTCCAGATTTTGCTTAGTATTTGTTTTTCCTGCTGCAACAAAGGCTTGATGCGCCTCAATCATGTAGGCTTAAAATCTAATCAAAGCATAGTATGTAACTTGCAATATTAACCCGTTGTAATCTTTTCTTTTTTGCACGTATAGATTGATGAAGACTCCAGCTTGGTTCCAGAAGCCATCCAGGGTGGAACGTACGGTTTCAACTCCTCCACCAACGTGCCAGCAGAAGGGTTTCAGTTCTAGACCGCGCCAGAGCGTCTGGAGTTTTGTTGGCGATGCAGCACTCTGTTCAACATAAAAAATAATTAGGAGAGAAAGCGAGCGAGAGAGAGCGAGCGAGAGTGTGAAAGAAATTAGATCCATTGTGCTTGGCTCATGGGATCCATAGCTGCATCTAATCCGAGAGAAATTGTGTGGATTTCGTTTGGCATTCCGAGGAGAGAGGTCCAAATGAAGCTTGACGGCGAGTGAGTGCGAGTGAGTGGCTACTATATGTTGCAAAAATCAACCATCTACACTGAATGCGTTGAGAGACATTTCGTGAAACTTCACACACAACAAAAAGTTACCAGGTGTGTCTATTACAAGTTTTCAAAACAACAACAACAAAACAGGAGGCAAGTCAAATAGATCTGATGTCACCACCTCAGGGGGAGAGCCAAGGCATCACAATCTATCCAATTTGAAGGCAAGACACAAAGCAAAAGCTTCACGTTTATACAAATCAATACAAATCTAACTGGATGAACTCAAGACAAGAAAACCAATCCACATCATAACCTTCTGAGGTTTCCGAGACCCAGGGGGAGGGGCCACCCTGGATAGGCCCCTCCCCCTCCTCCATAGCCATGCTGCGAGAGACTTGTGTATGAATGGACTCATGAATGCGTATGAATGTCTGGACTCGGTGCAGAGGAGCCAGACCTCATCTCCTCTAGTGAAACCCTCCACGGATACGGGCTGCCTCCCTCCTCCGACTTGGGTCCCCAGAGTCCAGCGGTACCCGCATGTGTCGCGTGTGCTAGAGAAAATAAAAAACACAAAACAAAAACAAAATGGACGAGTGGTGGTGTGTGTGTGTGCGTGCGCGCGTGACTGGGGTGTGCAAGGAGAAACCGGATGAGAACGCATGCAGAGAGAGAGAGTCAACATCGAAAAAGATCCGAGGAAAAATGAGATCGCAAAAAAACAAACGAGGAAATTAAAATAACAACATAATTACCAAGAAATACAAAACAAGAATGGAGTAAAGAAGGGGATTTAAAAAAAAAAAAAAAAAAAAAGTGGAAAACCATTTGTCTGTGAAAAGAGAGAAGGCTGATCTAACACGAGTCCTGGAGAGGAGAAGAAAAACACACCTCCTAATCAGCTACAACATCGACTTTAAACATCAACGTCGCCACAACTTTTGTTTTTTGTTTTTAATTCATGAGTTAGTATTAAATCAACACTGGACAGTGCTGTTGGACAGACAGACAGACAGACAGACGGTAGAGCCGTTGTGCATTGTGTAAAAGATGCATTTTGGTGGTTCTGGGGGCTAGCTAAAGGCCCTTAGTGTGTACCTTTTTATTTTCGTTTTATTTCTTCAGCTTTTATTTTTTTCCGACGCTTGTGTAGAAGTGAACATTGACGCCTCATCTATGCCCCTCCCACCCCATCCTTTCCTTTCTTCTGTGACCCCCATTGATTTGATGCTGTGAAGTCTATGACATCACCATAACTAACCACATGACCGTTTTTCCTTCCTGCATGACAAAATTCCTTTTGTTTTCCTTTTTCCCCTTTTAGTTTCCTTGGAGCAGAAAGTAACTGTATTGCCATAGCTTTGAGCTTACAAAAATATCACGGGGGGGGGGGGGGATTACAAGATATGGCCATTTTATGTAACTTTGTGGAACATAATCTTTGCATGTGCTAAACTACAGCATAGTTACTTCTAGGGGTTTTTAGTTTTGTTAGGGCTTTGTACACCGTGTAATTTCTTTTTCTAGTCGACTGTGCTGTTGAAATGTCACACGTCTCTTTTCCTGTTCCCCTAATCACCTCTTTTTCTCCAGCTCTTTCCCCCACCAGACGTAGTTTCTGATTTCACAAGTTCTGAACCATTTTTTTGCACATGTACGGACGACTGGGAGGCCTCAAGTCACACGAAACAGGTGGTGGTGTGGAGAGAAAAAAAAATGAAAATGACTCCACCGTCTATATGCATTATACAATTACAATCTTAATTTTAATTTTATACCTAGATGAACTAGCCAGAGTTAATCCATACTGAGCCATGTCAGTGGAGTGACAGTGTCCCAAATGGAGAAAAAAAAAAGAAAATATTTTCCTCGACCTAGTGATCGGCCTGCCTCTTTTTTTTTTTTTTTTTTTTTTTGGACAGTGCCCCTTCCTGCGGGGGATGCTGCTGACCCTGGCGAGGTGAAGAGGCCTCCCACACTCCTGGCACACCAGTAGAAGTGTGGTGCCTTCTTTTTAGAGCACAAAAAACATGCATGTACAAAACTGTGCTGTACTTCAATCCCTCCCCAGAGGCTCCCGCCCCCCCTCCCTGTAGGATGCCCCATACCCTTTTGTTTGTGTTATATATGAGAAGAAAAAAAAAAAACCTTCAGAACACTGTAGAGATGGATTACACTTTGTCGTCATAACCTTCTGTTGGCCATAGGGTAATATTTTTTTGCAGCATTCCTTGTTAGCAAAGTTTCCAAGAAATTGGTATAGAGGAAAAGCTGGTTTGCTTAACCTGTTGGGTTTTGGCTACAGGCTAGGTTGTCTTTGGTGAAAATAAATATCCAAACGCTATTGACTGTGTGCTGTCGTCTTTGCTCTAATCGGTACCTTCTGTGTTTTGGTGCTGTTTTGGTCAGTGGTTAACTGAGATTTGAATTATTTTGTAGGTTGAATTGACTGGCATCCTTGATGTAACATTCAAGTACCAACAAGAGGTATTAAAAAAGCTTTTATTGAAAAATAATAATAATAATTTTAAATAATGAACAGTCTGTGCCACTTACTACAACTATCAAAACTCAAACATGGAACTGGCCGTTTCTGCTGTTCCAGGAAAAAAAGGAACACTGCTGGTATGGGATGAGGGTGAGAAAAGCAAGAACTGGGGCAACCGACAGTAATTTGCTGAAGAGTAGTGAAATGAAATGGATGAACGCAGCATAGTGGATGACATGCAGAGAGAGGAGACTTGGAAGTAGTGATGGGCAAATGAAGCTTTGGTGAACCACTGAACCACAGCAGTGTGAACCTAGCGATACTAGCTGAAAAGATGGCCGCCATACATACATTTTTCAACATAAAAGTCCTTAGGAAACCGATATTTTTGGTTACATATACTGGTTTGGGTAAGGACTTTCATGTTGAAAAATCTACATGTGGCAGCCATATTGGATTTTTTCATTAGTGTTGCTAGCTTCACACTGCTGTGGTTAAGTGGTTCACCAAAGCTTCATTTGCCCATCACTACTTGGAAGAGTCCCTGTGGTTGAGTTGTGTTTGCTGTCCTCATAACACACTAATGACCTCTGACCTGTATATTATGTAATGTGCCATCGTCCTTCAGGACTTCAGATGAAGGCAGCTAGCAGCCTAATGGGACTAATCTGTACGATCCACTGACTGTTCATGTGCTTAATGCTGAACTGCAGCAGCAGTCATATGTGAGTGGAGAAGGTCCGAAGTGTTTTGCTTCTGTATTTGATGTGTTGGCAATTTCATATTTTGGGCAGCATTGGAGGTGCCATGTGGTAAATATGTAGGTGCCCTTCATGTTCCAGTGCCAGCTGGCTCTACGAATGAGACAGAGGACAGAGCAGAAGAGTAAAATAAATGTCCAGTGTTAACGTGTCCTAATTGTACAGTGATTTGAGCAACCAGTTGTGCTAGAAAGGAGCCATGTAAATACATTAACTTTACTTTACTTTTCACAAGAAGGTTTTCTGTGCCTTTGGACATATCCCATCAGATAGAGGTATCTGAGGCCTAAATAGCATTTTCAGCTGCTGTAAACACAGCAAGAACTTGATGGACAGGTCTGAAGTATAATAATGTTGATCAAGATGTGGGACAATTCATGGCTGGAGTTCAGCTTTAAACATGCACTTGGAAAGCATGCTTGCTTAGCTCTTATCTACAGTGCCTCCATTGTTTCCGACCATGAGCTGTGAATGCTGATGTTGACAGAATGTGAAACCAGGACGGACGACACAGGCCGTGGTAGAGGAAGTAAGGATTGTTGTGTGCCGGACTGCCGCTGTCTAGTTATGCTACCTTATTGTGAACCCAACCCCGGTGTAGCGTGAGACGGCATTTGCCTGTCCTGCACCTTATGGCCACCTTACACCAAACAACTTTGACAAGATTTGGGAAAGATTCTTGAAAGATTATAGTCTTTTAACTAATGCCCCCCCCCCCCTTACTCAAAAGACTCCAATCTTTCCCAAATCTTGTCAAAGTTGTTTTGTTGTTTGTAAGGCCATTACTTGAATTAGCCCAATGAATCCTTTGAAGTTTCCACTGAATGAACATTATATTGGTCAAGTGAGGTGTAACTACAAACTTGGTTTAGGTGATCATGTGCATGCTGGTAGATGGAGGCTCCGTTTCCCCGGTTTTCCTGTGTCCGACTGGGTTGTGTCTGCCTCTTCCTAGTTCTATAGCATGTGAAATGTCTCTCTTGTCCGCGCCTCGTTGGGTTCAAATGTGCTCCGTGTCAAGTTATGAGTGTGACCACCAGAGGCCACTACTGAGTCATTTCTATGTGCACACTAGATTGTGATGGGTGACATCAATTGCACTGAAATGCGCCTTAAAGAAGTAAAGATGGAGAGACATAGCCTGACGAGCCAGACCCTCATTAAAATGTAGGGTCTGGGCACTCACCGTTCGCAGTGCTCAGTCCGAGGGGCGGGATAATCGGTTGTCTTTCAAATTCCCTCTGCACAATAGGATAGCACTATGAGTCCCATGCGTTTCCCACCAGCGGAGCTAGTTGGCTAGTTCAAACTTTTGCCAACTTAATAAAAGCTTAACTCGTGTCACACTGTTCGCCAACAGCAACATTACCTTATTTGTTTTCAAGTAGCAGGGAATTCAAGCCAAACCGTTGCAACTCTGCCATCAATCATTATGTTAAGCCCACCTAACGACTCTATACACGATTTGATTGGCCTGATTGAGTTTCAACATGCAACGTGTGTGCGTGCGTGCACTCTATAGTTATATAGTTTACAGTGTGTGTGTGTGTGTGCGCGCAGTTGCATGTTGTATATAGTTCTTGTATATAGTTATTGTGCATTTGTGCACGTGTGCATGCTGGATATAGTTATTTTGCATATTGTATATAGTTCTTGTGGGTTTGTGTGTATGTGCATGCTGTATATAGCTATTTTGGATGTTGTATATAGTTATAGTTATTGTGCATTTGTGTACGTGTACATGCTAGATATAGTTATTTTGCATATTGTATATAGTTCTTGTGGGTTTGTGTGTGTGCATGCTGTTATATAGCTATTACCTCCTCCAAGGAGGTTACGTTTTCATCGGGGAGGTCTACACTCTCGGAGTGCTTTTCTAGTTTTGCATGGCACACTTAATTTCTTAATCTGTCTGTCCATAGGTCAACACTGCCTCCTTACCAAGTTTTACCCCATTCACCTGTACTGCCTCGCCTTAATTGCCTATTTATGCTAATTATGCAAATTGCCCAAAGTGCAACTTTAGGCAACCAAGTTGAATTCCACCCACTAGGCCTATAGATGACATTTCTGCAATAAAACTTTAGGGTACTCAACATTTCTGGGTTCATGAAATCACGACTAGACTACCTATGATTTACACACAAACAAACACATTAAACACGCACATAAACACAGAAGTAGGCCTAGGCTACGCGCAGTTTCCCTATCTACTCACTCATTAGGCTACTACACTAGGATATGTTCAGTATCACTAAGGCACTTCCTGAATTAAATTCAAAGATATAAAAATAAAGATGGAGGAACTTTACAGTTTGTAAACTAGACGCGGTACGTTTATGACTGCCACATTCAACTCTTAGATGGACATCTATGACATCGAGGTGCATATGAACAACTACGTTTGCTTCCAAATAAAAATACTCTCTTCTGATAAATGTAAGCGTTTGTTCTGTTTTAAAGCGAAGTAGATTTGAAGCAGCAAGGTTGGTTTCAAATCGCGGGATGACACGGGATTGGGCGAGATGCTCCCTTGAACTTCGCATGCGCGAAACAGTTGACGACGACCGACAGAAGAGGTGTTTGCAGCCGGCCAGTTCAAGAAACACAAGAATGACGTCCACGCCTTGATGAGCAACTGTTGGTGAGCACAATTTTTTTAAGTCCACTCAACTGGACCTAATTCTATAAAGTAGCCAATTACAAAATGAAACGGTGTCTGCACGATGTGAAATTATTTGATACAGAATTGCGAGCAAGCGGTTATTGTTATGTGGATTCCAATGACGGAAGGATACATTGTAACTCGCTAGCATGGCTATATCAAGCTGTTGTTCTCGTGGGCAGTTAGATGAGGTATTCAGAATGGTTCATGAGATTATATCTGCTGGGATCTGTCACTTGGATCGTACAGTTTGAACTGGTCCAGTTTGAGCTTGTATTGCGCAGGCCACTTTTGAACAGTAGCCTAGTTATTGTTTGGAGCATGTTTGAGATTTAGCTCAAATAGCGGACAGTGAGGATCTAATGTTGACAGTATTTAAACATGCATAAAGATTTGGGGGTTTCATGTAGAGGGGTTACATTAACGTTTATGGATAGCATTTTGACTTATATCTTAGATGTTGATTAGGCTTAGGCAATCTCCCTCCATCAACGAAAACCCAACTGTTTTAACGGACGAAGGCAACGTTAGGCTCTGACATTTGATAGCACGACACAGTGTTCACTACAATAAGTCAGGATTCGGTTTCTTCCTCACATGGTCTGTTACCGTGAGTGAGTCAGAGAACAGAACACTAGGATGTGGATCTTTCAGATGGGCCCTAAATTATCTATTTCCAAAATGCAGAATGTTCCAACTAAGTCTGCTTTTCATCTTAATTTTATAAATCATAACAAGGCTTCCCTTCCTCCCGTCTTCCTCAACACCCACGTTACGCCACCCTTGTCACGTAGGCTATACTTTTGTGTGAGGCTAAACTAAAGTGTCTGAGGACCGTTAATGGCTATGCCTCATATTAATAGGGGGGTGACAGAAAAGGTTGTAATTGAACCTGCTGATGAGTTGGCCTGAAATAGTTTCTAACATGTATGTGAGAATCATAAGACAGCAGAAAGATGTCTGACTTCATGGTCAAGAGTAACCCCGTTTCTTTAGCCCGTGTGTGTGTGTCTTGAACCTGAACTTCGGTTGAGTCTGTCAGTTTCCTGGAGCAAGGATTAGTCTGGAAGTGAATTAATGAAATCCTTTTATGGTCAACACTATTGCTTAATTTTGAAATTAATCAGATCACAATGAGATTATGTCAGATACAAAGTGCCTTGAAATAAGTGCAACACCATATAGACTACTACACGATCAAAGACAATTAAGGCTCTGGAAAATTTGCATGATGGGGGATTTCTTAAATGCGCCAGTTCCATTTTGGGACAATGTTGTAATTTTCTCTTCCTAAATCTCAGTATTAGGCCTACCTAGGTGCAGTTTCTATTGGGCTGCAAAATGAGTACGTATGTATGTATGTATGTATGTATGAATGAAACATTACAGTTACGATTGGAAAATAACATGGCGGAGATCTGTTTCAGGACTCTATGTGCCACTTCCATACCTCATCCCACTGTGACCGCTCGTGAGGGATGGACAACCTGGAGGAAGACCTGACGTGCTCGGTGTGCTACGCGCTGTTCACGGACCCACGCGTGCTGCCCTGCTCGCACACCTTCTGCAAGTGCTGCCTGGAGAGCGTGCTGCAGGTGTCCAGCAACTACTCCATCTGGCGCCCGTTGCGTCTGCCCCTCAAGTGCCCCAACTGCCGCAGCGTGGTGGAGCTGCCGCCCACCGGCGTGGACGCGCTGCCCATAAACGTGTCGCTGCGCGCCATCATCGAGAAGTTCCAGCGCGACGGAGGGCCGCACGGCCGGCCGCCCACCTGCCCCGAGCACCCGCGCCAGCCACTCAACGTCTACTGCGTGCAGGACCGCGCGCTCATCTGCGGCTTCTGCCTGACCGTCGGCCGCCACCAGGGCCACGCCATCGACGACCTGCAGGCGGCGTACGTGCGGGAGCGCGACGCCCCCGAGCAGCTCGTCCAGCAGCTGACGGACACGCGCTGGGCCGAGGTGTGCGCGCTGGCGGAGCGTCTGGAGCAGGAGAAGGCGCGCGGGGAGGGTCTGGTGCGGCAGGACCGCGAGGCCGTCGGCCAGTTCTTCCAGGGCGTGGAGAGGCTTCTGGAGCGCAAGCGGGACGAGTACATGGCGGCGCTGGACGCGGCGAGCGCAGAGCTGGCGCGCAGCTACGACCCGCTCATCGAGAAGCTGAAGGACATGCAGGAGGAGCAGCTCAGCCTCATCTCGCTCAGCTCCGCCGTGCAGGACGAGGACTCACCGCTCGCCTTCCTGGAGAAGGTGCACCTGTTCCGCGCGCGCGTCTCCTCCCTCACCCAGACCCCCATGCCCCAGGTGGTGCCGCTCTACATCGCCCCCCGAGCCGGGGACTTCCTGCGCGAGCACTGGGCCAAGGTCACCATCGGAGGCCTGGAGCAGGGTCCCGTACCCAAGGTGGCCTGTCACACCAGGGGCTGCCTGGGGAAGCACGCCCCTCCCGCTGGCCTCTCCCGCACCTGGCTGAACCCCTGGCAGCGTCCCCTCCCCCTCTTCGCCCTGCTGGTGCTGATGGTGGCGGCGGGGCTGCACCTGGATCCGTTTGGAATGGCGTCTTTGGGGCTCTCCGTGGTCGCCCCGCTCGGCGAGCACCTCCAGAGCCTGGCTGACCAACTCGTCTGGCCCTTTGACGTCCAGGGACTGCTGGAGGAGCTGGTCTCGAACGTCTGTGCAAGTGTCTCCTCCCTGGCTGACAAAACGTACCAACACTTTGCCTTTTTCCTCCAGGCTTCGCAGTAACAGTGCCCAAGAACATGCAGTGCTTTTTGGTTTGTGTGGAGCGTAGGGGCTGGGTTGCCGTGATGCAGATAGAATAATATATGTACTGTTGGTTTCAGGAAACAAAAGGTTGAAATGGATCGCAAGATCAGGTAGAGACACAAGACTGCTTTGAAACTTGCCAAACCATGAAGTCTTCTTAAGAGAACACGTGACCAAGTCTGAGGCAATGTTAAGTCCAACATGCCCCGTCAAACAAACTTTTAGCACCTTTCTCAACAATAGTTCTTTATAGTGTATTCATTGATAGCAATTGATAATGCACACAATTTTTATGAAAGTTTCAGTTATGTTGCAGATTTGTTTGTAGTGCATCCAAGTACAATTCTGTTCCAAATGCATGACCATTATAGTAATGTAAATGATCAGTAATGCCAGGTGACTTTTCTACTTAAAGGTGTAATTAGCCTTTTTACAGCACAGCTACTTTTACTCATGTATACATGATGCCTTTAAAAACACTACTGGTAAAGGAACACAACTATTTTGGATATCACCTTATTTACCATCTGCCCCAGTTACCCTTACAAAAAAATAACTGCACTACTTCAAGTGTCAACTGCCGTTTTGGAGGAATTATCTGCATTTCTTATGCAGGAAATGCAATATTTTGGACATGAAAATATTATTGTACTGCAGTATAACTGCAGTTATTTTTTTTTGTAAGGGTAGGTATGAGGATACATACCCATCTGTTCGCTGTGTACAGTAACCCTGTCTGACACCTTAGCTTAGCGTAATGCAGTAGCAATGGTTTAGACCAGCTAGCCTGTTGCTCAAATGGAGCTAGAGGCTAACTTCTAGTGAACTATACTAAGGAGGATAATGGTATCAGACTGGGTCATTGTTGCATGATGCATAACTCTGGAGCAGAGGGCAAAAAAAGTTAATTTCCCAAATAGTCGGTGTGTCCCTTTTAAAGGAAACAGAAATGTGGACCTCGATTATGTAGCCGCTATTGTTTGGCCTTAAATAGGCTGGGGAAACTAACACATAGTAGCAAAGGACAGCAGCTAGAAGGCTAACGTGAAGTTGGCAAAGGACAGCAGCTAGAAGGCTAACGTGAAGTAGCTGGCAGTCACTGTGAACCTTAGCAAACGCTTGCTTACTGCCTTAACCTCATGCTGTGAATGCATACAAATTAATACCAATATTTTGAGAACACAAATAATGACACCACTGTAAACACTTTAATAAAGTTTATTTGTAATAGTTAAAAAAGAGCAGCTTTGTGTGTAAAGAATTTATACATAATGATGAACAGAGGAGTAAAAGACAAAATGGAAACAGGAAAACGATTAGACGATACACAACATTAAAATCGACAGATACAGGAGACAGAACACAAGTCCTGAGTGGAGTCTGTGCAGACCTCAGGCAGAGGACACCACCTCCTTCAGACTGATGGTCTTGGGGTTGATGGGGACACTCTTGGTGGTGTTGTAGGTTTTGTAGATGCCGATCAGGCGGTCTGCGATCTCGAACATGTTGTTCCTCAGGGAGATGATGATGAACTGGGCATTCTTGGTTTGCTCCTATGGAAGAGAGGAGGGGAGAATTTTCAGAAGTTAAAACAAACTATGAGCATTGTAGCAGGAGCAAGCCATTCTTCCTTCAGACTCTACTCAGTCAGCAAACAGTCACAGTGGGTCAAAGGCTCTGATTAAATGAAGGCTTAAAATGGAAATGCAACAACACAAAGACTGATGCTTTGCTGCAAGACCCAAACCCACAGTCCCTTACGCAACGCTGCCAACGTTGCCCAAGAGCCACAGGCCACCCAGTAATCCGCTCCGCTTGTTCCAGAGAACAGGTAAGACGTGAGCATAAGAGGGTCCCTCTGCAGGGGAACCAGACATACTCACACACTCTCCTGCATCGGCATTGTTGCTCCAGATTACTTCATCGTAAGTGTGCCCAACAAGGTCTCAATGCGGAGAGCTCTCGTGCCCCACACTCGCCTGAGCCAGCCTCTTACCTCAGAGCTGCCCCACACTCGCCTGAGCCAGCCTCTTACCTCAGAGCTGCTCCACAGCTCCCTCCTCATAAGCTGGTTTCGCACCAGAGGGGATTTCTGCACTTCCTAGAACATAACATTCCTATATCCCCTTTTTTTCGCGGTTTCACACCAAACAGATTTGGGCATTATTAAGTTCCTCTGACCGCAGTTCCTGGAACTCTTGAGGCAGAACACGTAGGTGGTAACGACAGGACGCAGGGATGTCATGCAAAGTTCTTTAGTGCGCTAGAAAAATTACAATGTGAAACCATTAACAACCGGATCAAATGAATTCAATGTAACTAAACACAAATGTTGTTTCGGTCCTTGGTCCAGACTTTCAGGTGTGACATGACACCATGTTCATCATAACCTGTAATTTAGCGTACTAGCCTATGACACGGCCACAATTCCAATAAAATACCAGATGTTTTATATATTACTTAGGTAACAATAAAATCAAACATCGATTTTCCAAACGGATCTGGGGCCGTATTCACAAAGAATTTTAAGGCTAAAAGTAGCTCCTAAGTGGCGAATTTATTATTATGCATTTTAGACCTAAAAGTAGCACCTAAGTCTGGGACAGCTTAAAAGAAGTCAAGAGGACTCCTAATTCATTAAGACCTATTCACAAACAGCTTTTTGCGGCATTTCACGTCGCAATGTTTTGAAATGCGTATGCGGCAACAGGAGCTTCCAATCGCGAGGGAACAATTTTGCATTGTAGGCATAAAAGGGATGCAATAATGCCACCAACAACAACCAAAACGACTCATTGTCAACATGTAAATTAAATGTAACGTTTCATTGTGAATCAAATTAAAATGTTCTCCTCTTTGCAAACATAGGCATATGGTGACAGATTAATTTAATAATGTTGCAAAGATAGGCCTACGGATTGATACAGTAGGCTATGTTTCATTAGGCTACTAGGCTATTTGTTTTGCCTTACTCTTTATTCATTTAGGCTAGGTCTTTTTATTCAGTTATTCATCATCTTACGTCCTTCGCACTACTTGAGTAGCGCACGCATTCTCAGACCGGTCACTAATCATCGTAAGGGAGGTGTTTGGAATCATTCCCGCGTTACATTTATCAGCCAATCAAGGTGGTCACTTCAGTCAAGCTCGTGCATGAGTAATGACATCATCCATAGCAACGAAGACTCACTCTTAGTTTAGGAGTTGTCATTTTTCCTTACTAAGAGTAGGTCTGAAAGGCTTTGTGAATAACTTTTAAGAGAAAACTCCTAGCTAAAATCTTTTAGTGCGATTTAGGAGTACTCCTAGTGGTAAGATAAAAGGCTTTGTGAATACGGCCCCTGATGACTAATGTTAGGCTACTGTTAACCAGCATGTGACAGTAGACATTAGTATTCAAATAATTTTAAAATGTAGGCTAGTTAGTTAATTTACTGGCATTTGGCGAGGTGAATGGGTGCCTATTTTAAACCACTTGGCCAGAGCAAATGGAAATGAAAAGTGGGTTTGAGGAGAGTAGTTAGTAGAACTGATTTAAAAGTGGACTGTTCCTATAACTAAGTTGCTGTAACTACTTGGTCCAAAAGAGACTATACACCAGGGGTGGCCAACCAGTCCAGCATGAAGAGCCAAAAAAAATATCAACACAACTCAAAAGAGCCGCACAACAAAAAAAGATGCCCACACCACAACAGCGACTTAGGCCTACACTTTAAATCTTCTTTTTCATTTAAAATGAAACACTTGGCAGATGCTACAAATTATCGTTTTCAGGAATGAGTAGCAAGCAACAAAGACATTTGACACACATCCCAAACTGACTGACTTATTAGCATGAGAAATGCTCTGATGTAACAACTGATAAGAGGCCAATGTGACCATCAAATGTTCCGTCGAGTGTCTGCTTCTCTGACTGACGTCTATGTATCATACCTTTACCTTGTACTGGCAAAGGTCAGTGCCTTTGGGAAATGTTCAGGTTTGAAGCTTTTATGCATCAGTTAAGTCTGGCATACCAAGTACCAAACTAACGTGTTAACCAAAATAAAACCGTAAAAAACCTGTTTATGTTGACATATCAACCAGAAGGGTTATGCTCTAGCCTACAAAAAAGATTAATCCGCCTTTTGAATGTCCGTGTTCCTCTTTCTATTTACTCTTAGCATCAGGGTTTTCCTGATTGCAACAGTAGCATTACACCTGGCTAAAGAAACAAACGTTTCTGCTTCTTTATGGGCTAGACTTCTATCCATAACATGACAATAAAATTATTTTAATTTAAACATTGCAGCCTAACAATTGCCAGTACTATCAACTTATGAAAAGCATTTTCATTTACCAGAAATATAGGGTATTTCAAAAAATAAAAAACTATAAATCCAAGAAGTGAGAACATCAGTTGAGCAGCCGCGAGCCGCACGAGAGGAGGCAAAGAGCCGCAGGTTGGCCACCCCTGCTATACACTGTCGCCGTGCTTAAGTCACTCCTTACGCCCTCATACCAGTTCTTATGGCCACTTGGCCAGAGCAAATGGAAATGAAAAGCAGGTTTTGGAGGAGAGTAGTTAGTAGAACTGATTTAGAAGTGGACTGTTCCTATAACTAAGTTGCTGTAACTACTTGGTCCAAAAGAGACTATAGATATGACGGTATCCTAAACCCCAGTGCCCCACTCACACAGATGTAGCAGTATCCTAAACCCCACAATTCCCCACTCAGAGATGTAGCAGTACCCTAAACCCCACAATGCCCCACTCACATAGATGTAGCAGTACCCTAAACCCCACAATGCCCCACTCACACAGATGTAGCAGTACCCTAAACCCCACAATGCCCCACTCACATAGATGTAGCAGTATCCTAAACCCCACAATGCCCACTCATAGATGTAGCAGTACCCTAAACCCCACAATGCCCCACTCACATAGATGTAGCAGGCCACAATGGAGACGTTTTTGAAGTCGAGGGCGGCATCAATCTCATCCATGAAGTAGAGTGGCGTGGGCTTGAAGTGGTGCAGGGCGAAGACCAGCGCCAGCGAGCTCAGAGTCTTCTCTCCGCCCGACAGGTTGTAGATCTTCTTCCAGCTCTTCTTCGGGGGCCGCACACTAACAGAGACAGAACAGTCGCAACTATCAAATTAGCTGCACACTAACTGAGAGAACACCCAGACGCGTTAAACTCTGCCGAACCCTCAAATGCCTCTACTGCTACAAACAACAACATGAGCTTCAGTACAGAATTCAGGGTTCCAACTCATTTTCATTGACATTTCAAAACTTTTCCATGACCTTCAATGACATTTCTGATTCTCACAACCTGTAATTACACAGATTTGCACATTTTACTCAATAGGGGGGTATAACTGCTGAATAACAATTAAACAACATTTTCCTTTTCCAATAGGCTTTTTCCTAATAGGGTCATAGGCCATGTCAATTCAATTGGAAACTTCATCACATGGCAGAAATTAGGCAATGGGACATTAACCATGGAGTGGTACAAGAACACACAAAACACACACCTTTATAACACATTATTAATTTCATTAGACCTGCATACAGAACAAGATGTTTAAAACTTTCAGTGAATTTCCAGAATCCCATGATGTTTCCAGGCTTGCTAAATGGGATTTTAAAATGCCATGATTGTGGAAACCCTGGGAAATTCTGAAACTAGCATTGATGAGGCAGCATTATTGCTCGCAAGCTGTAAACATGCACAGATGCGTCTATATCAAAACATAAAAGGCCAACACATCTCTCACAAAACATCCCTCATCTTTCAACACCCATATACTGCAGTTATACACTGGCTCAATTTCACAGGGAGTCCTTGCCTGAAGTTGATGCCTTCAGAGAAAGGGTCCAGGCTGTCGACGAGCTCCAGCTCCGCGTCGCCCCCCTGTGTCAGCATCTGGTAGTTCTCCTTCAGCTTGTTGGTGATGATGTTGAAGCCGGCCATGAACTCGTGCAGCCGCTGCTTGCGCAGCTCCTCGTAGCCGCGCTTGAAGTCGTCCCTCAGCGTGGTGATGTCGTCCAGCTCAGACACCCGCTGCAGATACAGCTCCTCCTACAGGTACCAGAGAGGGAGGGAGAGAGAGAGAGGGATAGAGATAGATGGAGGGGGAGAGAGAGAGGGAGATGGAGGAAGAGAGAGGGATAGAGATAGATGGAGGGGGAGGGAGGGAGAGAGAGAGAGAGATTGAGGGAGGGAGAGATCATTTATGTGTGTATTACACCAACAATTCAATTTATTGACCCAGAGACCACCATTCTGACTAAGAAAGCAATCTGACACCCACCACTGAATAAAACAAATGTGATTAAAACTACAGTCCAGGAACAACCAGTAATGCCTTCATGGCCCAATGGTGGAGAACCCTTTCATGTTTATCAGGAAAATCACTGAAACCTCATTGAAGTAAGCACAGCACAACTCTTTACTGAAGCGTGTCAATCAATCCACGTTACTCAAGCGTCACGCATTGCAAAGGGCCGTGGAGGAAGTTGGCTACCTTCTTCTTGAACTCTGCGATGGCACCCAGGTTGGGCTTCATGTGGGCGCAGCGGTCCTCCAGCAGGGCGATGGCGTTCTTGAGCACGTCTGAGCTGCTGATGGCCTCCAGGTCCTCGGCCGTCAGCGGCAGCAGCTCCTCCGCTGGCTTGTCATCAATAGGGTGCAGAGACAGCTTGGTGCCCTGAGCAGAGGGCACAGAACCAAGTGAGGAAAACAGATAAATAACAACGTGAGAATGAAAGTCTCTCTCACTCTATGTGTGTGTGTGTGTGAGAGAGAGCAGTCAGTCCACACAGACCTGAGGAACTGATGTGGAACTGTATCATCGGTCTTTAAATGTCAACCCTGACTGTTAAATGTTAACCCTGACGGTCACCTGAGGTACCTTTTGGGCAGAGTAGATGCGTGGCATATGCACTGGGGTGCTCTCTCTCTGTGTGTGTGTGTGTGTGTGTGTGTGTGTGTGTGTGTGTGTGTGTGTGTGTGTGTGTGTGTGTGTGTGAGGACTGACTGCTCTCTCACTCAGTCAGGGTTAACATTTAAAGACAGAAGATACAGTTCCACAGGTCTGTCACCCGAGGAACCTTTTTGGGCAGAGTAGATAGACCATGTGCACTGGAGTCTCTCTCTCTCTCTCTCTCTCTCGTTTGACGGACCTCTTTCTGCCAGTGTTTGATCTTGTTGTTGTTCTCGGAGATGGCCGTGTCGATCTGCTCCACTTTGAGGCGCACGTTGAGGGACTCCTTCTGCAGCGCGTGCTCCTGCTCCTGCAGCACCTTGATCTCCTGCAGCACCGACTTGTGCTGCTCTTGCACCTCTGGCAGCGCCTCCTACAGGACGGGAGGACCACAGGCACACTCATCAACAACCGGCACTTAGACAGCCTCAAGGAGTAGAGATACAGTTTAAAGTTAGCTGAACTCAAACCAAGTTTTTATCATAACATCTCTGCATATTTATCAACAGCATAGACCTTTCAAATCTTCAAAAGAACCTTCTTTTTGACAGTACTACATCGTGACAAGTTCAGTTCAGAATTCCTTGGTGCCATCTCGTGAGCTAGCCCGCTTTTCCACCCGTTTAGAACAGAACCGAAGATGTGGCATCAACACAGGGTGTTGCGTGCATAACTAAACTGCAGAATGACACACCCACTTCGGTTCACAGGAAAAAAATAATAATTTTGTGCCAGCACCGAACAAACTTCCGATTTGATCAGATTTATTTCTGATCAAAACACTCCAAGCCCTTCTGGAACATCTGCAGCGTGCACAGAGGCGCTTTTTTGTTCACGGTGTGAAGGGCCTCCGAGAGGAGCCGTGCCGGAGTGTGTGTGTGTGTGTTGGAGTGTGTGTGTGTGTGTGTGTCGTAGGGAGCTCACCTCGGCCTCCTGGCAGGCCTTCATGATCTCCCCGGCCTGCTCCTCCAGCTGTTTCAGCTGCTCCGTCAGCTCCTCCATGGTCTTCTTGTTCTCCTCCACCTCCTGCTCCACCTTGGCCACCGTTTCCTCAGACTTCTTTAGATTACTGCCCACAAAACAAAACAGTACATTACAACTAAATAATACTTTTGTTTATATAGCGCTTTTTGGTCTGAGACCAAAGTACCAGGAACTAAATATTTCTGAAGCGGTTTACAGCAGGGCTTAAAGGATGGATAATGTGCATGAAGAGCACATTTTTGAAGCAATCATAAAAATATTCCAGTTAAGTACCGGAGAACTTTGAGCCCAGTCTTGTGTTTAGTACAGAATTCTACTTTAATTTACAACTTGGGTTATGACGACAACCAAAAAAAAAAAAGACTGCAAAAAGCACTGATCTGAAGAACAAAGAGTAACCACCAATCTAAAAATAACGTTTAGCACAGTATGTATTTAAAGGAGAACTCAGAGTTTTCAAATACATCTTTTTCTCAAGGTCACCGAGTACTGTTGGTACGAAAAAACCCCGAAAACAATCGTTTTTACCAGCTCGAGTTGCTACAGGCAGCAGCTAACGCAGTCGGGCAACTACAACTACTTTAATACGTTATGTAGTCAAACTCATAACCAGTCCGTCCCCTGCTCTACCACATTAGATACAGCATCACAGCACCGTGGCGAGACAGAATGTCAGAATCACACTTTTTTTCTTTATTGGCCACCAAGGAATTTTTCCGGCTGTTGGCATGTAGCAGTAGCCTGTAAATTCAGACCCAAATCTAGAAAGATTTAGTGTCTGGCTATGAGTAATGAAAATGGCCCAACTCGAGGGGCGACACCAAAAATGCATTTGAAAATATCACTGCACGCAACTGGATAACACTACGACCAATCAGAACAATACACGAGGTGACGTATCCAGAAATTAGCTACCAGCGGAGCCAACTGGTAGATTAGACTCTGGCGTAATCCGTTGGGCAAACCGGCAAAAACGTCCTTCTTGCAAAGGAAAGATTCGAGCACCGTCTTCTGTTCCTCTTTTAGAGAAAAAGCCAAGTCTAACTCGTACGCATTGTAGCGGCCAAAGCCGTTTCAAACAACTGGTGTTCATCTGTAGCCATCTTGCAATGTTTACGGACTGATTCCAAACTTAGACGTTGCAGCGCTGTTGCCATTTTTTTAGCTCGCCTCTGGCCTGCCTATATCAGATACACCGATGTGATCGGTGCAGCCCGGCTCGAACAGCAGTAATGAGCATTATTCAAATTCAAATTGTGCTCTCGTGAGAACTCTGGATTTCCAGGGTAATGTGGCAGTACACAGGGCTTAAAGCAATAGTAATGTCTGTGCCTGAAGTTATCAGACATTTATGAGGACGTCATATATACTGTAGTCTCATTGCCTATTTTAAATCTAGCATGCCAGCTCACGCCTGAATTCAGGCACGGTGCCTGAACACTTTAAGCCCTGAGTACAGGAAGAGAGGAAAAAAGAGCTGAGCTGAAATAAATAAATAAATAAATAAATAAATAAATAAAATACGCTCACCGTCCGGCGGTCTTGATGGCCACCTGGGCCTTGGTGATGGTGGAGGTGCACTCGTCCAGCCCCTTGTTGACCTGGTCCAGCTTGTCCTGCTGGGCCTTCAGCTTGTGGCTGTTGATGTCCACGATGAGGGTGTGCAGGCGCTTCACCTCCGCCTCCACCTTCCCTGCCTTACTGGACGCCGCCTCAAAGTCTGAGAGGACGGGGGTGGGGGTAGAGGTTAGCGAATTCTTCTCCTGTCTGTCTATTCCGTCTAGCATCACACTTTCGTATGAGATACTTATAATTATTCCTTTGGCTGACGCTTCAATCCAGAGTGACTAACATGTCAATTCTGATAAGGGAAAGCCCCTCCAGAGGAACTCGGAGTTGACCCTACACACACACACCTTTTTTGAAGGCGTCCAGGTTCTTCCCCATCTGTTTCTGTTTGGCCTTGTCAGGTGCAGCGGCGACGACACTAGCCTCCAGCTTCTTGATCTGGGACTTGAGGTGAACCTCCTGCTCAGCCAGACCCTGTGGAGCCAGAGGTGTGTCAGCACGTACACCTTGCATTTCTCCAGTGTTATTGTGTGTGTGTGTGTGTGTACCTGGATGTGTGAGCACGTACACCCTGTTCTCGGTGTACAGTACAGGCCAGAGGTGTGTGAGCACCTACACCTTGGATTTCTCCAGTGTTATTGTGTATGTGTGTGTGTGTGTACCTGGATGTGTGAGCACGTACACCCTGTTCTCGGTGTACAGTAGTGTGTGTGTGTACCTGGATGATGGCGGTGTACTTCTTCAGTATTACGGTGTGTGTGTGTGTGTGCGTGTACCTGGATGCTGGCGGTGTACTTCTTCAGTATTAGTATGTGTGTGTGTACCTGGATGCTGGCGGTGTACTTCTTCAGTATTAGTATGTGTGTGTGTGTGTACCTGGATGCTGGCGGTGTATTTCTCCAGTGTGTGTGTGTACCTGGATGCTGGCGGTGTACTTCTCCAGTGTGTGTGGTGTGTGTGTACCTGGATGCTGGCGGTGTACTTCTCCAGTGTGTGTGTGTACCTGGATGCTGGCGGTGTACTTCTCCAGTGTGTGTGTGTACCTGGATGCTGGCGGTGTATTTCTCCAGTGTGTGTGTGTACCTGGATGATGGCGGTGTACTTCTTCAGTATTACGGTGTGTGTGTGTGGTGTGTACCTGGATGCTGGCGGTGTATTTCTCCAGTGTGTGTGTGTATGTATGTGTGTGTATGTATGTGTGTGTGTGTGTGTGGTGTGGTGTGTGTACCTGGATGCTGGCGGTGTACTTCTCCAGAGTGTTCTTCATGTCTCTGAGCTGCTGTCTCTGGCGATGCACCTTCTCCTCCAGCTGCTGCCTCTGCTGCTGATAGCCCTGCCTCTGGCCCTGCTTCTCCCGCAGAGTGCTCTCCATGCGGTCCAGCTACACACACACGCACGCACACACACGCGCACACGCAGGCACGCACACAGATCACAATGGGGATAACCATTTATTAAGCATCTTAATTGTCATTTGACCACATACCAGTGAACAGTCATGATTATTACAAACATTGAACACAAAGCCACATTGACCTATAGGTATGTTAAACTGTACCGTTTCAGGAGTGTGTGTGTGTGTTCTTAAACTGTACTGCTTCAGGTTTGAGTGTGTGTGTTGTTAAACTGTACTGTTTCAGGTGCGAGTGGGTGTGTTGTTAAACTGTACCGTTTCAGGAGTGTGTGTGTGTGTTCTTAAACTGTACTGTTTCAGGTGCGAGTGTGTGTGTTGTTAAACTGTACTGTTTCAGGTGCGAGTGGGTGTGTTGTTAAACTGTACTGTTTCAGGTGTGTGTGTGTGCGTGTGTGTGTGTGCTGCGTTGCTCACCTCTTTCTGGCTGATCTCTGAGCCGATGGAGGAGCCCATCTTGCCCCTCATCACCCGGCTGCCTCCTCCAGTCATGGTACCTGGGGGAGGGGCGAGGAAGAGTCAGGTCCTAAAACAACATGGCTCCTACCCTGCCACAGGCTGAGGAAGAGTCAGGTCCTAAAACAACATGGCTCCTACCCTGCCACAGGGTCCATATGTCCACGTTCCCATTAACAGGCCTGGTTCTTCAGTTAGTGAGACACAGATCTGATTTTTTAATAACAGCGTGAATCTGCACATCGACTTATGACACTAAAGGCCTATTCACATCAAGAACAAAAAACGATAACGATAACTATAACCATAACGATAAAAGCGTTCACACTGAACAACGATAAGCAAAGTCTCTCCTTGTGTTAATGAATGTGACTTAAAATTTGATGGGTTCTGATTGGCTATTAGCATTTTATCGTTCTGAAAATCGCTCTGAAAGTGATCCCCAACGATATCGTTCTTCATGTCGTTATCGTTATAGTTTATGTGTGAACGTCGTCATTCATATTAACGAGAACGATATTTATTTATAGTTATCGTTCTTGGTGTGAATGGGCCTTAACTGCCCAGTCCCGTGGGCACTTCTGTGCGAGTCTGACGCTGACCACATTTTGGAATAACAACGTGAACAGACACACAGGGGCACCGTTTTCTCTTTAATGATATTCGTGGTTTGAGTCGCGGTTGGGTTGAATAATAGCAGTGGCCGAGTTCGGGCTGGCCCTGAAGTGTACGCACGCGCACACACACACACACACACACACACACACAGCGCTCCCTACCGGCCTGCTCGATGATCTGTCCCTGCATGGTGACGACCCTCCAGCGCTTGTCCTTCTGGAAGGCGACCTTGGTGGCCTGCTCCAGGTCTCTGGCGACCAGCGTGTCCCTCAGGGCGAAGTAGAACGCCGGACGCACCGCCTCGTCCTTCACCTTCACCATGTCGAACAGGCGCGGGATGCTCTCCGGGGTGGAGATGGCGCCCATGCTCCGCTCCCACACCTTCATCTGAGGGTCAAAGGTCAAGTGCTCGTCAGTCAACGCCAACCGTGTCAGAAAGTCATTTTGGCTCGGCCTCATTTTGTTGTTCTGTGTGTGTGCGCGAGAGACTGAGTCAGGCATTTGATTAGCCAATGCATGATTGCTGTCTACTAAATCACACACACACACTCTTTCAAACACAACAGACCACACACACAAACTGTTGATCCCCACCTTGTCCAGGCCTATGAAGGTGGCCACCCCGATATTCTGCGCTTTGAGGAAAGTAACGCACTTCTGCGCCGTGTCAATGGTGTCCACCAGGATGTTGTCCAGAGCCCCACAGCTGGAGGAGATGGCGATGTCGTACTTCTCATCGATAGCCCCAAGGTCACCCTAATGAACGACAGACAGACAGACGACAGCAGCATTTGAGAGCGTGCACGACATGCATGACAACACAACGCTCTGGCCCAGACCATAATAAAAGCCCACTCTCAGAGCACCAGGCCTGGATCTGCACAATATTAGAGCGTGGCAGGCACAGAGGAAAACATTAATAACAGCATGGCCTCCAGCAGCTCTCGTATACGTCCCACGGTACACGCCATGCACCGTTTCATAAGCCCTCCTGCTCGGCTGCCATGCGGCGGCGTGCGCCCCAGTGCACCCTGGGCCACGGGACGACCTCCGCCTGCTCTCTGCAATTCATTCCGCTGCTAGGCCATTGTGATGTAAGAGCCCAGTGGAATGAGAAGGCGGCTCGTGGCGTGGCATTGGCGCAAAGCCGGGGATCCATCAAATGAAAAAGGCCATCTTCAGTCGGACAGCAGGGCTCTCGTGACTGCGAGGGATCAGCGTTCTGACCTGCAGCGCTGCTTTTAGTGTGATGTCTCAACAGAGAGTCATTTTGCCTGATGCCTGGTTTGCTCCACAGATGGATGCCCCCCTCTTTTTGACCTCTGACCTTAGCTTACAAAGAGAGAAACTTTGGGGGGCCTAGTTTTGCAGAGCAAGCTGCTAATGTGACAGGACAGAAAGTAGGAGGAGACCCACAGAGCCACCACAAAAGGAGTCCAGTTTGGCAAAATAAGAAAATGGGTTTATTGGATATTCATAATCCACAGACTTTAGGGTTTAAAATAAGGGGTCATTTGTTCAATTCCGTTCAACGAACAACCCAGAGATATTGGCCAAAATGTGAAGGCTATCCTCATCTCAGCAAAAAAACAAGTTGAGAAAATCAGGTTTAAAGTTTGCGAAGTGATGAGCGCAGCTTCTAAATGCTCCATTCACGCAGGCATTCGTATAACTTGTGAGGTAGCCTATAATGTTCGATCAACTTCAGAAGATGACAAGAAGAAAAATAGCCAAATGCCTAATGTTTTTGTTTTTAAATAGGCCGCCAACTCCAAAACAAACTGAATCGGACCAATTGGGTGCAATCTCTGTGAGTAATCTAGTCAGCAACAACTGTTTAGGTGGCTGTTTCTTCTCCTGAATCTAAAATAGAAAATTTTACAAGTGGATAGCCTATTTATGATGACTTCTTGAAGAGGCCAAAAAGCCAAAACACAAAGTTATCAGAACAGATTCAAAATCAATTTCTACATCGTTTTACAGTAAGATATGTCAATGACTGATAGATAAGATGTTTTTAAGGAAAGTGTTCGTGGTGAAATTAGAAAATACATATTTTAGTCATTTTTCGACCCTCTCAATTCAAATCACTATCTCGAAATGGATTTCCGCAACACTGGACTCATTTGGTCGTGGCACGCCCATATATTGGACTGCAAGATCCATAAACTGTGTGAGTCATTTGGGCAGAGCCGCTGTTTGGGTTTGATTCCTGGACCCGCTGCTGCTTTAGATTAACAGTGTCATTTCATTGTGTGTATGTGTGTGTGTGTGTGTGTGTGTGTGTGTGTGTGTGTGTGTGTGTGTGTGTGAACACACTCACCAGGCGTCCAAGGATGCCAGGGATCTGCCCACTCCTCTTCTGCTGCATGAGTGCCTCGAGCACCTTCCCGCGGCTGCGGTTTGAGGACAGGGAGCTCTTGGCCTCCTCCACTTTCTGCCGCATGTCCCGCAGCACCTCCTGCACCTGCCCGTCAGCCTGGCTCACCTGCTCCAGCTCCTGCTCATCCTGTGGGGCGCACACACACACACACGCACGCGCACACACACACACACAGAGAGACGCACACACACGGACACGCAACATGCGGACACACAGACACACACACACACACACAGACACAGACACACAAACACACACAGATAGAGAGACATACAGTCAGACTCAGGAGCACATTGAGATGCTTCGGTGCCAACCAGGAAGTGGCATGGAAATGTGTGGTTGGGGGAGGTCAGCGATACGATTATTCTACTGGACACTTCCTCAACCACCTCCGCAGCACATGTGCATGTCCTATCTCTGGAAAGCACGCAGTGCCTGGAGGGATCACCTCCATCCTCTCATTCATCAGTCACCATGCATGCATGTCCTGCCACAGCATCCAAGGGCATTGCAGCTGAATGCAGGGTGCACTTGGCAAAGGCACAGATAGCATATGGCACAGATTTCATTGACTGACTTCTCACAATGGACAGTCAACAGTTAAACAGTAACTCATTAACTCGAGCTGTGAGAGCTGCGAGCAACTCTTCCTAACAGTAAATGATATGACGTGAGAGGAACTGACAGTAGGGGCCTGCCGACGTGAGAGGAACTAACAGTAGGGGCCTGCCGACGTGAGAGGAACTAACAGTAGGGGCCTGCCGACGTGAGAGGAACTAACAGTAGGGGCCTGCCGACGTGAGAGGAACTAACAGTAGGGGCCTGCCGACGTGAGGGAGTACGACGTTTGGCTGAGCGAGGACTCTTCTGGGCCAGAGTGCACTACTGCGCCCAGGGCCTGACTTGCGGAGAGTGTGGACGCAGAGATTTATGTGGCCGGTGGCTCCGCTAGTTCACCGCACATGGAGGCAATCAAGCGTCGGTGTCCGACTTGAGGGACTCCGTATTAAGAAAAGATTCCCACTGATGCAGCGATTGCTGCACACAGACGCAGTGATATTTCACAAAACACTCAACACGCTTCATGACTGATTAAGGGGGAAAAAGGGAGCGTGAGACTGATAAAAAGGCAATGTAGTGCATTGAACAACTTGCCATCACATCTAGGATAAGTTTAACAAACACACACAGACTATAATCCAGTTCATTACATGACTTACTATTGCATCTACAACCGTTTGAAGCTTTACACACACACACACACACACCTTCTTGAGTTGCTGCTCGCACTGTGGGATTTTGACCTCCAGGTCCTTGATGGCGGCCTTCCTCTCCTTGAGGGTGTCTGTGGCGCCCTGCAGCGTGTCCTTGGCCTGGTTGAGCTGCGTGAGCACGCTCTTGTGCTGGCTCAGGTAGATGTCCAGCTCCGACTGGGCCACGTCCATGCGGGAGCGCGTCTCGTTCACCTCCTTACTCAACTCCATCAGCTCCCGCTCTTTCGTCTGGGGGACAGCCACCAGAACACGGGGTCAAACGTGTGTGTGTGTGTGTGTGTGTATGTATATATACTGCTCAAAAAATAAATAAATAAATAAAAAATTTTTTTTTAAACCTTCCAGCCTTTTCTCCATTCTCAAACTACATTCACAGAATGTCTGACAGTTCTTGCAAAATAAAACACTCGCCTCAAAAGTTTTACTTTTACTTGTGCTCAGAACCAAACAGTGTATGATTGAAGTGTTCCCTTAATTTTTTAGATAGATAGATAGATAGAACCTTTAGCCAGGTGTAATTTTCAGTCAGAACAAACATGTTGGTCATGAGAATAACAAACATTAAATCAATATTTGCCAAGGGGTAGGTATAAATAATTTTGTTCCTAACTGTACATGTATATAAATATAAAAGAATAAACAATTGCACACTTCAAATAAATAAATAAATAAATAAATAAATAAATAAATAATCTATAAACTTTGAACGACAGGGGAAAGAGCTATTTAAGCCACTTCGAAAGTTTGTTTAGATCCAGTGATTCTGCCGTCATGGAAACGCTACGTCAGACTTCGGGACTCTATTTGTTTGATTAATTGCAGTCCTGCTTGCCAGTGCCTGTCTTGGTGCCTTCAGGTTATATGAAGAGGAGGGAGGACTGATGAATGAAATGACTAATTAATGAACTGATCTCATTTCAGACTTGGAGGGACAGGGAAAAATGGTTGAATGGATTTGAACTTAATGGCAGCTGCATATCTGCAACACAGCAAAATAAGTCTCACAAAAAAAGAAAAGTGAGCCTGATGTGTGTTAAGTAAAAAAAACACCTGGAGAAGCCACAGCAAAGAATAACAAATGTTTTGATCGTGTTTTCAGGTAGTTTTCGCATAACAGAACATGGCTAATTGGACTACATGCATGTTGCTCACGATGAGTCAAGACAAGACAAGGCCTGAAGTGTGAAACAAAACACACACACACACACACACACACACAGGAGCAGCTGATGCTGCGTGTGCTGCTTGCTGACTAATTGGACTACATGCATGTTGCTCACGATGAGTCAAGACAAGACAAGGCTTGAAGTGTGAAACACACACACACACACACACACACACACACACACACACACAGGAGCAGCTGATGCCGCGTGTGCCGCTTCCTGACCTCTTTGTCCTGCTGCAGGCCCTTGGTCTCCTCCTTCAGGCTCTCCATCACCTGGGCCAGCTTCTCCTCCTCCACCACCTTCTGACCCTCCAGCTGCCCCTTCCTGTTTGTGGCCTCCGTGATGATCTTCTCACTGCTGGCCGGGATGTTCCTCACCTCCTCCAGCTGCGCACACACACACAGCCTTACATTAGTACCAGCCCAGCCAAGTCACACACACACACAGCCTTACATTAGTACCAGCCCAGCCAAGTCACACACACACACACACAGCCTTACATTAGTACCAGCCCAGACAAGTCACAAACACACACACACAGCCTTACATTAGTACCAGCCCAGCCCAGACAAGTCACAAACACACACACAGCCTTACATTAGTACCAGCCCAGACAAGTCACAAACACACAAACAGCCTTACATTAGTACCAGCCCAGACAAGTCACAAACACACACACACAGGTCATGGACCTACACAACAAGCCATGGTGCTTCCCAGTGGCAAAGACAGGACCGTCCTGATGGACCCTTTGAGTTTTGGGCCTGGGCTATTGTCCAGGACTCAGTCGTAATTAACAATCACGGTTACTTGAAGTGCTATTTAAAGGCATTTTGTTAGGCTCAACTGCTTTGTGTAACAGATGGCAACTCCGGGAGAGAGAGAGAGAGAGAGAGAGAAAAAATAAAAAAAACGACTCACACTTTTGTAAGGGGATGTAAACGCGGGCAGAAACGAAAGTGGGCTAATTAATATAAATGCCGGCTAAGAATAGCTCTGGTTACTTTTTACAAGTAGCTTGCCGTCCAAGAGCGGCATGGGAGCCAGATTCACCCGGCCAGCCGATTCCTACAGAGCAGGCTCTGGAGCTCCCCCTAGAGGACGCCCAGGGTATCGCGGCCCGAGCAGCCATACACAGCCCAGGCATTTCCTGCAAAATGGCCCTCCGAACACTTTCATCCGCACAGCTCAACCTTGACAAGCCTCATACGCATGTGACGCACTCCAAAAAAAAAATGTGTGTGTAAACGTTACAAATTTCACTCAGTTATTACTTTAGCACTATGATAAACAAGTTATATTTATTTAATTTTCCCCCCTTCAATATTTAAAGATTTTGGGTTGAGTTTTTTGGATTACAAGGGAGCAGCTGCTTTTTCTGGAAGTGGATCTGAAGAGAACTCTTTGCCTTTGTCTGATGCCAGATTCATTAGTTAAGAGGTTATTAAGCCATGGTGCATGGCGCAGCAACTGGAATGGCCATGAGTAGTCAGGGACCAGAGAGGATGGAACAGAGGACACACACACACACACACACACACACACACACGACATATGCATGCAAACACACCACACAAGACAGATGCATGCATGCATGCATGCACACACACACACACACACACAACACAAGACAGATGCATGCACACACACACACACACAGACAGACACACACCTTCTCCTGGTCCTTCTGTAGCTGCTTGTCCAGCTTCTTGGTCTTGCTCTTGCAGTGCTTGAGCTTCTCGCGCACCTCTACGTCCTGCAGGTCCAGCTGGGTGAACTTCTCCTTCTGGCTCTCGATGTACTTGGTCACCTTCCCCAGCTTCCTGCACACACACACACACACCTTTCAGCACATACCCCACACACACACACACAGCCTCCTGCACAGACGACACACACACAGCCTTCTGTACAGAGGAGACACACACACACACAGCCTCCTGCACAGAGGAGACACACACACACACCCTCCTGCATAGAGGAGACACACACACACACACAGCCTCCTGCACAGAGGAGACACTGTCACACACACACACACACACACAGCCTCCTGCACAGAGGAGACACACACACACACACACACACACAGCCTCCTGCACAGAGGAGACACTCACACACACACACACACACACACAGCCTCCTGCACAGAGGAGAGACACACACACACACACACCCTCCTGCAAAGAGGAGACACACACACACACAGCCTCCTGCATAGAGGAGACACACACCGACACATACACACACACACACAGCCTCCTGCACAGAGGAGACACACACACACAGCCTCCTGCACAGAGGACACACACACACACACACACAGCCTCCTGCACAGAGGAGACACACACACACACACACACACACAGCCACCTACACAGAGGAGACACTCACACACACAGCCTCCTGCACAGAGGAGACACACACACACACACACACACACAGCCTCCTACACAGAGGAGACACACACACACACACACACACAGCCTCCTGCACAGAGGAGACACTCACACACACACACAGCCTCCTACACAGAGGAGACACTCACACACACAGCCTCCTGCACAAAGGAGACACACACACACACACCCTCCTACACAGAGGAGACACTCACACACACTCTATTACCTCTTTTCAATTCAATTATTATTAGCTATTTCTTTTGTAAGCAGATGGAGAGAGAGACTTCTGGACATCTGCTTTGTCAGTGTGCAGTCTATCCCTTAACTCACAATAGGCCAACGTGTTCGGTTTTCTTTTTTGGTTTTCCTGCTTTTATATATATCCATTCCATGTTAAATTATTATCTGCCAACTAATGCAAATTACAGTTTCTTTCAGATGGCGGTGGCTCTCTGCCATCTGTGAGGCTGCAATGATTACATTATCCCAACTGAATCGATAGGTGCGCAATCTCCGTCTGAAAGCCTATTATTTGTTCTCGCTTGTTTTCGAGCTAATAAACCAAAACAACTATGATCTATATGCTCCAAAGAAAAAACTATTTGAACACTCATCAATGAGAAGCTCAAAATATTTAGCCTAGGTCCATTTTTAGAGTCGTTGCTAATAGCTGCATTTGGCCTTGGAAAAGTTTGCGTTTCCTGAGCGCCTTTTAGTTATGAAAACATTAACCATCAGCGACACATGGAAATATAATGCTAACTGAAACAACTGATGAACAAGTAATAACTTTCTAAGACAACATCAAGCTATTAGGCCTAGGTGAATTCACAATCACACTCAGTTGAGATTTGTTAGTTTCGCAAAATGACATCTGGGGGAACGTGAATTTGTGAGTGAACACTGGTTGAGCTCACCTCAAGTATTTTGTGTAAACCACCGTTGTTTGCAGAAAATATAGCATAACGAGTGGCCACTTTGCTTTGCCGGTCATTCTCACTTGTCACTTTCTCTCTGTATGAAATAGATTTGTGGGAGATTCTAATTAACGTTCTCCAGTGAGCTTTCCGGAGATGTTGGATGTCTGCTCGTTTTTGCGTAGTTTTAAGTAAGAAATCGTACCCGCGTACTTTGATGTTAAAATGCATGGTTGCTGCACAAAATGCATATAGGTTGGCAGGTCTAACTCACACACAAGCCTCCTCCTGCACAGAGGAGACACACACAGCCTCCTGCACAGAGGAGACACACACACACACACCCTCCTGCAAAGAGGAGACACACACACACAGCCTCCTGCAGAGAGCAGACACACACACACACAGCCTCCTGCACAGAGACGACACTCGCACACCACAGGCTGAGGTCACGGGAGGTCTTGAGTGTTCCACTAAACTACACAGGTTTGGGACAGAAGAGGAGGGCTGCTCGGAGTGGAGAGTGTGAAAGCACAATAAGGAGCAGAGCATGATGCAAAACCACCCACTCACACACACCCTCCTGCACAGAGGAGACACCCACTCACACAAGGAGCTGACCAGAGGAGGCTAGAAGGGATACTCCAGCCAGGGTTTCCTTCTTATCTGGAGAGCAGAATTTTCAAATTCACAAATTCACAATATTCACACACACACACACACACACACACACACAGCCGTGCTAAGAGGGCCGTGTTCCGTAACTTACTTCTCCACATTTTTCAGGTCTTGGGTCTTCCCTTTCATCTCCTCGGACAGCTTGTTGTTTTTCTCCGTCAGCTCCTTGGTGTCGTCTTGGATCTGCTGTTTTTCCGCTTCGTGCTCCACCACACGTTTCTGTAGGTCATGGCTGGTGAGCCAAGCGCAGGCATACAGTTAGACACACACACACAAACACACACAGAGAAACAGGGAGACACACACACACACACAGAGAGATGGCAGAGTCGGCCGCAGGGCATGAAGAATCAAGGCCGAAAAAAAGAAGAGAAAAGGGCTCTTTATGCGAATCCCGACGGGTCGATACGCTCACAGTTGCAGCTTGGATTAGAGCGTGGCGCGACCTCGACTCCACATGTGCGTACTCACATCCCGTAAGGAGAGGGCATCAGAAGCACTACCACTTGTCGTAAGCAGTTTTAGTTGTGGACAAACAGACTACGTGAGGTTAAGAGTGTGAGGGAGTGGGCCTGGGGAGATGGACAGTTTACTGGGCTGGGCCCATTTCATGCTTGCAAATTTAATTTGAAATGTAATCCACCTATTGGTGACAATCGGAACTGCCACCAATGGAGACTAAACGATAATCATGCAAAAAGCAGCTCATCTTTGATTATGAATTTACTTATTTTTTGATTATGAATCTCAGGATTTGCAATGTAGCAAAAAAAAAAAAAAAAAAAAAAACAAACAAATAAAATAAAGCAACTCAGTTCAACAGTAGCCCAACACCCAGACTTGAACAGTCTCATCCTAAGCCAGGCTGACTGCGTGCGATGGGATACCAGCGCAACTGGAAGTCAGGAAAACAGTAAGGAGTGCCCACTGGAGCCGCTGCACTGCGCTGCGCACCAAAGCAAGGCTCACATGATGCAGCGCTCCAAACATTACAATACTAACCTCAGCTCCAGCCATTAAAACAAGTAATGCATTGTCCAGGCAGGCAACCATTTCCACCCCGCTATTTGCCCCACTTTCCACTTCAAAGTGCTTGGCTAAATGCATTCTGTTCTGGGCACACACGCCACTGATATAAATGCAACTTGCAGAGTGTGTGCATGTGTGCTCCTAAACCCTAATATGTGGCCTTCATCACATGTAGTGCAACACTGAAGCTTATTACACTTGCAATGTGACAAGAGTCTCCAAAACAACCCTAAAGGGTCATCAACCAACCTCCACAACCTATAGAGGACTATGCCATGGCCACGCATCCAAAACAACGCTACAGGGTCACCAACCAGCCTCCACAACCTATAGAGGACTATGCCATGGCCACTTCCTTAAGGATATGGCGCTGTATTGATCACATGGAGCCTCCACAACCTATAGAGGACTATACCATGGCCACTTCCTTAAGGATATGGCGCTGTATTGATCACATGGAGCATCGCATAGGTCAATGAAGTGCACCTTTGTGTCCAAAATGGCCACAAGGACACTGAGGCACAACCAACTGAGAGCAATGCTGTGTGCATTTCCTTGTAGGATGTGGTGGTGATGTGAAAGTACACACATATGTGCTAGTATGGGCTCCATATATGTCTCCTACGCACACAGCTGAATCCTCTTGTGTGAAAGTGCATGTGTGTGTGTGAGTGAGTGAGTGAGTGTGTGTGTGAGCGAGCGAGCGTGAGTGAGTGAGTGAGTGAGTGAGTGAGTGTGTGTGTGAGCGTGAGTGAGTGAGCGTGTGAGAAAGAGTAGTATAGAGTCTTTATTGTCCTATAAGGATATTCTTTTTCACACACACATCATTACATTCCATGCAGGATATACACAGCCTCACACATATCACATAACATAACACACACCATACCCCTCTCTCTCTCTCATCCACCCCTGGGGGGTGGATGAGAGAGATGGATGAGAGAGAGAGAGTGTGTGTGTGTGTGAGTGAGAGACAGAGAGTGAGTGAGTGAGTGTGAGTGAGAGAGAGACAGAGCGAGAGAGTGAGTGTGTGAGTGAGAGAGAGACTGAGAGACAGAGAGAGAGTAAGTGAGTGTGTGAGTGAGAGAGTGTGTGTGTGTGTGAGTGAGTGAGTGAGTGTGAGTATGTGTGTGTGTGTGAGGGTCAGAGACATACATATAGTACTGGCAGAGCTGGCTCCTCTTCTTGAGTGAGTGAGTGAGTGAGTGTGTGTGTGTGTGTGTGAGTGAGTGTGTGTGTGTGAGGGTCAGAGACATACATATAGTACTGGCAGAGCTGGCTCCTCTTCTTGAGTGAGTGAGTGAGTGTGTGTGTGTGTGTGTGTGAGGGTCAGAGACATACATATAGTACTGGCAGAGCTGGCTCCTCTTCTTGAGTGAGTGAGTGAGTGAGTGAGTGAGTGTGTGTGAGGGTCAGAGACATACATATAGTACTGGCAGAGCTGGCTCCTCTTCTTGAGTGAGTGAGTGTGTGTGTGTGTGTGTGTGAGGGTCAGAGACATACATATCGTACTGGCAGAGCTGGCTCCTCTTCTTGAGTGAGTGTGTGTGTGTGTGTGTGTGTGTGTGTGTGTGTGTGTGTGTGTGTGTGTGTGTGTGGGTCAGAGACATACATATAGTACTGGCAGAGCTGGCTCCTCTTCTTGAAGATATCGTTCTCCAGCTGTAGGAACTCCACCGCCGTGTTCTTCTCCCCCTCCAGCGCGTTCTTCTCCTTCTCCACCATCTTCACCCGGTTCAGCTACACACACACACACACACACACACACACACACACAGTCAACACCTTTCATTTAGACAGGGCACCTCCCCTCTACAACACACTAAAGGCACGCACACACACATTAAAAAAGCATGCCCAAGGTGCTGGGCATGGCCTGTGTGTTAGAGGTCATTCTGGTCTTCCGCAGCACACTGGAGGATGAGGAACTGACCAGAGATCTCAGCGGGTGACTATTTACACAACTTGCTGTATTATATTTCACAATGCACCGAACACAGCTACACTGTGTACACAAGAGACAAGAAGATAAACAGCTTCTTGGTTTTTTTTTTTGTGTGTGCAGTAAAAACGCAAAAATGTGGGAAACAATTTTACAGCAGCTGGAACCAACAGTAGATTGATAGAGCGTCCATACGCTTCCCCCATCGAACGATCAACCGCTCTCTAAAGCTTCTCAAAACATTTGACACAAATCCACATAGTTTCTTTGAGCATACCCAATTGACTAGTAAAATCTTACCCAATGACTTGAGAAATTAAAAGCAGTCTGACCATGTTTTCGGATAGCCAGGGACTGGTAAAAGCGCCAGGGTCACACCACTGGAAGTGCACTGTGATCCGACGGTCACAAACATGCCCTGTGGTTTGCCCCAAGACCCATAGGATTGATCACGGAATTTATGAAAGACGGCTACAGTTACAAAACACAGGGGCAAATCTAAAGCTAAAGGAAAAAATCTAATTAAGACATGGCCACTTGTGAAGAGCACTGTGAAGTGTTGACTGTGAATGGCTGTCTCTGGGGTGCCCAGACGCAGAGGTCTCAACAAGAGGGCTTCAGGCCTTTAAGCCCAGACCATTTCTAAGCCTGAAGTCATCAGGCATTTTTGAAGATGTCGCAGGCCCACAGGCATATTGCCCATTTTGAAATGGTAAACGGCCTAGCCCATGGCTGAGACAGGCCTGAACCCTTTAAACCCTGTGCACTGCCCCCCTACATATATATAAGTGTATATACACTCTTTTGATCCTGTGAGGGACATTTGGTCTCTGCATTTATCCCAATCCGTGAATTAGTGAAACACACTCAGCACACAGTGAACACACAATGAGGTGAAGCACACACTAATCCCGGCGCAGTGAGCTGCCTGCATCAACAGCGGCGCTCGGGGAGCAGTGAGGGGTTAGGTGCCTTGCTCAAGGGCACTTCAGCTGTGCCTACTGGTCGGGGTTCGAACCGGCAACCCTCCGGTTACATCACTACTGCCTCTAGGCCTGAACACTTTAGACCCTGTGCACTGCCCCACTACATTAATGCTGCCTCTAGGCCTGAACCCTTTAAACCCTGTGCACTGCCCCCCTACATTACTGTTGCCTCTAGGCCCTACACCAGAGGGCTGCAAACACTATATATTATATTACAAAAATAAATCAGTAGAGAGGAAAATGCAAATAGGTGGCTTAGAAAAATAAACTGGATTTTTTTTTTTTTTTGGCATTTTGCCAAATCGATACTGCCTATGATTCAATAAAGTGTGGTGTCTTTTGTAACTTCTGAGACTTGGGATAAAATTAATGTTGTTTCTTTTCATTCTTATTGAAGGTGTGTTCTGGTTTTGTTGAGGTTTGCAGTGAAATGCAGCCTATCCCACACACACACATTGGAGAGTGTGTAGGAAGTGATACTATAATCCAGAAGTTGCCTACACTGTTTAAAAACTATTTTAAAAAAATATACAAATGAAAATTAAAACTATATATAAATAAATAAATTGTGCATAAAATTTTTATTGTCTGTCAATCTATGTTTCTCTCACTCTCCCTTAAACACACACACACACACACACACACACACACACACAACTACCAATACTGACAACAGTAGTGGTAATAGCAATATGAAGCACACACAACCACGTTCACTGTTCTGACATCTACAAATAGTCTGGATAATTATTTGGACAGGAAACGTATGACTGATTAAGTATGTCGCTTGTGGCAATGATATGCATTACATTTTACCAAAAACAGTTTCAGTTTGAATGTTGGGGGGGGAAGTCATATTTCATGCCTCTCCGTTAAGCCATTATGCTCAATACTGACAACAGGAAGGACAACCCGGGACACCCAAAGCAGATACATACATTTTTTAAAAAAATATATATTTTAAAAAGCTCTTGTCCCAACTGTATTAAGACTCATGAGTGTTGACAAGTGCATTTAGCAACACTATGCAAACCATACAAATTACCTCTATCTGGAATTTGGCCATCATGTTCGCAAGTAGAAACAATTCAGAGAATGGAAAAAATAAATAAAAATAAAAATAATAAAAAACTAAATTCCAGACCTTAACCAAATGTTCCACCAGCAATCACACTACTCGTGGGTACATTAGCAAGCTCATTAATGATGCGTTCCGGAATTTTAATCAGGACATTGACAGTTGAAGGCAGAAATGCAGGCCCCTGAAGAGTGGATAATCCACTGTGCCATGCCCTGGGAGTCTGTCTGCGCCACCCCCCCCCCCCCCCCCCCCCACACACACACAGAGCACATGGCTTTGTTCAGGCCTAACTCTGCACACTGCCGATCTGTCTCAAGAACAACAGAGTGGTAGAATCACCACATAGCCAGGCACAGCTCCTCTACAGAACAGGGCAGTGCAGACAGACTCTAACACTAAACACTCACAAATAAAAAAAAAATATTGAGATTTATTTTTGTACGTCTGTTTATATTTCTTTTCAAGGGATTACAAACACAGACAATCTTGCACTGAAAAATAATAATATCTTTTCACAGTATCCCATGTTAAATTGTTTTAGCCCTGACAATGGCGAGGGTTAACAAAAGAGTGAGGGTCTGGGTGTGTCACCGTGGCAGTTTTTGGAGAGCGTGTCGAGATTAGCCTTTGTGCCTTGTGAAGCGCCTGGGCAGGTGTCAAGAGAATTAGCGCAAAGCCCGGTCAAAAGCAAATCTTATTTTACAAGCGTCAGTCCCACTATGGTGTGCGCTGTGTGTCGGGAATAGATAAGCTATCCCACGCACTGTTTACCATATATGGACTTAAGGGCCCAACAACAAGAAATTAATGCCTGCTCACACACACACACAACGAGCATCCAACCCCTCCACCCCCCCCAGCACAGAAAGCAACAGAGAGAAGGGGTGTAGTGTACTGCTGAGATGAGATGAGTGTTGGAGCAGGGATGGATGGAGGTGTGTATTGTGTTGGAGGATGGATGGAGGGAGAGATGTAGAGTGTTGGAGCAGGGATGGATGGAGAGATGTAGAGTGTTGGAGCAGGGATGGATGGAGGTGTGTAGAGTGTTGGAGCAGGGATGGATGGAGGTGTGAAGTGTGTTGGAGCAGGGATGGATGGAGGTGTGTATTGTGTTGGAGGATGGATGGAGGGAAAGATGTAGAGTGTTGGAGCAGGGATGGATGGAGGTGTGTAGTGTGTTGGAGCAGGGATGGAGGGAGAGATGTAGAGTGTTGGAGCAGGGATGGAGGGAGGGAGAGATATAGAGTGTTGGAGCAGGGATGGAGGTGGACAGGACTGGGAGGGTGGTGGACAGGACTGGGAGAGCGCACCTTCTCTCCTCTCTGCTCGTTGAGCTGCTCCACACGTTGGCACAGGGTGTGAATGGGCTGCTTGAGCCGGCAGGAGCCGATGATGTCCTCCAGATACTCTAGCATGCCCTCGTCGTGCTCCGTCTGACCCTTGGGCTTCATCATGGCGATCTGCTCCACCTCGCCCTGCAAGAAGCGGACAGGCCAAACACACACTATTAAAAACTCAATCTTGATTAATATACCCCCCCCACACACACACACATTTTTCTCTCTCACACACACACACACACACACACTAACCATCTGAGGAAGAACACTTAATGAACCAAAAACAAAACTAGAGTGTCATAAAGCTACTGTAAACATATTTTACAGTAAAATAACATTCAAAACAACTGATTTATTTTTAAAGTAAAATGGAAAATCAACACAGAAGGAAAATGCCAATATTTTATTGACAAATAACACAAACCTGGGGGGAAAAACATCACACACAAAATGACTGCATGGCCACAGATCTATAAAATTGAAAACCAATTGAAATATTTAGTAGTACATCCATGGAAAAGCCACAAACCACATGCCAGTCATCCATCCCCTAACCTGCATATAAGTCAAAGTTCTGAGTCACTCTCTAGCCTTTATCTGTTCACCACAGTCAATGACTAAACAGCAATTTCACTATGAGCAACAAGCTCGCTAAATGAACTATTTTATCACCGACTCTTGCCAAACCAAGAATATGCCAGAGAAAAAAAATTAAATATATAATAATAATAATAAAATAAATAAAAAATAATGTGTCAAGTTTGCCTTTGTTGGCAACATTTGATTAAAACACACCAATACATGCTGATGCATTCAGTCTAAAAAAATGTTTTTGAAACAGAACAGAAACCTATTGATGACAAAACACAACCCAAGTAAAACTGTGGCATATTGCGGAGCACAAAGCTGGCTGATGGAATAAAATAGAATAAAACTGTGAGGGATATTTGCTCGCCCTGCAAAGCACAGGCCCTGTGAAGGCCTTGAGTGAGAAGGGGGCTGATAGAGGCAGGCAGCCCTTCCCTGCTCTGGCATCATCCAGGGGGGGAAAGACCAGCGCAATGTACTCTACCCCCCCCCCCCAAATACACACACGCACCAACCACACAGCCTGGGCCATGACACTCCAGGGGAAACCCCCATAGCAACACAAAGCACAAAGACAAGCGAGTGTGCTTCATTAAAAACAGATCAGGGACCAATTAACCTTGACCTTTGCTTTGTGTTGGACTAATTACGTCAGAAGGTGACAGCAGCAGAGAGAGAGAGAGAGAGAGAGAGAGAGAGAGAGAGAGAGAGAGAGAGAGAGGGGAAAGACTGACCAAATTTGCTGGTGCTGGTGGCATCCCAAACACACCCTAGCCAGGACCAGCAGGCGGTCAGTGTCACCAATCACAGACGATCACCCACCAAACGGAGTCATATCAGCATCGAACACCATAAAGAGAGCTGTTTGGTGCCTCCACACACTCACGTGCCCCCCCCCCCCACACACACCTACTCTGCTTGCAGGATATTCCCCTTGGAATGATACCCAGAAAGCTCATACTGTGACACTGAAATGGGCTTGCATGCACAATTAGCCAGGAAAAATCCAGCCACTGAAAATGCAATATTAAAATTCCGTGCCACACAAACAAATCATGAACTGCCTCAACTCCGAGAAATCATGCTTAACAAAGAAGATGCAGAAAGGAAACACTTAGCTAGATGGATGGAAATACACACACACACACACACTCTGATGCTGGACCCTGCCATACTGAAGCAGCACAAGTAATATTGGGGTTAGGTTTTTTCTTTACACACACCAATATTTACGTGCTGCTAAAGCGTGGCAGGTATGTATGGCGGAGATGCTTTGCCCTTTGACTCCTGTGAGAGCGACCTGTTGATTCACTCTCGTCTCAGCGACCTGTCCAGAGGTCCACGTTGCTTAGCCCATTGAATGCTAAAGCAGCAAATTATGGTTTGCACTCTGTCAAGATAGTTGAAAACCATGATGCGCTGCTATAGCGGTCCAAGGCCTCGGGAGAAGCCAGTTCCCCCTTCTGCAAGTGTTTGCCACAGCAACATACACCGCTTGCATCAACAAACAAATAAATAAATACTAGCTTTAAAAATTCGAATAAAATTCAACAAAAAATATACACATGCAATCATACCGATAAGCAACACAGAGAGGCAGATTTTAATCAGGCAGCAGCAAAGGAGGTGTATTTAATTACCTGTAAAATCAAAAACCTGTTGTGGTCCAGATCAATTCCATGACTGCGCAGCAATATGCCCACGTCTTTGAAGGTGGCTTTTTTGCCATTGACGTGGTAGGTGGAGGAATTGTCTTTGCCAGCAGTTCTTGAAACATAGAACTTGCTGTTGGGGATGACTTCGAAGTCATCTCCTTCCTGGAGTTGAGAGGAGTGAGGGGGAGGGGCAGCAACATCAGAGCAGCATTTAGCGTCCTACAACACTATACAAACACTAGAGTATCTTAGAGAGCTAACTAACTCTCTTTTACATTACTTCCTTCCCTCACTGTCCTTACAAATGCATCCTTTTACCCAGATGAATCACAGACTCTAATTTGGAAGTGTTGTGAAAAAAAAAAGTAAAAGTAAAATACAATAAAAATTCATTAAAAATATAAAAACATGGAAATCAAGATTTATATTTGTAGTTCCATGTGGGGCTTGATATGTTGAACATTTCCATGAAATGACTGAAAGCAAAACTACAAAAGGAAAATGGGAAATTACCTATTTGGTTTGCACTGACACTTAAATACACCAATAGGTGTAGTTAAGAAAATATTTTCTAAAAAATATATTATTCTTTTAATATACCCCCTTCAAAAAATATATTTACATGCATTAATGAGATTGCACCAACATAACAAATATTATAGCATGACACTTTGCTCTTAAGGGTTTTTATAAAAAATATCCTAAAATTAATTAAATAATTAATTAAATTCACATAACTAAATATGTAAAATCCACCAAAACCAGGCCAACATAAAACACAATGCTGGACATGTAATGTACGAATTTTGCAGGTCTGGCTCAAGTTCTCACACAAATTAAGTTGGATATGTGCTTTTGCTCACTCACCAAGAGAACTATGCTGGGTGTCTTGAGATTCAAAAATAGGGGGTAAAAAAAAAAAAAAAAAAATCATCGCTACCGCTTAGACAGTTAGATTTTATAAATACATAAACAGTACTGCAATTTCATTTTTATTCAGGATTTGGAAACTTTTGTTTGTGTTGTTCCACTAGAAGGCCATAAAGCCCTGCACAGCCACAAGTGCAGTTAGGGTGGGAGGGGGAAAAATAAAAAAATAAATAAAAATTACTGTGCACTTATGATTTTCATTTAAAATACAAAAACAACTAATCCAAACTTTAGCAGCCCAAGTGCAGTTTACAGCTAAAAAAACAAATCACACACACACACACACTTGTGTCAGCCATATTTTTTGTTAATGATTTTTACCTTATCAATAATTTTTTGAAAGTGCACCTCCACTGTACAGCTCTGCACATCCTTGAGCTTGTCTGAGCTGTGGATGAGCACAGAGAGCTTTTTGGACCTGATTTTTTGAGCCCTGTACCCAAACACAAATAGCATGGAATCGATCACGTTGGATTTCCCACTGCCATTGGGACCAATGATGCAGGAGAACCGCTGCAAAGACACAATGGACGGATGAGAAAAACACCAAAAACACAAAATATCGTGTCCTATACTTATGATCACTTAGTACAGAGCATTTAAAGGCTAATAAGACCACATAGAATATTTCAATGCACCTGTGAATAGACCACAGGTGTACAATGCAAATTAAAATAGTTTCTCAAAAGCAGGAGGTTAGCCCTCAACATTTTTTTTATAAACACATACAAAACCATAAACAGAATGGATGTTATATAGTTGCACTGCCGAAATCAGACAGATTACATTATATCTAGCAATCTCACCATAATACTATCATATATTACACTAATGGTTTAAACAATTAGGAAGATTCACAAAACAGAGCAGAACTGTAAAAGTACACATAAGACCCAAGAAGGAAACAGGCAACACCCCTCTTTTAAAACTAAACAATCTCCCTTAACGGCTGCAAAAGAAGTAGTCTCGACTTCTTTAAACTGTTGTATTTAGCCTCATACCTTGTGAAAGGGCCCGAGAATCTGTTCGCCTGCGTACGACTTAAAATTCCTATTAACAATATGCGTTATCATCAGGCGAGGAGCGCCCGGCTCATTGGTCATCGCTGGGGGCGGGGGTGGAGGGATGCTACCGAGAATCTCCTCCAAACTTCGATCATCAACCGCCTCGGCAGGCTCCCCGGGAACGGCATCTAGAGCAAAAAAAGTTCATTTCTAGAGGGTGCATCGGCTTGTAGGGGAGGGTGAAAAAGCAAAGCCAGAAACACCCCTCCTTCAGAAAGAGAGAGAAAAAAAAACCCAAACAAAACACAACGCCACAAATCATAAGATGAACGCTCACAGAGGAGAAACAAAGGCTATGGACGGTCGGGAATTAAGTTGCTTATACGGTCTATGATCGAAATACAGTTTAGCCAATCTCATTAAAAAAAAACTCTAGGTATATTGAAAAGGTGATGTGCCCATTTTACACACACAATCCCTGTTGCTTTAAAACACACAAAACGACACAGCAAACTCTAACTACCATCACACGTATCCATATCAAAGTATAACGAACAGCTGGTCCACTTATTTACTTACTCCGTGCAAGCAGCTCATAAAGAAACTTGTGTAGAATAGCAAAGTTTGAAATCGATTATTGTGTCCACCTCACACACACAGACACACACACACCAGAAAAAAAGCAAACAATATATTTTTTCTTGGCTTGTTCTTTCTTTCAATTAGATACACAACATGTAGATTTTAACACGCACGGTCTGCTTAGCGCAAAAAAGCAATAATACACCTCACTATGCAAGTTACATCATCAAGTCCAACAAAGAAAAGTTCACAAATAACACAACTAGATGTCTTCAATGCCATCCATTATCTAACCAGGTCAATTTATTAGGTCATCTAGGTTGCCTCAAAAGCAATACTCAAACGTGACAATATTGGTCATCTCTGAAATGAAATGGGACAATTATAGGTGCTTGGCTCCCATCAGTTACCTAGCCAGTTAGCTTAAATTTTATGAATACATGGCAGTATATGAATAAACGTAGCCGATCAAAATTCTGCCATATGCACTGTCACCGTAAAAGTGACAACATCCATAGCAAGATTCGAAAAACGTACACATGTTTGCAGGAAAATATGATGATATACATCATTTGTTACTTGCCATTTGTAAGTGGTGGCTCCTGACCATTGGAGTTCACTTCTTGAGGGGGTAAGTCCAACTCCTCATCCGAATCATCCAGAGGCTGCGACCCTTTCCCTCGTGGCTTCGCGGCCGATACTTTAGTCGTTTTAGCTGGCATAATTTTAAATCTGAAGAAAATGTAACAGGGGTCAGGGCATGAATCCAGTGCCGTGGTGCGTAAAGCATAACTGCTGCTTGTCCATCTCCTCCTTTGAATGTCAAAATGCAACTTTCTCTACCCCCCGTCAGCCCTGCCATTCTTTCGAGATGCAGTTTAGACGTTGACCCCTCGGAGATAGACAGAGAGCATCTCGAACAAAACTGTATGAAGTGCCTAAAAATGGAGGGAAACGGATAGAAAAAAAAATCTGCTGCGTCGCCACAGCATTTACTCTTTGCAATATCACTAAACGGATGACGCATGAGTTATTAGTATTAAAAGAATATTTACGTCGTGTCGTTTACCAGCCACCAACAATGCAAGAAAACGCAGCAAGCTACACAACGAAAAAACTTGTATGGGATCTACGGTTGTAAACCAAACAGGCACAATACCACTATTTGTGTAAAGCAGCTTGTTACATATTCTTAAATTAAAACAACTTGTTTTGATTTAACCGACAAAGCCAGTAACCTATCAAATTTCACTCGGCGTTTGCTATCCTGACACTTAAAATTACTTTGCTGGGCCAGGCGTCACTATGCCACATTACAAAGAACCCCCACCGAAAAAAAAATGGTGACGTCTCCTGTTGTCAGTAACGAGAACAGCGCTCAAACAATATGTGACTATACCATTTCCAAACCAGTGTTTAAGTTATATTCCCAAACCATGGCATGATACGTGCACAAGAAACCAGCTAATTGGATGTCTCGCAACGGGCAGGTCCAAAATTAAAATAATAAATTTTCTTCCTTGTACAAGTTTGACAACCCAAGTAACCACGTTTGGTGGCAAATACGAAAACACGGGGTTGGTGGAATCGCTTGCTACAGGAAGCAGTCAAGTTAGCCAACTTAGCTAACGTTAACAGTATTGCAAATGATGTGTCCGTGCCAACCCTCATTTGACCAAAAACTAACGTTAAGGATCCATGCTCCTACCGAGACGATTAATAACACTGCTTTAAGTCAGCAAGCTGGTAGTCTAAAGTGGCCTCTAATAGCAACAACATAAGTGCATTAAATTCGCAAGGGCGTAATAACTATCTTAATAGTTGACTGTTTAAGGTAGACTCACGTTAAACCAAACCTGAACTTATTCCGAATTCAGATAAATGTTGGCAAATCATAGTCCCATATGCACAGGGTCTGCTAAACTTCCCCATTCGTGACAGGCTAATAGCCATTTATCATTGCTAAAATGACCAGCCAACGAACCAGCAATGGAATCGGTCATTTCCATTAAGGTTGACTATAACATTATTTAAAATGTGATAACCCTACAACCAGGGATGATGCAATGGATAGATTCAAAACTGCCAACTTTGTAACACTGAAAAGACTGGTCGTTAACATTAACATCATATAACTTAACGCTGCATCTGCACTCACAAGTAAAAGTTAGTTATTCTTCGGAGGAGCGAGTTAGCTGGCGCCGAGATTAGTCCTCTATTTTGCTTAGAAAACTCACTCTATCCACAACTAAGTTGGCTGGTTAGAGAACGCATCTAACTTGCGTAGCAGCTAACTTAATATCGGTTTGCAATAAATTAACCTTTCTAATCTCCACAATGTGACTTCACCTAATCACGGGGTAAGCGTAACGCTAAACCAGTTTGCCAACTTAGGAAGCCAGCCATTTTAAAGCCATGACATTACTATGAAGCATTTTATAAGTCAACATTAGATGGCTTTGTGCGTTTTTCAAACGAAACACTTCTGCACTTCTCTGATTTATTTACATTGAGGTTACGACTATGCTGACCGTTAGGCTAACTTACCCTATGTAGCTGCTAGCTCTAACGTTACATCTTGGTGTTAACGAAAAATAGCATTAATGGTAAATTACCTAGTAGCTGCTACGTTAATCAACGTTTGAATGTTAGGATTAAACATTAACACGGCCACAACTATATCGTCCAGCCCAACAAAATATTTGCCAGTTGATACCAAATTTTAAAGTTAACTGTTATCTTGTGCATTGTTCTAACCATTACAAAAAGCGGAGTTAACGTGAGGTTTCCAGTTGACGATACTTCCAGCTGTTGACGTTACAAGTAAATTAATATTCGAAAAGATAACGTTTGTTTTAACGTTATTCAGTTTCGCATCAAAGCGAATGGCTTCTCGGGATTGACAGTAGCTAACACTAAGCTTGGGAATGAGTTCAATATGCTACAACTCCAAAATTAAACTAGTCAGGATAACGTTAACGTTAGCTGGTCGTTAGAATTCAAAATCCAGGCAAGGGACCAAATTGGCGGGTTAAATACATTCCTTACACCACAATGCAACTGTCATGATTGTCCTTTCGCGTCCTCTAACGTTACCAAACTTGATCGTACAATACTGTAAGCTAAATGTCAACAAAACATACCAATACTATAACGTTAGCCTAAGATTACATAGGTAGCTAGCAAGCAACCATTAGCCAGCCGACGTTAAGTCATTGGTTAGCTCAAGGCAGCTAACGTTGGTTCATTACTGAGTAAACTAAGACGATAGACAGCTAGCTAACATTAGCACTTTGGAATCATTGTTTACCTTTTCTTTCCTCGTAAAATTATTTATATTCCTTAGGATATCCAGAGCGAGCGTTTCGATTTCAATGACCGCTATGTGCCTATCAACAAAAACTAAAAAAATAACAATCAAGTGTTCAATGATCAAGGTCCTGCAACTTTACAGACTTCTATGAAGAAATTCTCACTCGAAAATGGCGCCTAAACGCGCTCGTCGAACCAAAATTCGTTACAAATTCACGCATGGCATCATGGGAGTATACGCGATTCTAAAATCAAGAATTTTAACGCCATCCAGGCAAAATCTAACTAGACACTGCTTTTCAACGTGCATTTTAATATTGTATCCAATTTTATTTCAAATAACATGTAATATAACTTCAATATATTGCGGAGTGTTGTTACAGAATAACAAATTCAAGACAGACCCCCCTAGACTTTGAATAAAGAAGCTTTGGAAAATCCTCCAATGGCTGTGTAGGAACCGTTGCCTGGAGACAGCACTTGCGCGTACAACTTGGAACAATTCAGCAACACACAGTGACGTCAAGAGGAAATCTTCGTTTCATATCAGTAAAGGTACTTACTTATTGATTGAATAAACCCCCCCCACACACAATAATGTCACACGATTAGGTAGTCAGTATTGTATATAATTCTAGCAGCACTGATATCCAGACAAGGTGAAATATTTTGACAATGGCATTTGCTAATGACGTATCCCAGGCTGCCGTGTGTTAACGTAGCATCTACCGTTGGCAATGCTAACGTTCTTTAGCTTGGTTAGACATCATTAGCTGCTACCAGTTTGGTAATGCTAGACTGATAAGACGTCGGCGTTATCGTTGTGTTGAATATATTTCAGTGGGTCTGTCCTGTGTTTCAAGTAATGTTGACTTAAGTAGTGTATAAGAATGTAATTTATTGGTGGTCTGTGTTGAATTGGAGTTTAGAAGCATAGCCTAGCGTTGTTTTAACTTTAGGGGATCCCTCCGGACAACTTCAGCCACTTCTGTCAAGCTGCAAACGTATCCTTCCTTACGAAGCTATGGTAGCTGACGTTAGTGGGATGTTTTTGATAGAGCAAGCTAGATACATCAGCAACTAATGTTAAGTATAAAACTGGTGGCGTCAGTGCTAGGCTAACTTAACGTTTAATTACTCACGTTAGCTACTTTTTGCACACAGAAAGGTCAATGTTAACATACGTTCTATTTGTCAGTTTATGGCTGACACATCGCGTGGTTTGCAAACTGTAACATCAGACATCATTACTTTGTGCATTCATGCCACCTTAGGCCAGTTACACTAACCACTGATTAGGGAGATATGTTGAAGAATAGTTACTGTCATGAGCTTGATAATATTCTTCGGCTGTTAAATGTTCGCTGTAGTAGACTGTTTGCACTAGGCACAGACTGTTAGCGTGAGTGATTAACGTTAGCTCTGCGGCTGTGCAACGTCATGAAAACCAAGTTGAGATAGCTTGGCGTTGTGGATTTTACTCTAAGACGCCATTGTATGAGTCACCTTAAAAGCCACTATTCCGATGGATATTTATAGTCCTTTATGTTGGAGACTTGTTTGTTGACGTCTTGGGGCAGGCATGTCATAGAAATAGATGTTAACAAATGATAGAAATAGATAGTGTAATTATTAGGCCCATACATATTGAATAAAGACAACCAACAAGCAAAACACAATACGATATTGCATGTAACATTTGAACATGTTATACCAAACCCCCAGTCAGACATGTTTTGGCTTTATAAGCTTCAGTTAGCATCCATTTCAAATGATCTATACCTATGTGTGAACATAAAGGAGCATAAGTAGTGGTGGTTGATGGTGGTTCTTTTGGTCATTAAAGAGTTTCATGTCTTGTATATGTTACAGCTTAACACCTTCACAACACAAATCTGAAGAACTTATTCATGAGAAGCGCATCACCATGAGGTTGAAAACAACCCTTCTGAAGGAGCCCAAACATATCCTTTTCAATCTTGTTCGTTTATATTGTCAAAGATGGAAGCACATAGTAATGGAAACTGATATTATGTCCTTCTTCTGTCATAACTTGAGTTTATGATATTTGTTTGGTCAGTTTTACAGTTTATAAGACAATAAGAGCCTAGAGTATTTCAAGCTGTGTTGTATGCCTGCGGCCTCTGTTGCCTTGCCTGCAGTATCAGTTGAGCTCCTTAACGGTGGCACACACAGGGAGTTGGTGAGCTGTGTGGGGTGGACCACGGCAGATGAGCTCTACTCGTGCAGTGAAGACCATCAGATCCTGAGGTGGAATTTGCTGAACAATGAGACCAACGTGGTGGTCAACACACAGGAGGACATCTATCCCATTGACCTGCACTGGTTTCCCAAGAGCAGTGGTGGGAAGAAGCAAACCCTGGCTGAGATATTTGTTCTTACCAGCACAGATGGTAATTCTTTGGCTGTCTTTGGTTAATTGTGCTTCTCATAGTCCAAAGCGATACTCGGTGTGCCAGTTTTGAGGCATTCGGGGAATATGGAGAGGTATGAGTGGTGCTGAAGTAGGCCACAACTGTTGTTCTTAATGACGGATTTCCCCTGGTTTTATAGGCAAGCATTGTTTATCGTTTGTTTGTTTCCTGCCATTTCATTTAACATAACAAACAAAGTTGTAGTGGTCAGCATATTCATGACTGACTGATGAAATGGTGATTTACAAATAACAGACAGACTGACGTGTTGCAGTACAGACAGAACAGAATGACAAAAAAGATGAAGCGCAAGAGTTCAAATGGTGCTCGAAATATCTGCAAATATCTCATCACTTTGCAGACCTCTCTCCCTAGTCATTATTTGCAGACCTCTCTCCCTGGTCATCATCTGCAGACTTCTCTCCCTGGTCATAATTTGTCTAATAGTAGGGGAGCCCATAATGTTCGAATGGGAGCACTGAGAGGGGTTGGACTTCAAGGGGATTGAATGTATGGAAAAATTATGTCTCCATTTTTTTCGGAGGAGTTTCTTATATCTCCCCCCTTCAACTTTTCTCTATTAATGAGACGCTACAGTACAACAGGGTTAAAATCTCAACTACATAAATATTACCATGAAACTTGCCCAGTTGATTACTCACATAAAGAGAATGATTTGTTTAGATATGCAAATTAGATTTAATATACACTCAACTTTACATATTTCTGAACAGAAATCTGAACATTGGATAAAATCAGGTTCAAAATGATGGTGTATTAGATGGTGTATTAGATACAAAACTCTAAGTAAACAGAAAACTAACATGTCCCCCCTGTTTAGGGTTACATGTAGTATAAATCAGGATATGGTGTAGTACAAACCCTTCATTAAAAACCTTTGGAATATTGGTAGGTATTAAACAGGAAAGTGTGTTGTGTAAGTGCTATTGGAGTAGAGATTGCTGGCACAGAATATGAGAAAATTCATTTTGACAAAACGGCCTGTAATGATATGTATTGTAACTGAGCAGTGTTGCTAAAACCAACAGAAAAAAAATGAGACATAATTTTTGCTCTCTCTTTTTAAGAACCCCAAGAATCTCAAAAATTAACAAAAAAAAAATGACAGGCACCCAAATCTGATACATTGGCCTCCCTACTATGAATATGATCCTCCTTTCCTGAGTGCAATTCTGGAGTGTTCAGAGTTTGACCTGTGGTCAGGTTCATGAGTATTAACAGATATCCCCAGTGTGTTTGCTTTGTCATTTTGCAGTATGTTGGACAGACTTAACATTTAGCTTATGCACCATTATATCTAAAATGCTTTGTGTCACTTCAGGCTAAGCAAGACATGTATAAAGACAAATGAGAATAGAGGATAGATAGCAATGAATCATCCCGATGAGGCAAGATTGATGCTCAGGGCAGGGCACTGTTTGTGTGTGTGTCTGTGTGTGTGTGTTTGTGTGAGAACCTCCCTCCCATTGACCCGCCTGACTCTCACGCGCTCATCAGATGTAAACAGGCCAGTGGAGACGCTGTCCGCAGAGCGTTCCCCTCCGTGTGCTCGCCGCAGTAATGCCAGTGTGGAGTTGCATAAACACACCCACAAACTAAAGCAGCAATTTGGTCTGGCATTAGCCCGTGGTGATGAGCACCCTGTTCAGTCTGTGAACTCACTTTCAGTTCCTGGACCAGTTGTAGTGGATAACCTAGATATACGCATATGGCTTAGAGGCCGCTACTATATACATAGATAATATGTACACTTAGCCATCCGGTGCAGTAAAGGACAACTGGTTTCAGTGTACTTGATAATATGTACACTTAGCCATCCGGTGCGGTAAAGGACAACTGGTTTCAGTGTGCTTGATAATATGTACACTTAGCCATCCGGTGCGGTAAAGGACGACTGGTTTCAGTGTGCTTGATAATATGTACACTTAGCCATCCGGTGCGGTAAAGGACGACTGGTTTCAGTGTGCTTGATGTCATCATCCTCACTGCTCCGACAGGGTAATGTGATTATTTTCTTTTCAGTATTTCTTTAGTTTCAGATGTCTTTCACAAGAGCAAATCAGGAGTTATTGTCAGTGTCATAAAGGTTCTTCAAGTTTGTTGATACAGCAGAGACTGTGGAAAACTGAAAAGACCCCCCCCCCCACACACACACACACACACACACACACACACACACACACACACACACACCACCCCCTCGGGTTTGAAATGTCAATTTCTGCTTTCTACACTCCAGCCCGTGCTCGATGAAACCACAGATGGGTGGGTGAAAAATCATCCAGTCTTTTGTGGCTTTCTGTCTCCTCACTCACTCTGTGGGCCCCACCGGTGAGCTATGTAGATGTGTGTTGCCTCCTCAGTCACTATGTGGGCCCCACCGGTGAGCTGTGTAGATGTGTGTTGCCTCCTCAGTCACTATGTGGGCCCCACCGGTGAGCTGTGTAGATGTGTGTTGTCTCCCAGGCCCTCACAGAACATGGCAAAGTTGGCGGCCGGGTATCACGACCCAAAATCATGGCGCAGTACCAGATTGCCTTCAGACGTTGCATTTTACGGCCGTGTGCTTACTACCTGTTTTTTAGGGGCTGGCGACATTCACTTTGTTTGGAGATCCAAATATAGACCGGGGAGAGAGCGGCGGCCTGCTGATTTGCAGTTTTAGGCAACCAAAAATTACATAGAACATTCTGATTTTTTTTAATACGCAACGCCACAAAGTATATGTTTGGCTTGTGTCTTTGATAACTGTCTCCATGCCTAATCGCTCTTTGTCGCTGGCATATAGGAAACTGGTTTAATCCCGGCGGCTGCAGTACACGCACACATACACACAACATACACACACCCAGACTCCAGTCATTCATTCATTTTCGGGTCGAGAAGCAGGGTTACCAGCAAGGCCATGGCAATAAAGAGACGGCCTGTGGTCATTTGAAGGGTCGCAATAATTCTCAGCCACTCCGTTAGTCTCGCCTTGTACATCTTTGCTTGTGTCTGTTTTGCTCAAGGCGTATAGTTCATACAGGCTGTCTTCCTGAACTTACTTAAGTGTGTTACACACTGTTGTAAGTGCATCAGATATGGAAGACCGATGTTTTTTTGATTGTGGAGAATGATTGCTGACTGCCGTATGTACTGTTTGTTAAGCCTTGTGCAGCATATGTGTCTTTCCAGCTCATGCTTATCATCTACGTGGCTGCATGAAATCTGAATCATGCTGCAGGGGTTACTGCCGTCGTATTACCTTGGAGTGATGTCATGGTGCAAATATACTTCTAATTCAGGGCTGTCTGTGGCCAGGCCCCTCAAATAACACAACTGGCAGTGTTCCCTGGCTGGACGAGAGCACTAGGAAACCGCCCCTCCATTGAGCCTAAGTGACCCCAAGCTTTTAATGAGGGGCCTGTAAAGTTGCCGGAGATTTGGTGAGAAATGACATGTGCTCCCAGGTGCTGTGTTCCAGCGACAGTTATAACGTTTTTTTTTTCCTTCCCCAAGGTGAAAACGGTCTCTTGTGAGAACATATTTATAAGAAAATAAGGCAAGGTTATGTTTTGTCATGTCGTGTCAACATGCGTTTAGTCCTAAATGCACCGTGCACTCACACCCTCTGAAAAGGTGGTCTTAATTACGAATGGTAGCTTTGTCAAGCTTTGTTAACCCCCTCTCGAAAGGCTGAATCACTGTTCAACTAATTTTTTTTCATCTGCTGTATAAGGTAACCACAGTGTTTCCCATACATTGACTTATGTGTGGCGGCCCACCACAATATCAACACTGACCACCACCACAATATCAACACTGACCACCACACAATGATTTTCCAAGTTGTACTAAAGTGTGCTTAAATCTGGTTAGCATCATAAGCACACTGCGCTAATTTGTTAAAAACGGTCGCATAGTGCATAGTCTTTTTCACATGCCATTTTGCTTTCCTTTCTTACCTGTTTGTAGGCAAGTTCCATTTGGTGTGGAAAACGGGCCGCATTGAGAAGAGCGTGGAGGCCCACCGAGGGGCCGTGTTGGCGGCCCGCTGGAACTACGATGGGACAGCCCTCATCACAGGTGGGGCCTGGCCAACCACAGCAAGCTTAAGTATAAAGTGCAGTGGACACTCATTTAGTTTTATGTACTTTAAGTGTATGTGAAACTTACTGGATGGACAGTATGTGTATTTATATGTGGATGGATATGAAATAATATATACAAAGAAAGAGTGAAATCAGAAGTGGCATCTTTTACATTCTACCAGCAGCAAAAGCAGCTTTAGTAGTTCATTGGTATTGAAAGCATTACTCTAAGTGAGTGATTCCAAGTCGTTTTGGTGGTGGTGTAATTGAAGCTTAGAGAGATGCAATGTCCTGCATGATGGTATGTCATTGCCTGAGGCCTGTTTGTGAAGCAGAATGCAGATTTTGCCCAGCCTTTTTCTGACCTCTTTGTTTTGTTCCCTTAGCTGGCGAGGATGGTCAGATTAAGATCTGGTCCAAGAGCGGCATGCTGAGATCAACACTCGCCCAACAAGGTAAGACCGGGGGCCCTTTGAGGAGCCTCTGAATCTCAATGTGGACAGTTTGAAATGTGAATGGACACAGCCTGACCAACTCCAGGGTCCATGTCCCAGTGCTGGGCCCCCTGGATCGTATCCACGCCACGTCATTCCCTAAATATGCCATCTGCTGATTAGGGCTGCACAATTAATTGATTTTTAAATCATAATCGCTTTTTGAACTAATGTAATTAGCTAATCACAAAGGCTGCAAGTAGGGCCGCAACTCTTGTCCCAATGGTAAAGCTCACCTACCAGGAATGCTGTTCTTCTCATGCACTAGGCATGCTCACCAATCACAAGTGGCCCAGCTTAAAGTGAAATGCGCCATATTGAACTGAAGCTTGACTTTGAAAATGATATTGCAAAATAAATTGTAATCCGAATATCCTTTCAGAAAAATCGCAACGAGATATTTTGGCCAAATGGCGCAGCCCTGCTGGTGACATTGGGTGTGTTACTCAACTGCTTTGTTGTTTTGTGGTCTTTCACAGAAGTGTGAGCTCTGCAACAAGTAATCGAAACAGCGCTGTTCTGAAACAGTGTCTGGGCTGGCAGGAAAGCCTGGCAAAGGCCTAGATGAGAAAATGCCTTTTTCTGTCACGGCTGTCACTGAAGCTGTCACGGCTGCACTTTCTTTGTTTTAATCTTTGGAGAAAATGCATTTCCAAGGCTATGGAACCTGGTGAAGAGAACTCCACACTGAATGTACTCATCTTAAATGTATAAAGTGGGCATATTATGATGGTGCTTCCACACAGTAGAGTGTGCTTGTTGGGAAGTCTGTTTTAAGTGTGGTTTTACGAGACTGAACTCAAACCCACAAATAGACACGTGACAAACTTCGGGAGAGAGAAACAGAGAGAGAGAGAAAGAGAGAGAGATGGTGTGAGAGAGAGAGAGAGGGATTGTGTGAGGGGGAAAGAGAGAGAGAAAGAGTGTGAGAGAGAGGGGAAGGGAAGGGAAAGAAAATCAGAGGGAAAAGACCAAGGAGTAAGCACAGGAGATGAGAAAAAGGCTGTTCATTTTGTAAACATGAACGCAACACACAGCAGCCAATTATGCTGTCACACTGAAACCTCAACGCTCACTTAGCCCTTTGGTGCCTTGGAGTGCACCTTACTGCTGGAGCACCGAGCCAACCTGGCAACCTTAGGCTGCAATTTCTGCTCATAATACAACTATATTTGTGGATCCCATGATATATTTTTTTCCCCTCACTGCTAGCATATAAGCCCATTGCTATTCTCTTAAGTGTCTGTGTGTGTGTGTGTGTGTGTGTGTGTGTGTGTGTGTGAGAGATGGTTTACTTTTCAAGTAGGCCAGCCTGAGCACCTTGCATGATGTTTGTGTTGAAGATTGTTTTCATCTTACTTTGTGGGACAGCTGGGCATACGCACAGTCCCAAAACTTTAAAGCTGACGAACACACACACACACACACAGTTACAAAACTCTAGTTAAAACTCACACACACACGCACACACGCACAGTCCCAAAACTCTAGTTAAAGTTGAGGAACATCCAGTCCATCAGTGTGAATATGTGCCTTCAGAGAGGTCCTCATTCAGCCACCCGAAACACAGCAGCCTTATGAGCTCCTCCAGTGTGACCAGAACCTTTCAAAAACTACCATTAGCTTCAAAATGGACCCCCTGCCATAGGGCCGCTGGGCTGGGTTGGGTTGGGCTGGGCTGGGTTGGGTTAGGTTGGGTTGGGTTGGGGGTGGGTTGGGTTGGGTTGGTTTGTGGGTGGGGTTGGGTTGGGTGGGGGTGGACGTGGGGGTGACGGACCGCTGGGGTATACTACTGGACCCTGTCGCCAGATGATTCATCGTGCCAGTTCCATTTCATTAAGAGCGCCATAAAGTCCCAAAGGTTTATTGGAGCTGAGTTTTATTAAAAGCCATAAAAATAGATTTCCAGTGATACAGTCCTCCACTCTGCCATTGCATGCGCACGGTTCACTTATTAATTGTTTCATCGTGGCGTTGAAATGTTAAACGTGTGTCCGACAGGCTGTGCCACAGAGGCTTGTCATGGTCCCATCGCGAGCGTGTGTCTTGTGAGGAAAAACAGTGACTCAACAGGCTATTAGTCTCAATGGCAAAACCGGCCCTCCAACCGGTGTGTGTGTGTGTGTGTGTGTGTGTGTGGAATAAGAAAATGAGGTCAGATTTTAATGGATCTCGTAAGTTAGTCTTGTCGTGACCTCAGAGTGGTCAGACACGTTGTGGCACGTTGTGGCTTTTTCATTCATATTTTTCACATGGAGTTTGTTTGGCCTGACCTGTGAGATACACATTTGCCAGGTTGCTCACGGAGCAGAATCCATGAAATGAAAACGGGGCTCACAGAGGTCAGCTTTGTGTGGAGCCAGATGGGATGAGATGAGCGTTGAGATGAGCGAAGATCTCATGGAGATGGGATGAGATGAGCGTTGAGATGAGCGAAGATCTCATGGAGATGGGATGAGATGAGCGTTGAGATGAGCGAAGATCTCATGGAGATGGGATGAGATGAGCGTTGAGATGAGCGAAGATCTCATGGAGATGGGATGAGATGAGCGTTGAGATGAGCGAAGATCTCATGGAGATGGGATGAGATGAGCGTTGAGATGAGCGAAGATCTCATGGAGATGGGATGAGATGAGCGTTGAGATGAGCGAAGATCTCATGGAGATGGGATGAGATGAGCGTTGAGATGAGCGAAGATCTCATGGAGATGGGATGAGATGAGCGTTGAGATGAGCGAAGATCTCATGGAGATGGGTTGAGATGAGCGTTGAGATGAGCGAAGATCTCATGGAGATGGGATGAGATGAGCGTTGAGATGAGCGAAGATCTCATGGAGATGGGATGAGATGAGCGTTGAGATGAGCGAAGATCTCATGGAGATGGGATGAGATGAGCGTTGAGATGAGCGAAGATCTCATGGAGATGGGATGAGATGAGCGTTGAGATGAGCGAAGATCTCATGGAGATGGGATGAGATGAGCGTTGAGATGAGCGAAGATCTCATGGAGATGGGATGAGATGAGCGTTGAGATGAGCGAAGATCTCATGGAGATGGGTTGAGATGAGCGTTGAGATGAGCGAAGATCTCATGGAGATGGGATGAGATGAGCGTTGAGATGAGCGAAGATCTCATGGAGATGGGATGAGATGAGCGTTGAGATGAGCGAAGATCTCATGGAGATGGGATGAGATGAGCGTTGAGATGAGCGAAGATCTCATGGAGATGGGATGAGATGAGCGTTGAGATGAGCGAAGATCTCATGGAGATGGGATGAGATGAGCGTTGAGATGAGCGAAGATCTCATGGAGATGGGATTAGGGTTGTGCCGATGGACGATATCATCGTCCATCGTGATGGTTGACAGGCATCACGATGGAAAGCAACCATCGTGATGCCACGCCCCCACATGCCAGTCACTAATTCTTGCTGTAACAGGCTAAAACATAAAAAAACCTTTCCCTGAAAATGAAATTGAGCCTACTTTAAAGGCTGTCAGCCAAACAGTTATCACGTATTAGTCTACCGTCTTGTAAAATAAAAGACTTACCCTCTTATTCAAATAATTCCTGACTGTGACGGGAATGTGTAGCCTAATTGTCCTTTAGTAGCCTACATGTCTCGCAGGCCTATAGCCTACATTGGACGTAATATGTAGCCTAATGTTTTAGCAGAAAATATAGATTTATTATTGTTAGGCTACGACTAGGACATTCTAGCGCTCAAATATTTTTGCGAGGCTACAGCGAGCGCCAAATGCGTCCTTCTTCTCTGTGTTAAAATAAACCATATCTTTCGTTAATTATAGGATCAGAAGGTAGCCTATCCGTCTTTCACTGCAAGGCTTGTATTTCATGCATTTAGCAAAAGTCCCAGACAGCAGCGGAGTGGTAATCGGGATTCGTTATTTGTAAAAGTGTTTTTACTTCGCCCTCCCGCCGCCCTTATAGTCAGCATAGACGGTAGCCTGA
>NW_027468598.1:35207110-35214610 GCF_046254945.1 Alosa pseudoharengus
ACACACACACACACACACACACACACACATGCTTTCTCACACACACACACACACACACACACACACACACACGCGCGCACCCAGGCACACATACATGCTCACACACACACACACACACACACACGCATGCCACACACACACACGTGCTCTCATACACACACACACACACTCCTCTATTCTTGCTCTCTATCCCTCCATGTCCCACTCTCCGTACATCTCAGTCTCTCTCACTCCGCCGTCTCCTCCCCTGATGTCTTGGTGAACTCACACTCCCTGATAACTTGGTGATGTCTTGGTGAACTCACACTCCCTGATGACTTGGTGATGTCTTGGTGAACTCACACTCCCTGATGACTCGGTGATGTCTTGGTGAACTCACACTCCCTGATGACTCGGTGATGTCTTGGTGAACTCACACTCCCTGATGACTCGGTGATGTCTTGGTGAACTCACACTCCCTGATGACTTGGTGATGTCTTGGTGAACTCACACTCCCTGATGACTTGGTGATGTCTTGGTGAACTCACACTCCCTGATGACTTGGTGATGTCTTGGTGAACTCACACTCCCTGATGGCCTCTCAGTCCCCCGGCTTGCATCCTCTCTCTTGCTGTGTTTCCGCCAAAGCTTTTGAATTATTATCGCCACTCTGGGCAGTCAGTGTCTTCTGTCAAGTCCTCTGCCAAATTAAATGCATTCTAGTGTTATGTTGTTGACCAGTCGTCTGTCACACTATTGTCTTTTTCTTTAAACGGACTGAGTTCAGTTTAGACTGCCGTTGTCACTCTCGTTCATAGCCGAACTGCACTTGAACTTGACCGGATGTAGTGCCCCAATCCACACTGACATCTGCATGCAGCCATAGCATGGACGTGGTTTCGTAAGTGTTTGTGCAGGTCAGGTAAAGATATCCTTGAGCTCAAATCATGTCTCCAGTTCTATGTCTTCAGCTTCTCTAAACAGTTGGAGCCCGTCCCCCTCACAGGCCGAGGCCAAGCAGGAGTGCACTGATAGCACGGCCGACTGCACACTCTTAATTGATGTCCGATGCTTCGCTCTGTCTGTTGGTGCTATGGGAATTCCTAATCTCAAATGCATGCCAGCTTCGTGAGAATGCAGGCGAGTTTGGTAGTTATTGAATATATGGGCATCACTAAAAAGTTATATTGGACTCAGTTTATTTTGTTGGACTAATAGACACTTTCATTATTCTTCATTATGGTTTCAGCTGTTGGACGTCCATTAAAGCGGCTTTGTTATTGGAATATGATGCCATAGCCCAAAATGGCCAGTCCAGTGGCATTGAACTGAACTAGAGCCGTGTTCTGAATTAGGGTTAAGCTTTGGAGTGGAGATTGAGAGACTGTGGAGGTTCAGAACATGTGTACATTCTTTTGTAGGTTCAAAACATGTGTACATTCTGGGGGAGGTTCAGGACATCTGTACATTCTGGTGTAGATTCAGAACCTGTACATTCTGGTGGAGGTTCAGAACATGTGTACATTCTGATGGAGGTTCAGAACATGTGTACATTCTGGTGTAGATTCAGAACCTGTACATTCTGGTGTAGATTCAGAACCTGTACATTCTGATGGAGGTTCAGAACATGTGTACATTCTGGTGTAGATTCAGAACCTGTACATTCTGGTGGAGGTTCAGAACCCGTGTACATTTTCGAAAGTTTGTGTAGGTGGATAGCAGTTGACAGATTTGACCTTCATCCGTTTATCATGAGTTGATAGGTGCTTATGGATAGTTCATCTTCTAACTCGAGACCAAAAACAAGTGTGATATTAAAATATGTGTGTGAGTTTGTGCGTGGTGTGTGTGAGTGTGAGGCCCTTGTGACATCGATCGTCTCTTCCATTTGTGTCCAGTGGAAGGCCCATGATGGGATCATCCTGAAAGTGGACTGGAACTCCGTCAATGACCTGATACTGTCTGGAGCAGAGGACTGCCGATATAAGGTAAGTGGAACAGAACAAGAGTTGAGTTAAACGTGATGCATCTCTGCACTCAGTTTGTGTGTGTGTGTGTGTGACCACCACCGTCTCCATCATTGTTAATGCCAGCACTCAGATGAACTGCTCTTAACACTAGACCACAGTAATGGAGAGCTCTCTCACTGGGGATCCCTTGTGGCCCTCCTCATGCTGTGCTGATGGGTTGCTGCAGCAGGGCCTGTGTAGTAATGAGCTGGCTCATATGCCTAAGCAGCTTCAAGCAACTCCACGTTACTCCGCGTGTGAAGGTTTTTTAGGTGTTTAGTTATTCTGAACACCAGACGTATTGCTATCATTTCTTGCAGCAAGAGTCCTGTGCATATCAGACCCATATCATTCTTAACAGTGTGTTTATTTTGGGTCATTGTGTTAACATCTTGCGTAAGCTATCTTGATGATGAGAGGGTCTTTGTTACAAGCCTAAGAAATAAGGAGGCTCATCCAAACATTATCCTCAGGGTAGAGGTGTAAGCAAAGATTATCCTCAGGGTGGAGGTGTAAGCAAAGATTATCCTCAGGGTGGAGGTGTAAGCACACAACTCTTTATTTCTACCAGACAATTTCTATAACCCCTCGTGGATGACCCCTGTTATTTTTTAACTAAGTGAAAAATGCATGATTACAACAATCAAAGTGTGTGTGTGTGTGTGTGTGTGTGTGTGTGTGTGTGTTGTCACTGCAGGTGTGGGACAGCTATGGACGGCTGCTGAACGTGTCGGCACCCCATGACTACCCCATCACCTCCGTGGCGTGGGCTCCTGATGGAGAGCTGTTTGCTGTGGGCTCCTTCAACACGCTTAGACTCTGTGACAAGACTGGGGTAAGCCAGCTTGCCACTAGCACCACAAACAAACCCAGCACCGACCCCACAAACAAACCCAGCACCGACCCCACAAACAAACCCAGCACCGACCCCACAAACAAACCCAGCACCGACCCCACAAACAAACCCAGCACCGACCCCACAAACAAACCCAGCACCACCCCACAAACAAACCCAGGACCGACCCCACAAACAAACCCAGCACTAGCACCACAAACAAACCCAGCACCACCCCACAAACAAACCCAGCACCGACCCCACAAACAAACCCAGCACCACCCCACCAACAAACCCAGCACTAGCACCACAAACAAACCCAGCACCACCCCACAAACAAACCCAGCACCGACCCCACAAACAAACCCAGCACCGACCCCACAAACAAACCCAGCACCACCCCACCAACAAACCCAGCACCGACCCCACCAACAAACCCAGCACCGACCCCACCAACAAACCCAGCACCGACCCCACCAACAAACCCAGCACCACCCCACAAACAAACCCAGCACCACCCCACAAACAAACCCAGCAATTCTCGTCACGTGCTGCATGCGCATGACACAGACGCAGGACTATATTCGAGCATTTTCACCAAACAATAAATCAGCTCGGAACCGGAAAGGTTATTTTCCCTGTAAACCAGGGCGTGTCATTCTGTAGTCCAGTTATACACGCAACACCTTCTGTTGATGACACATCCAAACTCGTGGAAATGACGGCTGGTTCACTACATTCAGTAGATTGAACATGAAGACTCAAAGAATTCTGAACAGAAGCGGTTCAAAACCAGTTCTGTGTTGGTGGAAAGACGCCCACATCGGTTTCAACATAGTAAGTACTTAAAGGTGCTTTAAGCGATGTCATACTTTTTTTTAGGCGAAAACATTTTTTGTCACTTACAGCAAACATCACCTCACTATCCGCTAGCTGCCTGTGTCCTGAATAGACTGTAAAAAAACGCGATCTTTGTGGACAACCCAGGTTCCAAAAACAGCCACAAAACAACTTGGGCAAACCTTGCCCATAAAAACATAACAAACTGTTCCAACAAATCACAGACGAGATGCGCGTTTAGGAGAGTTTCAATTGCATGGGAGGGAAGGGGAGGAAGTAGCGAGCTAGCTTTCTGTTTTGTTTGTCAACAGAAGTGACGTTACCCAGCATTGCTTAGAGCACTTTTAATAAAAATAAGAGAGAAAAAAACATATTAATGTTTTTTTTTTATTTTTTTAACTTGCATAAAACACTGTCCTGCGGTTTATACACGATGCGGCTATTATAATTATACATTGTGATGAGGAAAGGGCTTTTCATTTAAGAGTTTGCTCAACGTGTTTCTTAGACATTGAGGAACATTGACCCTGTATAGCTATCACACTCTTTCTTCAGGCGTCTCACACTTACTCACACGAGTGTTGCACACAACTGCCCCCGTTACAAGAAACAATAGACAAAGTCGAGTGTGAACTAAGCACTGAATTTTAGATGAAAACTTTTGACAAGTATAAAGTATAAATCAAGCTTAAAATATTTTTAGAAATATCGGAAAGAAAACGAAAAGATGGCATTTGTTGATATAAGTTAAATCTGACCTGTAGCAAGTTTTGTAGCACAGATCTCGGACTGCTGTCATACAGGTTACGCTCTGTTACTGTTCTCTCTTTGTGTCGCCATTTGGGGCAGGGGGGGGGGGATGACGAGACAAAACACTGACCCATAGTCATTAGTATTTTGTCTGCTAGTTGATCCTTAATTTGCTGTGATGGCGATAAAGTGCACAGAAAGCCTGTTTATACTGGGGCGGCTGATGACACAGTCAGTCTTCCACTTGATTGTGACCTCAGCAAAGTCTGTTTGTGTTTGTATAGTAAGAGCGTCGGAGGCCGCTGGTGTCTCTGGGCCTTTGATGTCGCTGGGGGAACAAAGCGCGAGAGAAGAAACAGAAGTTTCGACACGGAGAGAAACCAACTCGAGAAGTTTCTAGCCACCTCCTCCTCCAGCTGTCTTTTGAAGACCTGGTGGCTCTGTGCTGTGCTAGCTCTAAAAGTAAAACGAGTGGGGGTTTCTCTCTCTTTCTCTCTCTCGCTCTCTCGCTCGCTCGCTCTCTTATCCTACACAGATCTGCGCTTTTTCTTTCTCCTCTCTCGTGTTTCTCCGAGTACATATTAGTGTGTGCTGCTGCTCTGCTGATTAATAGGGCATTTAGGGTAGTGCATTTAACACATTCTTCACTGGGTGATTTATACCTTACAACATTTGTCATCTGTGTGTGTGTGTGTGCTTGTGTGTGCGCTTGCATGTGTGTGTGTGTGTGTGTGTGTGTGTGTGCTTGTGCTAATGTGTGTGTGTGCTTGTGGGTGTGTGTATGTGTTTTATAGAGGGATACTGAGAGTATGTCTGTCTTTTGTGAAGACACCAGCTCCTATTTAAACTCAGCTTTCCATAAACTGAGAACTTTTTCAAAAGTCATTAATTCCGAGGTGTTGAGGTACACGTTGGTGCTTATCTTGCGTGCTGTGTAGTCCACATGCAATCCTTCCCCACCCCTGTCCTCTCCCAGCACAGCCCGTGTGTGTGTGTGTGTGTGTGCCCGTGTGTGTGTGTGTGTGTGTGCGTGCGTGTCCGTCTCCTCGACTGCGGTCGTGCAAGAGTTAAGACCCTGCGAGGAGCCTTGCTGTTACTACCATGACTAATCGCCAGGCGTTTCATTCTATATCTCGTACAATGGAACCTTGCACTTTACAGAGTGCTTGCTCAGCATGCGCGGTGCGGCCGGCTGCTTAACCCCTCGCAGCCCAGCGCCTGGGATGGGCCCTCGTGTGTGTGTGTGTGTGTGTGTGTGTGTGTGTGGCTGCTTAACCCCTCGCAGCCCAGCGCCTGGGATGGGCCCTCGTGTGTGTGTGTGTGTGTGTGTGTGTGTGTGTGTGTGTGTGTGTGGCTGCTTAACCCCTCGCTGCCCAGCGCCTGGGATGGGCCCTTGTGTGTGTGTGTGTTTGTGTATGTGTGTGTGTGTGTGTGTGTGTGTGTGTGTGTGGCTGCTTAACCCCTCGCAGCCCAGCGCCTGGGATGGGCCCTCGTGGACGGACGCGGGGCAGGAATCCCCAGCACAACGGTTAACCCCACGCTGGTGATCTCATAAGCGCCAGCCTCCTCTTCCAGCCCCACCGGGCCAGAGACTCTACGCCACTGCGTCCGGGGGGAGGGGGGAGAAAAGCGCCGGTGATTTATTTAAGTTCGGTAACAGATACACTGCCTTATACATGCCAGTGAAACAACATAACACCCCCAAACCCATACACATAGACACACCAGCACACACACAGCATACGCACACACACACACACACACACACACACACACACACACACACACACACACACACCACTGCCATCACTCCCCTCTCCACGTCCTCTCCTGCTGGCAGTCCACAGAACAATCTAGCCATTGGTCTAGTTCACGTTAATAAATTCCAATTCCAAAATAGATTCCAATTGGAGCACACACATCATTCTATTCTATTCCATGTTATGGAGCACAAAAGAGAGGGCTAAGCAGCCGTATGAGTCTCTGGCTGCTGCAGCCGCCTCCTGCTTCATCACCCTGAGCTAACCCAGTTGGCCCGCTTGCCCCAGGATTACCGCAGATGGAGGAAAATATACCCTGGCTCTTCTTCTGACCCATTAACATCGTACAAATGGTTTGAACCTGTGGCAGTCAGTTACCCCACCTTGGCACAGTCAGTTACCCCACCTTGGCAGAGTCAGTTACCCCACCTTGGCAGAGTCAGTTACCCCACGTCAGTTACCCCACCTTGGCAGAGTCAGTTACCCCACCTTGTCAGAGTCAGTTACCCCACCTTGCAGTTGAGTTTATTGATGTTGTTGCCTCCTAATGTTGAGCTAGTTGGCGCTACACGGGGCTCAATATAAAAGTGCTGGCATGTGCCTGATGTGAAATGAAATGAAGTGATGAACTTTGAGAGCTGCAGATGTGACTGGGTGATTGAAAAACAAAAGCCACTTCAAACAAGCCCTAGGCAAAGATGAACTCTGGTCATAAATGCGTAATGATGGTAAAATGCAGTATTGGCTGACTGTGCCATTTGAAATGTGGCTTTCATCAGGATCGCGGCATTATGTAAGATGTGGGCTTATTTCTAATAGGGTCCCAATCACTTGCCCCTCCTTCACCCAAACATCCACTGATCTACTGGCTTCTGTTCATGCCAATCACCCAGACACCTTGAAAGGCTCTCTGCATTTATTTTTGTTTAAGCACCTGTTGCTCAAAGATTGTGCATGGGTGCATTTGTGATGTTACTGTCTGCAGAAAGGAATGACATGGTGCTGAGTGTTCTTGTGTGTGTATGACACCCAACTACTACCAGTGCAAAAGGGATTCCATCTGTGTTGAGTCCTGCAGGCAATAAAGACAACAAATGTCACTATTTAAAGTGTGTCTTTTAGAATGTTTCAAAAGATGGGTCTGAAGGGCACCTTTTGAAGACTGCAGTAGAAACTATTGTGTGTGTGTGTGTGTGTGCGTGTGTGTGTGTGTGTGAGATGACTGGGTCAGAGCACTCTGGATTCACAGCAGCTTTGAGTCTGTGGAGTCAGCTGACTGTGGCCCAGGATGAGGGGAGAAGAAGGGGAGAGAGAGAGTGAAAAGAGA
>NW_027468598.1:35219610-35229922 GCF_046254945.1 Alosa pseudoharengus
GAAATATAAAAATTGGCCTTCTAAAAGCATTCTATGCTTTCTGTGGGTTATTTTACTTGTCTGTGGGGCTGTACAGTCCTGCGCTTTTTAAATTCCCTACATTATATGTCATGGGCTTCTCAGTCTGAACAGGCTAGCTTGCATGAGAAGTGCACTAAAACATGTTGCTCATCATCATTCAATGGTTTTCATTCAGCAATCAGCAGGGTGCTCATTAGATGAGCTGGATGATTTGTTATTTTGTTCCTTACCAAGGCCCTAAAGGTCGGTCGCAGGACTACATGGGCCGTTGGCCTCCACTGGAGCCTAGTGATCAGGGGCAGCCTATGAGACAGGAAACTAAACAAGACTAGGGCTTGTTTGTAAACTTAAATTTGTAAACATAATGGTGACGGCCATTACTTAGGAAACTCAGGAAGAGAAGAGATCCTCGCTGCCCATGCTGCAAGGTCCCACCTTAGTGTCCATCATCTCTAGTGCCAATGGCATGTTGTGGTGCCTCATGTTCTAGTGCGACTATGTTGTGGTGCCTCATGTTCTGTCCACTGTGTTCTGGTGCCTCATGTTCTAGTGCCACCATGTTCTGGTGCCTCATGTTCTAGTGCCACTATGTTCTGGTGCCTCATGTTCTAGTGCCACTATGTTGTGGTGCCTCATGTTCTGTCCACTATGTTCTGGTGCCTCATGTTCTAGTGCCACTATGTTGTGGTGCCTCATGTTCTGTCCACTATGTTCTGGTGCCTCATGTTCTAGTGCCACTATGTTGTGGTGCCTCATGTTCTGTCCACTATGTTGTGGTGCCTCATGTTCTGTCCACTATGTTCTGGTGCCTCATGTTCTAGTGCCACTATGTTCTGGTGCCTCATGTTCTAGTGCCACTATGTTGTGGTGCCTCATGTTCTGTCCACTATGTTGTGGTGCCTCATGTTCTGTCCACTATGTTCTGGTGCCTCATGTTCTAGTGCCACTATGTTCTGGTGCCTCATGTTCTAGTGCCACTATGTTGTGGTGCCTCATGTTCTAGTGCCACTATGTTCTGGTGCCTCATGTTCTAGTGTCACTATGTTGTGGTGCCTCATGTTCTGTCCACTATGTTCTGGTGCCTCATGTTCTGTCCACTGGTTAGCAGGGTTCCCCCAAGCTGCTTCTGCTGCTCACTCTCTTGTCTTTACTCTCACACACACTCTCTCTTTCTTGCTCCTCCTCACTGTCACTCTACCTCTCTTTCTCTCTGTTTGTCTCTCTCTCCTTTTCTCTCTCACTCTACCTCTCTCTATCCCTCTCTCTCTACCTCTCTCTGTCTCTCACTCTACCTCTGTCACTCTCACTCTACCTCTCTCACTCTTTCTCACTCTCACTCTCACTCTACCTCTCTCTCTTTCTCTTTCTCTCTCCCTCCTTTTCTCTCACTCTACCTCTCTCTATCCCTCTCTCTCTACCTCTCTCTGTCTCTCACTCTACCTCTGTCACTCTCACTCTATCTCTCTCACTCTTTCTCACTCTCACTCTACCTCTCTCTCTCTCTCTTTCTCTCTCCCTCTCTCTCTCTCTGCTGTGTTGTGTGTGTAGCAGTACCCTGTGCAGGGGTGGTGCTCGGTGCTAATTGAGTCGGGCTGGCCAGCACACAGCTGTGCTCTGCTGACGAGTCCCTGGGGAACGCTACATGTGTCTATGGTTACGCTGTTGAGACTGCAGGACGTGAGTGAGGAGCCGCGTGTGTGTGTGTGTGTGTGTGTGTGTGTGTGTGTGTGTGTGTGTGTGTGTGTGTGTGTGTGTGTGTGTGTGTGTGTGTGTGTGTGTGTGTGTGTGTGTGTGTGTGTGTGTGTGTGTGTGTGTGTGTGTGTGTAAGGGAGGCTAACGGCACACACACCCAGCTCCTCCCATTTCTTCTCTGAAAGCCGCTGTCACACTAGGGAACTCTTCCTACGATTTTCAGTTAGACTTTTTGTGAGAATATGTGTATAATCCTTCGGTTTGAAATCAAAGCAAATCTTTCTTCTTTTTTTTGCCTGCTGTTGGAACCCTGTCATAAGCTATAGCCTTTATACACACACACACACATGAAATTGGGTTGATAAGGCTTACAAACAACAGATTGTTTCCATATTAGCATACAAACGTTGAGCATGGCATATTGCCCTTCAGGAGTAAGTGTTGGGCTGAAGCCAGCCTCTCTGTTTTTTATCCTGCTATGGGATCTAATGAGAAATCCATGCTTCCTAATGTCATTTGAAAACAGTTGATATCTGACCGCTTCATGGTGATTCATTAATCTTCTCTGATGGTGCCCCACCTCAATCACCAACAGCACAGACCAAGTACCATGTGACATGTAGCACTACCAATACCGTATAATGTAAAGGTTGTGAACAAAGCCATTGGGACTATAGTGCTCTCCTAAGGTCCACACAATATAGCCTGGTCCAGATAATCTAATGTACATTTATTTGTATGCATTATTAGGTAGTGCAGAGATGAAAAACTACACACACACAAACACACACACACACACACACTGAAACATAAACACAAACATACATACAACACATTCCTGAAGTCCTGCCCTTTCTAGTAAGCCAGGCCACATTAGTAGAGCCAGTAGGTGCTGAGCTTGAGGGTGTGTGTGTGTGTGCCAGTAGGTGCTGAGGTTGAGGGAGTGTGTGTGTGTGCCAGTAGGTGCTGAACTTGAGGTTGTGTGTGTGCATGTGTGTGTGTGCCAGTAGGTGCTTAGGTTGAGGGAGTGTGTGTGCGTGTGGCGTGTGTGTGTGTGTGCCAGTAGGTGCTGAGCTTGAGGGAGTGTGTGTGTGTGTGTGTGTTTTCCTATTCAGAGTGAATGGAGATGCGGAGTGCTGCCATGGCTGCTCTGTGTCTGGAATCACAATCAAGTCCCACAGAAGAAGGGCAAGATACTGGGAAATATGGACTCCATCATGACTTCATAACTGTCACTTATTGTTAGCTTTAGTGTGTGTGTCAGTGTGTGTGAGTGTAGTGTGTGTGGACATGCGAATATGCGTGTGTGTGTATGTGTGTGTGCGCACACTTAGTTCTGGCCCTCTGATGGGATAAGGCGTCTTGTCTGCGTGGGCTTGGCTCCTGTGAGAGAGGAATAGCTTGGGGAGCGGTGGCCCAGTCTGAGGCCATGGAGCCCTACTGCTAGTGACAGCACACACACTCTCATGCGTTTCATCACAGGCATGTGTGAGAATGGGAGGAGGTGTGTGTGTGCATGTGTGTGCTTGTGCGTGTGTGTTCAAGTGTGTGTGTGTACGTGTGTGTGTGCGCGAGTGTAAGTGTGTGCGTGAGTGTGTGTGCGAGTGTGTATGTGCGTGAGTGTTTGAGTGTGTGCGTGAGTGTGTGCTTGAGTTTGTGTGTGTGTGCGCGCGTGTGTGTGTGCAAGTGTGTGTGTGTTTGTGTGCGCTAGTGTGTGTGTGTGCGCGCGTGTGTGTGTGTGTGCAAATGTGTGTGCAAGTATGTGTGTGTGTCTGCTCCTGCTCACTCTCTCCCAGTGAGATAGCGGCCAGGCAGATAAAGGGGAGAAGCATGTGTGTGAAGCTCGCTGTGATTAAGGCAGCTCAGACAACTCGGTGCCAGGGCCAGTTTCAAAGCAGCCTTTTCTTTTTTGATGGGCCCAAGTCCTCGTTGTGTTGGATAGCGTATAACTGAATGCACTGCCTCGTTGTGTTGGATAGCGTATAACTGAATGCACGGCCTCGTTGTGTTGGATAGCGTATAACTGAATGCAGTGCCTCGTTGTGTTGGATAGCGTATAACTGAATGCATTGCCTCGTTGTGTTGGATAGCGTATAACTGAATGCACGGCCTCGTTGTGTTGGATAGCGTATAACTGAATGCAGTGCCTCGTTGTGTTGGATAGCGTATAACTGAATGCACTGCCTCGGACTGTATTTGGCCATTAGATGCTTATCCTCAGCCCCTCGGGAACACTAGACATTTTGCCTTCTTGTACTGAAGTTCCCCTCTTTAGTTCCTTCTCCTTCTAGTTCTCTTTGCCTTCTTTTACTGAAGTTCCCCTCTTTAGTTCCTTCTCCTTCTAGTTCTCTTTGCCTTCTTGTACTGAGGTTCCCCTCTTTAGTTCCTTCTCCTTCTAGTTATCTTTGCCTTCTTTGCTTCTCTCTTTTCTGATTATTTTGTTATTATTTTGTTAAATCTTATTCATTCTATTGTTTTTTTCCCCCTGGTCAGGACTTTAGGACGGGGGGGGGGGGTTACATGTCCAGTGTGCCAGATGTTGGATCAGAGGTCCAGCTGTCTGAGATTTGGCAGGGAGCAGATGAAGCTTTGTCCTGTAGCATGTGAAGGTAAAGGTGACTGAGATTTGGCGGTCGCTTATATCCAGCGCAGCATGGAATCGCTACGGCAGGTTTGTGAATCAAACCTGGGTTAACCGATTGTTACAGCAGGTTCGGGAATTGAGGCTGGGCTAACTCTTGTCTATCTAGTCAGACTTGAGGCCAGGCTAACTCTTGTCTACTTCAGTAGTGCTTGAGGCTGGGCTAACTCTTGTCTACTTCAGTCATGCTTGAGGCTGGGCTAACTCTTGTCTTCTCTAGTCAGACTTGAGGCCAGGCTAACTCGTCTTCTCAAGTCAGACTTGAGGCCGGGCTAACTCTTGTCCACCGGGTCTCTGGACAAAATTGTTGTGCTGTTACATCCGGTTGGCAAATGCATCGACCTGTATGACAAAATATACACAGTCATTGTCATTTCTGCTACACACATGGGAGAATTCAAAAGAAATGATTGGGACACTGAAAAGGAGGGTTGAAATACAGTTGCAAGAGAAAGTATGTGAACACATGCTAAAGTTGACTAAAAAGAGGAATAAAAAATCATCTTTTGGAAATTGCCTTAATGCCTTAATTAATAAAATGAGGAAAAATCCAACCTCTAAGGACACCAATTTTCTTTGTGAATGAATAATGTATTGTAAATAAATAAATGTTCTTTCTTAAAATACAGGGGGCATAAGCATACACACCCTTATGTTAAATTCCCATAAAAGTTGGAAGATTTCTATTTTTAAAGGCTAGTTATTTCACGGATCCATGAAAAAAATAGCCCCACATAATCACATACCCTTCACCGTACCTACCGTTTGGCATGGGGCACTTTCCATAAGATAATCTCTCAATGCAGATGAAACCATTTGCTATTAGGCTAACTGAAATACAACCATGTCAATCTCTAGGTATGGTGAAGAGTATGTGATGATCTGGGGCTATTTTAATTCCAAAGGCCAAGGGAACTTTAGCAAGATGCAAAATATAGGATTTCTGAACAGACAAAAGGAATACAGAAGGACTATAGAACTACCTGAGGCTTGTAGAAAATTACATAAAGTTCACATAATGTGGTTGAACTAGTCAACATTGACATGGATCTGTTTGACTGTGCTGTAGTACCTGATAAATGTTGTCCGTTTCATTTACTGACACGGCCTTCCCACACCATACACAGTTAGAGTCTTTTCTCTGCTGTTTGGAGCCTATTGGTGTGGATCTTCCTTGGTAGGTTTTCTAGCCTTTTCCTCAGCACTGAAGAAACAGCCTATTGGTGTTGATCTTCCTTGGTAGGTTTTCTAGCCTATTCCTCAGCACTGAAGAAACAGAGCAGCCGCAGCGACCCAAGTGATCCGAGCCTCCGTCCAAATGGCAGACATCGAATATTTCCAGATTGTCATTTAGACTGATTGCTGATGGCTTGTGCTGGATCAAGATCCAGCAAGACTTTTCCTTGTTGCCAGTTGCCAGTTCCAACGCCAGTTTGAATGAAGGTGCTCGCCCCCCCCCCCCCCCCATTCTCTGAGTTTTAGGGCTCGCTCCATTGGCAGCGCAGTCCGACACAACATCCAGAGAACCCGACGCGGTTATGGTCACAAGTTACCAAACTCCGTCACCACTCCAGATTATCTGGCTACAATTAATGGCTGCTCACGTCGATAAGAGCCGCAGCCAGCACCCAGCGAATATCTCTTTCACTTCCCAGCGTCGTTTCAGTCGTCAGAAATGTTCTTTTGTTGTTGTTGTGGTGGTTTCTTGACAGAGCTGAGTATCGCAGTGGCCAGAGCGCCTGTCCACAGGAAGTGTGTCATTAACGGCTGTGTGAGTGGCGTAAATCTGACGTGCTGAAAAGCGTGTCCCCTGTTCTGCGCCCAGGCTTTGTCTCCCCACACCTGTTTTGCAGGCTACCTGGAAGCCGTACTCTGTCTTTAGGGAAGCCTGGCTGCATCCCCCACGCCTGGCGCCTGGTGCTGATGAATGTGTGGGAAGCTGCAGCCTTGTTTGCTCTTTGTGTCACTCTTTCTCCCAACTGTGGGATTCTCAGCTGTTCATTCAAAATCACATGGATATCAGGGTTGCTTTGACTTAAAGTATAAAGCATCAGAGATGTAAAGATTTTTGTTTTTTTTCCCCTCAAACCTTTAACATACAGAAATTGTGTGAAAAGAGAGGAGAGAAGAGGGTTTTTTTCTTACTGAATAGCGATTTACACACAATCCTTGTATATGTTATTATGTCCGCCGTGCTAGCGAAAGAACAGGCTGCATGAAACTTGGTGACCATGTAGCCCCACAAGAACTGACATGGAACAATTGTTTTTCGTTTTGATCCGTCGCCCACCAAAAGGAGGGTAGGCCAGACACAGTTTTCTGTGAATATCTCGAGAACCGTAGGGCCTAGAATGACCAACTTTTTTTGGTATGTTAGTCTCCAGGGGCTATGTCAACTCATCCCATGACCACCCATTTCCGGTATAGCGCCACCCAGGGTAGGAATTTCACGGCGGCCATGACGGCCATGGCCATCTTTGCCCCCTGCGTTGGACGTGATGCCCCTTTCAAAATCAGAGGTTTACAGGCCACGGTGGCCTTGGTGCCCCCTTCTTTCAATATTCTGCTTTGCGTCCTACTAATAGTGATTTTTATTTAGCCTATGGCCTGTCAAAATAATCACGGCAATCACAGCGCAAATTAATTTAGTCTTTTAGGCAGTGGAGAAAGTGACAGCGCAAGAAAGAAAGTGTGTCCAAATTCACCCATTCTTCTCAGTTGAACTACTCGCGAAGTAGCCTACTCATCACACAGACATCACAAGTATCACATGAAAGAGCTCTTTCTCAGCTTTTAAACGATGTTCGCTAATTGCTGTGGTGAACGGTTTGCGAGAAAAGTAAATAATATAATTCAATTTAATCATAAATTTTACTGAAGGTTTTGCGTCCATCTCCCTACCTATTCATCTCGGTGGAATACTTCACTAACCCTTCGTTTAACACATGGCAAACCATATATCAGAATAAACAGCAGACCTTACCGAACACAAATGTGTAAAGCAGTTCCCTGTACAGTTAGCCGTTCCAGAGTAATCCAGTTTTGAATTTACAGTAAATTTTGACATGCATGGATGTGTCCAAATTTGGGCTTTAAGTTTTACAATGTGTTTAAATTGTTCCACATTATTTCATGACGGGCCAAATACAAAATAAATGTTACAAATATCGCCTAGATATCGGTAAATCAGCTGCCTGTAGGGCCTGGGATGACCAAATGATTTTGGTATGTTGGTTTCCAGGGGCAACACATCCCATATTCACTCATTTGAGGTGTAGCGCCGCCTAGTTAGAAATGAAAAGGCAAAAACGAGGCATTATAATCGCAGGTATCTTTGGCTGACAGGTGGGGACCATATCAGCTACTCACACACACACACACACACAAACACACATACAGGTACGCACACACTCACTCACACACACCCATGCATGCACACACACATAAACAGGCACACACACACAGTACACATACACGCACACACACACACACAGGCACGCACACACACACACACACACAAACACACACACATAAACACACACACTCACACCCCATTACCCCCACACACACACTCACAAGCGAACACACACAGAGAAGCACACATATAATCAAACACACACTATGCACACACTAATTTACATAAACAAAAGTTGCAAGAGTAGGAGATGGAGACAAATTGACAAGCGCTTTGCGGTACATCTAGTCTGTGCATGTGTAGTTTTGTTTGGTTAGGACAGGTGTCAGAATGCCAATGGCAGAGCTGGCAGACCTTGGGAATGGGCTAATAGTACACTCCCTACTCATGCACTTGATTTCCATCAAACGGGTGAAAAACAACTAACTGTGTTGCTTTCAAACTCCTCAGTGCCTGGTGCGTGTGCTGGTGTTGCTGTGCTGTGTGCATGCTCCAATCTCCCTCTCCACACACACACTCACACACACACACACACTCACACACACACACACACACACACACACACACACACACACACACACACACACACACACGTGACGAGGGCGATGTGTATAATGGGAAATGCTGGGTCTGTGTGATCAGTCAGCACATGCTGCCTAATGCAGCCACTTGGCCTCTCCAACAGAGTTTCAGTTTGTGGTGTGCACTGTTAAAGACATGATACTTTTTCACTTGCCAAGCCTGTTAAATGTGAAGCATGGTGTGTGTGCGTGTGCGTGCTGGTGTGTGTGTGTGTGTGTGTGTGTATGTGTGTGTGTGTGTGCGCTTGTGTGTGCTTGTGTGTGTATGTGCGCACGTGTGAATTTTACATCCTGTACCTGCATTGCCAGGTCTCTCTCTCTCTCTCTTTCTATTTTCTTTCTTCTCTTCTTCCCTCTTTCCTGTCATCCTGTCCTCTCTTTTCCCTCTCTTACTCTCCCCCCCCCCTCTCTCTCTCTCTCTACCTCTCTCTCCCTCTCCCCCCCCTCTCTCTCTCTCTCTCTACCTCTCTCTCCCTCTCTCCCCCCTCCCTCTCCCCCCCCTCTCTCTCTCTCTCTACCTCTCTCTCCCTCTCCCCCCCCTCTCTCTCTCTCTCTACCTCTCTCTCCCTCTCTCCCCCCTCCCTCCCCCCCCTCTCTCTCTCTACCTCTCTCTCTCTCACTCCCCCTCCCTCCCCCCTCCCTCTCTCTCCCCCCTCCCCCCCTCTCTCTCCCCCTCCCTCTCTTTCTCCCTCTCTCTCTCTCCCCCTCTCTCTCTCCCTCCCTCCCCCCCTCCCTCTCTCCCCCCCCCTCTCTCTCTCCCTCTCTCCCCCTCTCTCTCTCACTCCCTCCCCCCCTCTCTCTCCCTCTGCCCCCCCTCTCTCTCTCTCTCCCTCTCCCCCTCCCCCCCTCCCTCTCTCTCCCCCCTTCTTCTCTCTCTCACTCCCTCTCCCTCCCTCCCTCCCCCCCCCTCTCTCTCTCTCTCCCCCCTCTCTCTCTCTCCCCCTCTCTCCCCCCCTCTCTCTCTCTCCCCCCCTCTCTCTCTCCCTCCCTCTCTCTCTGTCCCTCTCTCTTGCTGGGGATCAGTGCAGTGCTAACCTAAGCCAGCTGCCGCTGCTCTGGCTGCTCTCTGATTTATACGGCCGGCCCCGCTGCAGCCGCCCCTCCTCGTACGCCGTGTGTAAACACTGACCCAAAGGCAACGGCCACTGCCTCTCCTAAACAGACAAGTCAGCTCTGTGTGTGTGTGTGTGTGTGTGTATGTATGTGTGTGTGTGCGTGCGTGTGTCTGTTTCTTTGTCTCTGTGTGTGTGTGCATGTGCACGCGCACATTTATCTGTTTTTCTGTGTGTGTGTGTGAGAGAGAGAGAGATTGTGCGTGCGTGCGTGCGTGCGTGTGTGTGTGTGTAGCCTTCATGCGTTTGTTTTGGAGTGTGCGCACACGTGGATCCCCAGCTGTGGCGTGCTGTGGCGTGCTGTGGCGTGCTGTGGCGTGGCGTGGCGTGCTGTGGCGTGGCGTGGCGTGGCGTGGCGTGGCGTGGCGTGGCGTGGCGTGGCGTGGCGTGGGCTGGGCTGGGCGCAGAGCAGGGCTGGCCGCTGGGCGCAGACATATTTAACGTGCGTGATGTAATGGGCCTGAATCAGCAGATCGGTCCTCCGAGCCCGTTAACAAGCCCAGCATGTGTCTTTAACCCTCTCAGCGCCTACACACACACACACACGTCACACACTTACTTTCATATAGACATACACACACATACATACACCGTCATTTAATCCCTACACATAATGTTCTGAGACACCACAACTGTGTGAGATCCTTGCCTTTGTCTGTTGTGTCTGTCTGAGTGTGTGTGTGTTTGTGTGTCTGTCTGCGTGTCTGCGTGTGTCTGTCTGTCTGTCTAAATGTGTGTGTGTGTGTGTGTGTGTGTCTGTCTGTCTGTCTAAATGTGTGTGTGTGTGTGTGTGTGTGTGTCTGTCTGTCTAAATGTGTGTGTGTGTGTGTATGTGTGTGTGTGTGTGTGT
>NW_027468598.1:35235121-35237621 GCF_046254945.1 Alosa pseudoharengus
TCACCTCTGCCAGACAGAGATTTAATATGACATGGAACACGCACACACACACACGCACGCACGCACACACACACACAAACACAAACACACACACACACATGCATGGTTACACACACATACACACACACAATAAGTAGCACGCACACACCACTCTCTTTGTCTCTTAAACACTCTATCACACACGCACACTCATACGCTCGCACAGTCAAACAGGGGAAAAAAACAGTTATGGCCATTTATCTAAGAGCACACACAAAAGCGCTTGCTCCCATTCACTGTTGGACATGCAGTATATGTAGAGTTCTGGCCCAGAGGTTGCTCCAGGGCCCTGGGGGCCGTCCCTGTAGAACAGTGATGACTGGTGTCCTGGCAGACCTGGAGGGAGATGGCCAAGATGGTGGCTTTCAGGCCATTCCCATTCCACATGGACCTCTCAGAGATGCTTTTATCCAACACAAGATATATTTTTCATCACTCAGTGAAGTTGTGCCTCATACACACAGTGTTCAAATTGTGTTATACACACACACACACACACACACACACATACAGACACACAGAACTGCATCTTTCTGTTGGACATGGAGCAGCTTGCCGTCTTAACACACTAGGACTGCATTTTGCACTGGTGTACTAGCTATTCAAGTACTAATGCATGAACTAAACAAACCTCAAGCGGCTATCAGTAGCATTCTTATCTGTCTGATGTGCATTACAATAGAGCAATTTATCAGTTTTTGTTGCCGATATACCATCGTACAACTCTGTTACAGTGAGCATGTCCTGTTGACTGTATTACTCAAAAGTAAAAATGCAATCTTGATTGTACATAATGTCCATGTATGTGTAAGAAGTGTTTCTCTTTTCACTGCCTGTCACTTCTCCCTCTTTCCCTTTTGCTCTCACATCCACACACACACACACACACTCACACACACTCACACACACACACACACACACACACACACACACACACACACACACACACACACACACACACACACACACACACACTCCGATCCGCTCATCATGCACGTGTTCCCTGCCACAGAGAGGAGTCAAATAGCCTCAATGTGTTAAAAGCATTAGGTAAGCACAAATCCAAAATGGGCGTTTTGTGTGTGTGTGTGTGTGCAGGGGCCTGCTATCATGTGTCGGGGCCCAGTTGGCTGTGGTGCTGCCGTATACGTTTATACGTTTATGCCCTGGACAGCCGTGCGCTTGACTCATCCACCCCTCACGAGAGCCCTAAAGCAGAGTCCACACCAGCACACTCACAGCCTCCGCCATTATTATGCTCTCTCTCTCTCTCTCTCACTCTCTCTCTTTCTCTCTCTCTCCCTCTCTCTCTCTCTCTCACTCTCTCTCTCTCCCTCTCTCGCTTGCTCGCTCGCTCGCTTCCTCTCTCTCTCTCCCTCTCTCGCTCGCTCGCTTCCTCTCTCTCTCTCTCTCTCTCTCTCCCTCTCTCGCTCGCTCGCTCCCTCTCTCTCTCTCTCTCGCTCGATCGCTCCCTCTCTCTCTCTCTCTCTCTCTCTCTCTCTCTCCCTCTCTCGCTCGCTCGCTCCCTCTCTCTCTCTCTCGCTCGATCGCTCCCTCTCTTTCTCTGTCTCTCTCGCTCGCTCTCTCCCTCTCTTTCTCTCTCTCTCTTTCTCTCTCTCTCTCTCTCTCTCTCTCTCTTACTCTCTCTCTTTCTGGTTGGCCTCCTGGCGGGGCAGGTGGAGGTGGTCGAAACGCAGCGGACCAAGATGTTAGGAGTGAGGTATATAAAAGTGAGAGGACAAAGATGTTAGGAGTGAGGTATATAAAAGTGAGAGGACAAAGATGTTAGGAGTGAGGTATATAAAAGTGAGAGGACAAAGATGTTAGGAGTGAGGTATATAAAAGTGAGAGGACAAAGATGTTAGGAGTGAGGTATATAAAAGTGAGAGGACAAAGATGTTAGGAGTGAGGTATATAAAAGTGAGAGTTGAAACGCGTGCTGGCCCGGGGCTTTCATGTGGCAGTGGTGTGTTTGTCTTTGCTTGCGAGAACACCTCCCTCCTCCCTCTGGCCACAGAAAAAAAGCATCTCTATTGCAAGATTTATGTGAAAGGAGTGAGAGGGTGGGGGAACAGTGAAGAAAGTGGATGTAGAGAGATGAGAGGGGGGGGAACAGTGAAGAAAGTGGAGGTAGAGAGAGGTGAGAAAATATTGTTGTTGATATATCTATAACAAGACATGGTTTGTCCAGGGAGGTGTTTTTTTTATTATTATTATTATTATTTTAGAATAAAATAAGTGAATTTTTGGCTATTTTTTCCATGTTGACTGACATGGTGCTACGCCTATGGAAGTTGACCCAAGCAAAAGTATTCAATTTTCATCTGCTTGCCAGAGTTCTAAAAATAGCCTCCGCCACAGAGTGATCAAAGAGACCCAATTTAGCATGTCAAACGTTAGGCTTGATTGACCTTAACCGGAAATAACACACTCACCTCAGCATGTACAATTAACACAGAGA
>NW_027468598.1:35242621-35285121 GCF_046254945.1 Alosa pseudoharengus
TCTGAAGGTCAGGACTTGGGAAATATGTTTGAGAGGCTCACACAGATATCTCTATTATAGAGATATGTCCCCGGCAAAGACTGCTGGTATGGAGGATTGCATGGAGCAGTGATTACCCTTAGGATGAAACATTGTTGCTGTCTCTGCCTAAGTAAACGAAGTTGCTGGAGGAACACACAAAGGAGTGGACGGCACCCATACATACATACATACATACATACATACATACATACATACATACTGTACATACATACATACATACATACATACTGTACATACATACATACTGTACATACATACATACATACATACTGTACATACATACATACATACATACTGTACATACATACATACTGTACAAACATACATACATACATACATACATACATAATGTACATACATACATACATACATACATAATGTACATACATACATACATACATACATACTGTACATACTACATTCCCTGGATCTTGTTGCTAATATGTTGCTTAACACTATGATGTACAAGGCCAGATTGGTGATAACAAGGCCAGATTGGTGTAGCCCTCTAGCAGTGGTACTCAATTGGTAGAACTCTGGCTTCTAACTGTTTAGAGGTTAAAACTCATGTTTTTTCTTTAAACTTTTTTTTATATATTCATTGATTAAATTCATCCATTTCTTTATTTCCTCATCCAAATTGTCGCACATTTTCCTTTCAAATAAATGATTTAGCACAGTAGCTGTTTGACTGGCTGAGTGAATTGGCTTTTGTGAGTTTTTTTTTGTGTGAAGTAATGCTCTATTTAAAAAGAGAGTGAATGTGGGGGTATGGAGAGGGGGGAGAAAAAGTTAGAGGAGAGAAAGAAGGAGAGAAGAGGAAAGAGGGGGACAAAGAAAGAAAGAGAAAATGAAGGAAAGAGGGAAAGAATAAGGGAGCGAGAGAAAAGGGGCAAAGGAGTGAAGTAAAGAGAGGAGGAGGAAGAAGAGAGAGAGTGTGCCAGAGTGAATTCCCAGGGCGTCAGCACTTGAGCCCATACATTATGCCATGAGGCTCCCTCTGTACGCTAGTGACAATGGCCAGCTTGTCTGGGGCCTCTCTGCCACAGAGTGTGTTTAAGCTCACGAAAACCACAAGGTAGAGTTTACATGCTGCCAACACACACACACACACACACACACACACACACACATAGACGAACATATACACATAAACACATGCACAAACACACTTGCCGTGGACAGCCACAGCAGAGCAGAGTTCTGTTTGAGCAAGCCAAGCGAACCACTGTCTTCAGCCATTTCTTTTCAGCTGAGCTGTGAATTCTCTTTTTCCCCCTCTCCCCCTCTTGTGCCTTTTTTCACTCTCCACTTCTCTTCTCTCCTCTCCTCCTCTCTTCTCTCCTCTCCTCCTCTCTTCACTCTTCTCCCCATCTTTTTTTCAGCAGGGCACATCTGCCAATGGTTTGTGAATCAGGCATCTAAATTTACCAGCCTGTGGTCAAGTGTTTTTATTCCTGGTTGTTGCACGGACTAATTTGGTTTACAGAGAGGTTAAAAAAAATCATTTAAAGGCTTGAAATATACACACAAACACATGCTAACTCACACTCGCTCTGTCTCATTCTCTTTCTTTGTCTCATTCTTTCTCTCTCTCTCACTCACACACACACACACACACACACACACACTCACACACACACACACACACACACTCCTAGACACTCGCTCTCCTTTTCACACTCTCAAAAACACACTTTCCATGGACAATACATACTGCACACATCAACATCAGTGTTTTACCTCAACATCAGGTTGATTGGACAGGATACGTATGCAAGAAAGTCAGAATAGGGCTTTGTGTAAATAATGTTAAATTCTTTACTGTTTAACAAAGTAACCCTTACTGTCTGACCAGCATTGAATGAAAGGTAAGTGGGTAGATATTGCAGTAAAAACTGTTATAATAATAACTGTATAATTTACTTAATGAGCATGGTGTATTCATTCCAAATGAACTCATACATGTAGTTTATCTAAAATAACTAACAAGCTACTGTATCAGCTAACTACTGTATCAGAAGTAACATTAAACCACAACTAGTGAGGACTTATTCAAATCTAGCATGTGAACTTATGTCACCCCAATACCCACTCACCCCTTACAACATGCTTTGATCAAATCTCATGTTTTTTTAATGTATAGTGTAGTTGAATAATTAATCATGTAGAATGTTTCTAATGGATATGGTTAGAAATACTGTACTAATTACCTTCTCGTATTTCAAGAGGTTGGTGCACAAACTTTTCTGTAGTGTGTAAGATTCTCCATCTCCACCTCAAAAACAAGGTGATTCATACAAATAATCCCAAGATGAGTCTATAACATCCAACCTAATCACCAACTGCTAATATACGTAGTGATAGCCTAATAGTTCCTGACAATACAGTAATAGCCTAATAGCTACTGCTAATATAGTGATAGCCCAATAGCTACTACCAAAATAGTGATAGCCCAATATAGTGATAGCCTAATAGCTACATGCCAATATAGTGATAACCCAATAGCTACTGCAATATAGTGATAGCCTAATAGCTACTGCCAATATAGTGATGGCCTAATAGCTACTGCCAATATAGTGATAGCCTAATAGCTACTGCAATATAGTGATAGCCCAATAGCTACTGCCAATATAGTGATGGCCTAATAGCTACTGCCAATATAGCATATTTCACTAAATAAGTTAATTAAGTGAAAACTTAAAAATGTAGCCTATAAGCTATGTGTTTTAAAACATTTACAACATTTATAGCAAATAAATATTAATAATTATAACAGAATATTAGACTATTATCGGTATTTATTATTATAAATATGTTTTTTGTTTTTCATCTTTTTATCCTGTTCATCCAATGAATCAATATTGGCACAATCTCATAGGCCTAAACTAGGCCTATTTCTCTCTGATATTATGGTTTGTCCATCTTGAGCAAACAACTGTCTTTAGAACACCATCTTTGCAACCTGATATTCTAATCATAGATACAGGCAGTCTTGTATACATTCTAATCATAGAAACAGGCATGACAGGACGATTGCCGATTTAAAAATCTAACTAACCGTTACAGTTAGGATTTCTTAAGTTAAGATAAGATAGGACACAGCCATGAGTTTAGGAACTGGGGCCGTATTACAGAAACTTCCTATCTTAAGTCCTAAGTTAAGATAGGAGAAGTGTAAGATAGGATTTTTCTCAATTTGGTATTACAGAAACATATCTTATCTTAATTTAGGAATCCTATCTTATCTCAAGGAATCATCTGCGAAAATGGACATAAACAACAAAAAGGCACTTTTAAACATGCCAACTAACAGCGCACAAACTCTTGCTGGTGAGCGCTCATCTGATATTGGAGATCGTCTTTTGGGTATGTCTATATCGGACTTGTCACGACATAGTAAAGGCCACGTAAAGGCCTTGGTTTTTTTCACATAAATGCTAGGAGCCTTTTGCCAAAGATGGACATTTTAAAGTTGTGGGTTAATGACTCACACCTTGACGTCATTGTCATTTCAGAAACTTGGTTGAATACCAATGTTAATGACTCAGATATTTCCCTTTTTGGTTACAATATTTGCAGAGCTGATAGAGTTAAACGGGGTGGTGGCGTAGCTATTTATGTTAAAAACAGTTTAAGCTTCTCTATACGTGTATCCACCTCTGTCCCGGGTCAGTTTGATTTATTAGCCATTAACGTAAAACTCGGTGGCTGTTCTCTGGTTATTGTGGGCGTTTACCGTCCACCATCTGCCAATCCTGATGCTCTACATAATCTCTCAGAGCAATTTACTTCTCTAGTTAATGCTGAAGCTGTCATTTTAGGGGACCTTAACCTAGATTGGATGTCTCCAGCAGCTGATGACTTAAAACATGTGTGTAATGAGTTAAATCTTACCCAAATAGTCACAGAACCCACACGACCTAATATGAAAATTCCCAGTCGTTCATCCCTGTTAGATCTCATTCTTACAAATAAGCCTCATAATTATATGCATAGCTGTGTATTCCCAATGGATTTCAGTGATCATTCTCCCGTGGGCTGCATTAGAGATGGCAGAAGACAAAGATCAGGGCCTTTGTATATAAATAAGAGATCTTTTAAAAGATTTGATGAGCAGGCATTTTTTACAAGATCTACATGCCAGTGACCTTCTTTAAATCTTATTCCAGATGCTGAACTTGCATTGGAATACTTCCAAACTATTTTTAACACCTTAGCAGATAAACATGCCCCTTTTAAGAGATTTAGGATAAAAAATAGATCTAACCCTTGGTTTAGTCATGATCTAGGTGAGATTATTTCCCAAAGAAACAAAGCTTGGGCATTGGCAAGATCCACTGGTAGTGATGGAGATTGGCAAACATTCAGACATCTTAGAAATACATGTACTTACCTTGTGAAAAGGGCTAAATCTACCTATTATTTGAACAATCTGTCTGACTGTGGTAGCAATCCAGCGAAATTCTGGAAAGTGATTAAGTCACTTAAAGGTGTTTCTTCTACCACTCTTCCTCAACAAATTATGTTATGATTTGTAATGCTTTTAATGATCACTTTATCAAATGTGGTACTCTATTTGATCAATTGAATAATGTGGATATGGCACCAGAGACACAAGTCTATTTCAGTGTCACTAGTCCTGAAGAAGAGAGGTTTTTATTTTCAAATAGGCCTAATGACCCTTCCTTCTCATTTAGACCAGTAAACCAATCTGAGGTTCTCTATGGACTGTGTAATTCCAAGTGTATAAAAAGCTCTCTGGGTGCAGATCAGTTAGACCCACATCTCTTAAAGATTGCAGCCCCTGTCATTGCTGAACCTTTAACTCACATTTTTAATTTAACATTCTGCTCTGGTTCTATTCCAGAAGTCTGGAAATCAGCCCTAGTGACCCCTCTACATAAAGGAGGAGACCCAAGTGATTTGAATAACTATAGGCCAATCTCCAAGCTTCCATGTTTAGCTAAGATGTTAGAATCCTTTGTAAATGAACAGTTTCGTTCCTTTTTGTCATCATATTCTCAGTTAAGTCCTTATCAATCTGGGTTCAGAGCTGGCCACAGCACAATTACAGCAGCAACTGCTGTAGTAAATGATATAGCTACTGTTGTTGACAGTAAGAAACAGTGTGCAGCTTTGTTTATTGACTTGTCAAAGGCTTTTGACACTGTAAATCACAGGTTACTTCTTGAAAAACTAACCTCTTTTGGTCTAGATGAAGTTTCCTTTAAATGGTTTAAAAACTACCTCTCTAATAGAACACAGTGGGTAGATGTGACAGGATCAACCTCAGAGCCATTGAGACTAAATAATGGTGTTCCACAGGGCTCAATTTTGGGACCACTGTTGTTTACATTGTATATCAATGACATCTGTGCTTCAATAGAAAATTGTAAAGTGCATTTCTATGCAGATGACACAATCCTTTATGCCTATGCACCATCTGTAGAGCAAGTCGTGTCATATCTTCAATGTGCATTTGATTGTCTGCAGAAATCCTTGAAAGATCTTAAACTGGTTCTAAATGAAGCAAAAACAAAATTTATGATCTTTACTAGACAGAGAAAGTGTGACCTTGATGCCTATAACATTTGTTCCCTAAATGGGGCACAAATTGAGCAAGTTTCTCAATACAAATATCTGGGCATTTGGCTAGATAACAAACTAACATTTAGAACACATGTGCTTGATCTCACAAAAAAGGTAAAAATTAAATTAGGTGCACTTTACAGGATTAGGTCTTGTTTCTCTTTAGAAAGCAGAATGACCATTATTCAAGCAACTATAATGTCAGTCCTAGACTATGGTGACATTGTGTATATGCATGCAGCCCCTTCCACTCTGAAATCACTTGATGCAGTTTATCACAGTTCACTACGTTTTATAACTTGAGATGGGTTTAAAACTCATCACTGTAAATTATACCAAAATGTAGGATGGTCTTCCCTCTATGATAGGAGAGAAAGGCACTGCCTCCTTTTTGTTTATAAGGCATTACTGGGAAAGTTACCTTTATACCTAACTTCTCTTCTGAACATAAAATCAATCTGCCACAATACACGCTCACAGGGTTTTATATCTCTTCAAACTCCTCAAATTAAATCTGAATTTGGTAAATTAGCTTTTACATTTTTTGCATCAAATAAATGGAACAAATTGCAACAGTTATTGAAATTAGATAGGTTTGTGTCACTTGACCAATTCAAGGGTATGATTGATGATATGGCTGTTGCACGATGTTCTTGCTTTGACTGATATTTTAAACATTTTATATCATTATTATTATTTTATACATTCCCCTTCTTTTCTTTCTATTTATTATTATTATTTTTATTTGATTTATTATTATTATTATTATTATTATTATTTGCCTTTTGTATCTTTTATTGTTCTTGTTTTGTTGTTTTGATTATTGTTGTTGTTTTGTAACTCAGGGCATTGCTGGAAAAGAGCTTGATGCTCAGTCAATTTCTCCCTGAATAAAAAAACGGTTGATTTGAAGTTAAGATATCCTAAGTAGGCGATCTAGCATCGACGTTCAGCTTTTATGTCTGTTACTTAGCAACAGATGAAACTTGTTGTTGGATCACCTCACTTCACAACTAGCAGCTATCATAATAATAATTCAATGTGGAGTTCATTACCCGTTGGGAACTTGATGTAACTTCGCGCTAATCCACCAATGGCTTTTGCCACCTCTGTTAAAGGAGAATTCCGGTGTGATATTGACCTAAAGTGTGTTGAAACATGATACCGAGTGTGAACGTATGTCTAGCTCATCTCGGCTTGTCCCCTGCACTCAGAAATCAGGCGCTAGTTAGCCTTTGTATATAAATGCAAATAGCCATGCAAATAAATCACTGTTTTACACCATTTACGAGTCTCAAAGTAGCTCCATTCTTCATTGTTAGACTTCCGAGGGCCTTGACATTTAAAACGAGACATTGTGAACTTTGAAAAAGCACTGGTAGTTTATTTACAAGACGATTTATACAGACAGTACCTGCGCTACATGTAACAAAAGAGCTGCCATCTCGCTTATTTGTAACAGTAATTTGTCAGTTAGGAGAGCTGATGGGTCATCCTAAAGTTAGGACAGTTTATTTAGGATTTTGGTAACTTAGGATATTTCTGTAATACACATTTCCTATCTGGAGTTAAGATAAGAAACTGACTTTAGGATCGGCCGTTCTGTAATGACTTTTTTCCTAAATCCGATCCTAACCCTTGTTACCGTAGTTACCAAACAGATAAGATAGGATTTTCGAGTTAGGAAGTTTCTGTAATACGCCCCCTGCTTCTGTAATAGGAAGATAGGATTTTTCCTATCTTTGAAACTTAAGTTAAGATAGGACAAGCAGTTAGGATATTTTTCTGTAATGAGGCCCCCGAGCCCTGGAGAGAGACACTCAGAGGCACACCAACAGAGCCCTAGAGCCCTATCTATAAAGCTCTGCTAAGAACACTGTATTTCTGGAACACTGTATTCCTGAGAACACTGTATTCTGGAACACTGTATTCCTGAGAACACTGTATTCTGGAACACTGCATTCCTGAGAACACTGTATTCTGGAACACTGTATTCCTGAGAACACTGTATTCTGGAACACTGTATTCTGGAACACTGTATTCCTGAGAACACTGTATTCTGGAACACTGCATTCCTAAGAACACTGTATTCTGGAACACTGTATTCCTGAGAACACTGTATTCTGGAACACTGCATTCCTGAGAACACTGTATTCTGGAACACTGTATTTCTGAGAACACTGTATTCTGGAACACTGTATTCTGGAACACTGTATTCCTGAGAACACTGTATTCTTTAACACTGTATTCTGGAACACTGTATTCCTGAGAACACCGCATTCTGGAACACTGTATTCCTGAGAACACTGTTTTCTGGAACACTGTATTCCCGAGAACACCACTTCAGCTCACTGTTGTTTGAGTTGGATAAGAAATTAAGAAGAGCAAAGTACTATAGATGACCATTGTGGTTATGTAATGTCTTGCTACTGTTCTTTGTGTGTGTGTGTTTGTGTGTGTGTGTCAGGTGAGGAACGTCCTGAATGATGCGGTTGATGTGCTGGAGTTCAGAGACCGTGTGGTGAAGGCGTCTCTGGGTCATGGCCACCTGGTGGTCACCACCTCGCTGCAGTGCTATGTCTACAGGTGCTGCGCCACTCACATCATCCACATACACACACACACATACACACACACACACACACACACACACACACACACACACACACACACACACACACACACACATACACACACACACACACACACACACACACACACACACACACACACACAATATTAAATCACAACCTCACTGCAGTCCTCCTTTCTCTCTCACTAACACACACACACACACACACACCCAGTCCTCCTTTCTCTCTCACTGACACACACACAGACCCAGTCCTCCTTTCTCTCTCACTGACACACACACACACACACACACACACACATCCTCTCACTTATACACACCATCCCTCTCTTGTCTCTCTCTCTTGTCCGCTCCCCTTTGATGTCTCTTCCCACTGACTCCCAGACAGGTTTATACTGTACACATGGCCTGCACTGGTAATGGGACCGTGAAGCAAACGCTTCAGCCAGCACTCCTAATTGTAAAAGATGCACCATCTCCAGATGTGCTGGTGATCTAGTGGGCGGACAGGGTGATTCCTGATTGCTGTAATCACAATACCCTGCCCCCTGTCACACTATTGGTCAGTAGTGGGCATCACAGCCTCGCGCCTCTTCATCAATCATCTCTAGTGAGTCTGAAATCTGCCAGTCAAGCACTGGTGAATAATTCAAAGTGCAGGCAGTGCAGGCTGGATTGGCTTTCACTACAACAGGTCCAGGCTTGCCTCTCCTCTGCTGCCCTGTGGCAAGAGCAGCTACACTGAGGGCTTTTCACAGGGCTCTCTCACAAGTCACACCACGCCACTAAAGATACAGCTGTCCTAGGCGTCACAGGGCTCTCTCACAAGTCACACCACGCCACTAAAGATACAGCTGTCCTAAGCGTCACGGAGAGAGACGTTTGAAATGGTTTTGGTAATCCTGGCAGGATATTCAGTGGCCTGGAAATCCGGAGTTCACGCGAGAGCACAATTTGAATTGTGTCTGCAAGAGACTCTGGCGATGAGTAATGATGCACGTTACTTTTGCCCCTTGCATCGCGGGGAACCAATCACATCGGTGTATCTGATATAGACGGGCCAGAGGCGAGCTAAACAGATGAGGACAGTGCTGCAACGTTGGAAGTCCGGTAAACAAATTGCGTCAAAGTCGGGAATCATTCAGATTAAACATTGGTCTAGTGCAGCGTTTCTCAAACTGTGGGTCGCGACCCACTACTGGGTCGCGGAGACATGCCAGGTGGGGCGCGAACTGATGTGAAAAACAGGAGTTTTTTTATTTTTTTTTTAATCTGTAGCCTGGGCCCAGGTAGCACCCGATGCGCAATGGACGCACTGTGTTATTCATAGGGAAGCGCTCGTGTCAAGGTAGCTTAGTTAGTCCCGACCTACATGAGATTTTGAACGTTGTTGTGAGAGTGGTGAATTTCATCAAACCCGGCCCTTAAAATCGCGTCTATTCTCCGCACTTTGCGAAGAGATGGTAGCTGACCAAAAGGCTGTACTGTTTCACATCGAGGCAAGGTGGCTTTCCTGAGGTAAAGTGCTGTCGCGCGTGTTTAAGCTCCGAGTCGCTTCTTCTTGGAGGAAGAGCGCATGTTTGATGCCGCCCCTCGAGTTGGGCCATTACATTATTCGTGGCCAGACCCTTAATCTTTCTAGATTACCAGGGTCTGGATTTTCCAGGCTAGATATTTGGTCAGATATCCTGATAATCCTGACTCAAGTTAGACACTGTAATGTTGTTCATCTCCTGAGGCCATGATTGGTTTGTAGTTATACATAGGCAGAGCTCGGTGATGTCTCCATGTCTTAATTCAGATAAGCTAAGTCATGAGTCGTCAAGGTAGACCTGCGTGGCTCACCTGGTATTACTCTCCAGTCTTGTGTGCAGTCTTTGTATGCACTTACATTGGATCATGAACTAAGTTTCGTTTCGTTTCGTTTGTCTTCAGCACTAAAAACTGGAACACGCCGCTGATCTTCGACCTGAAAGAGGGAACTGTAAGTCTAATCGTACAGACAGAGAGGTGAGCACATGTCCACACACCATACCTGTCCATCACCCCTGACCATCACCATGACTTTTTCTTTTGGTTATTTCTGCTCTTGTTCTTTGCTCTCACCCCTCTCTCTCTCTCTCTTGTTACTCTCTGAAACTAGACCAGCACTTTTTACTGGTGTACGTGTAGAATTACACATAATATAATGGAGATTAGACACAATAGAATGGACATTAGACACAATAAAATGGACACTTTCCATTTTCACTTTTTTAATGGCCTTCATAAATTACAGACAAACAATGCATTCATGCAGTGACAAGTATTCACAGCCATGAACATTTCCAAACCTCCAGCAAAATAGGACGTTTAGCTGATGCTTGTTTTGTTCCATCTTCTCACTGAGTAGTTTAAATAGGATGTTTTGTACAGGGAGAGCTGATACTTGCGTTGTGTCACTAAGCTGATGCATGCGTCGTTCCATCTTCTCACTGAGTCGTTTAAATTGGACGTTTAGCTGATGCTTGTGTCGTTCCATCTTCTCACTGAGTCGTTTAAATAGGACGTTTAGCTGATGCTTGTGTCGTTCCATCTTCTCACTGAGTCGTTTAAATAGGATGTTTTGTACAGGGAGAGCTGATGATTGTGTTGTGTCACTAAGCTGATGCTTGCGTTGTTCCATCTTCTCGCTGAGTCATTTAAATAGGACGTTTAGCTGATGCTTGCGTCGTTCCATCTTCTCACTGAGTCGTTTAAAGCAACACCAAAGAGTTTTTTGTACCTTAAAATAATGTTTCCAAAATCGTTTCAGTAGTTCATCAACTTGTAACAGGGTGAACGGCACTTCTGCATTCGCTTCGCAGCCCTCTATCGGCTATAACCGCACTATGTAAGTTTGCCAGATCGGGTAGCGGATCTGTAGTTTGATGGAATGAGGCAAAAGAAACTACAAATTTGACTTGCGTTTGATGTCGCAATACATTGTACTTTCATAAATCATGCAACATATTCTACCTTGTCTGTGGACATTGTTATTTGCAAAGCCGGTGCTGTATAAACAAATACTGTAAAGTTCTTTGGTGTTGCTTTAAATAGGACGTTTAGCTGATGCTTGCGCCGTTCCATCTTCTCACTGAGTCGTTTAAATAGGACGTTTAGCTGATGCTTGCGTCGTTCCATCTTCTCAGTGAGTCGTTTAAATAGGACGTTTAGCTGATGCTTGCGTTGTTCCATCTTCTCACTGAGTCGTTTAAATAGGACGTTTAGCTGATGCTTGCGTTGTTCCATCTTCTCACTGAGTCGTTTAAATAGGACGTTTAGCTGATGCTTGCGTCGTTCCATCTTCTCACTGAGTCGTTTAAATAGGACGTTTAGCTGATGCTTGCGTCGTTCCATCTTCTCACTGAGTCGTTTAAATAGGACGTTTAGCTGATGCTTGCGTCGTTCCATCTTCTCAGTGAGTCGTTTAAATAGGACGTTTAGCTGATGCTTGCGTTGTTCCATCTTCTCACTGAGTCGTTTAAATAGGACGTTTAGCTGATGCTTGCGTTGTTCCATCTTCTCACTGAGTCGTTTAAATAGGACGTTTAGCTGATGCTTGCGTCGTTCCATCTTCTCACTGAGTATGCCCTCGTGTCTGTTCTCCTCTCCACTCCGCTGTTGTGTCTGTTGGCCCCTTTCTTTCTGCCCATATGCAGGCCTACCCACTGCTCATTCACCCAACTGAGCCCTGTCTCCAGGCCAGCTCCCAACAGAACTCTGAGCAGGAGCCTAATTAGTGTATGGAAAAGGGACGGTCGTTTGTCACACGGGCCCTAATGGTTTTCTGTTTGGGAGGATTTTTGTCCATAAATCCAGAAGAATTGCTGGCCTGCTGCGACTGTTGCCGCCTGGTTCTTTTCCTGCGTGGAGAGAAATGATCATTGTGTCATTTTTTTTAAGTCTTTTATTTTTTTTCACCCATGAGGCAACAGGTCAGGGTATAATTCAAGGTTCTCTGTTTTTCGTCGCAAAGTGTCACCACTTTTACTAAAACCTCAACTCGAGTTTCAAGAGGGTATTCATGGAAATGTAGCTGTGCAGTTATGTCTCAGTTTAATGGTTAGTCACTTCACCGAAAGGACAGAAAACAAACATGAAGTACTTGAACAATTAAGAAAGCAAATCCATGGTGCTTATTAATCTCCATGTATTTGCTCCACTCTAGGTGAAGTCCATTTCAGTAAACAATAGTGTAACATGCAGATGTGTCTTTTAGTGAGGGTGAACAATAGTTCTGTTTTCACCTAAAATTTTGTGGTTATAAGGTTATTATCGTCAACTAGTTACTAGAAAAAACTTCAGTTTTTCACACATATTACAATAGTACCGACCCCCCAGCATACCATTATTATATACTAGTGTTGCTGCGGACATATGTGTATCTCATTATTATATACTAGTGTTGCTGCGGACATATGTGTATCTCATTATTATATACTAGTGTTGCTGCGGACATATGTGTATCTCATTATTATATACTAGTGTTGCTGCGGACATATGTGTATCTCATTATTATATACTAGTGTTGCTGCGGACATATGTGTATCTCATTATTATATACTAGTGTTGCTGCGGACATATGTGTATCTCATTATTATATACTAGTGTTGCTGCGGACATATGTGTATCTCATTATTATATACTAGTGTTGCTGCGGACATATGTGTATCTCATTATTATATACTAGTGTTGCTGCGGACATATGTGTATCTCATTATTATATACTAGTGTTGCTGCGGACATATGTGTATCTCATTTATTGTGTTATTATTATTTATTGTCTTATGTATTGTGTGTGGCATCCTTTTAACCCTGTCTTAAATGTTTCCTTTTTTAACTTCCTTAACTCTGTCTCTTATCTTCCTTAACTCTGTCTCTTATCTTCCTTAACTCTGTCTCTTATCTTCCTTAACTCTGTCTCTTATCTTCCTTAACTCTGTCTCTTATCTTCCTTAACTCTGTCTCTTATCTTCCTTAACTCTGTCTCTTATCTTCCTTAACTCTGTCTTTTAACTTCCTTAACTCTGTCTCTTATCTTCCTTAACTCTGTCTCTTATCTTCCTTAACTCTGTCTCTTATCTTCCTTAACTCTGTCTCTTATCTTCCTTCTAAAGTCTTTTATCTTCCTTAACTCTGTCTCTTATCTTCCTTAACTCTGTCTCTTATCTTCCTTAACTCTGTCTCTTATCTTCCTTCTAAAGTCTTTTATCTTCCTTAACTCTGTCTCTTATCTTCCTTAACTCTGTCTCTTATCTTCCTTCTAAAGTCTTTTATCTTCCTTAACTCTGTCTCTTATCTTCCTTCTAAAGTCTTTTTTGCATCACCAAATCACATTTCTGTGTACTCTGTACATTTTGCCAGTAAAGCAATCTTGTACCCTGTAGCCTGTATGAAAATTGCTCAAGCATCCATATTCAGATAGATGTCTGGGTTTGTTGATCCAAATGATTGTTTTTTTTCTCTCCTGTTTTCCAGACATTTCTTGCTGGTGGATGGAGGAGGGGTGTACGTATACTCGTATGAGGGTCGTCTGGTCTCCTCTCCCAAGTTCCCAGGAATGCGAACGGACATTCTGAACGCCCAGTCTGTCTCCATCAGCAACGACACGATCGCCATCCGAGACAAAGCAGACGAGAAGTGTAAGAGTCCGGTGGTTCAGTGGCGTAGTGTTCTTCTGTAGTGTCCTTTAATGTGTAGTGTCCTTTACTGTGTAGTGTTCTTCTGTAGTGTCCTTTAATCTGTAGAGTTCTTCTGTAGTGTCCTTTAATGTGTAGTGTCCTTTAATGTGTAGAGTTCTTGTGTAGTGTCCTTTAATGTGTAGTGTTCTTCTGTAGTGTCCTTTAATGTGTAGTGTTCTTCTGTAGTGTCCTTTAATGTGTAGTGTCCTTTAATGTGTAGAGTTCTTCTGTAGTGTCATTTAATGTGTAGTGTTCTTCTGTATTGTCCTTTAATGTGTAATGTTCTTCTGTAGTGTCCTTTAATGTGTAGTGTTCTTCTGTAGTGTCCTTTAATGTGTAGTGTTCTTCTGTAGTGTCCTTTAATCTGTAGAGTTCTTCTGTAGTGTCCTTTAATGTGTAGTGTTCTTCTGTAGTGTCCTTTAATGTGTAGTGTCCTTTAATTTGTAGTGTTCTTCTGTAGTGTCCTTTAATGTGTAGTGTCCTTTAATGTGTATTATCACCCGAAGAGAAGAAATACTCTTTTCTGATTGGCTGGTGGGGTGGCTATTAATTCTGAATAACAGGACAGTAACATAACATTGTTTTCTTTTTAAATAATCACTTTTTAAATGAATCAGTTCAGTCAACAAATCAAATGAATGAATTTTCTTGTGCAACTGTATCTCTCCTCAGTGATCTACTTGTTTGATGCTCAGACGGGGAAACCCCTGGGAGATGGCAAGCCTTTAACTCACAAGGTAAGATGGGCTTAGGTAAGATGGGCTTTAACCCACAAGGTAAGCTGGGCTTAGGTAAGATGTGGTTTAACCCACAAGGTAAGCTGGGTTTAGGTAAGCTGGGCTTTAACCCACAAAGTAAGCTGGGTTTAGGTAAACTGTGCTTTAACCCACAAGGTAAGCTGGGTTTAGGTAAGCTGTGGTTTAACCCACAAGGTAAACTGGGCTTAGGTAAGCTGTGCTTTAACCCACAAGGTAAGCTGGTTTTAGGTAAGCTGGGCTTTAACCCACAAGGTAAGATGGGTTTAGGTAAGCTGGGCTTTAACTCACAAGGTAAATTGGGTTTAGGTAAGCTGTGCTTTAACCCACAAGGTAAACTGGGCTTAAGTCAGCTGTGGTTTAACCCACAAGGTAAGCTGAGCTTCATGTTTATCAGATGGCAAGCTTTTAACCCCCAAGGTAAGCTGAGCTTGACGTTTCTGGGCGGGCTGGTTGTGCAGATGTGATGGCGGGCCTGCAGATGTTGTGTTGGCGTGCTCCTCGGTTGCTAATTTCAGCTGTGTACGCCTCGCTGCCCAGAGGAGCAGCTCATTATTCAAAGCTGTCGCTGACGCATTCCGTCCATTCTGATGGCCAAGAAGCCCTTTTTCTCAAAATGCTTAGCAACCGTTTGCTCACATGTTTACTCTTCCAGTTCTATCGACTTTCCTTCTTTTTTTTTTTTCTTCTTGTAAGTGTCATGTGACTTGTACAATACTGTCTGCATGAAAACCTGAACTACTGTACTAAACAACCCAGTCATGTTTTCAGACACAAGTCCCTTAGTCATCTCCTTGTACTGGCTGGGTCCTTTTGTGCTGCCTAATATACAGTATCTAGTACAGAGAAGGCCTTTTGGGCAGAAAATGTAACAGCGCCCTCCGGAGGATAGGAGAGTGAGTGAAGGAGAGCAGTGTGAGGGAGAGAGAGGAGGGATCAGCAGCAACTCTCGCCTGGATAGGGCCCCGCAAATACAGCGCTAAGACCAGTCGCCTCGATACGGTCCCGCAAGTAAAGCGCTAAGACCAGTCGCCTCGATACGGTCCCGCAAGTACAGCGCTAAGACCAGCCGCCTCGATAGGGTCCCGCAAGTACAGCGCTAAGACCAGTCGCCTCGATATGGTCCCGCAAGTACAGCGCTAAGACCAGTCGCCTCGATATGGTCCCGCAAGTACAGCGCTAAGACCAGCCACCTCGATAGGGTCCCGCAAGTACAGCGCTAAGACCAGTCGCCTCAATACGGTCCCGCAAGTGCAGCGCTAAGACCAGCCGCCTCGATAGGGTCCCGCAAGTACAGCGCTAAGACCAGTCGCCTCGATAGGGTCCCGCAAGTACAGCGCTAAGACCAGCCGCCTCGATAGGGTCCCGCAAGTACAGCGCTAAGACCAGTCGCCTCGATAGGGTCCCGCAAGTACAGCGCTAAGACCAGTCGCCTCGATAGGGTCCCGCAAGTACATCGCTAAGACCAGTCGCCTCGATAGGGTCCCGCAAGTGCAGTGCTAAAACCAGTCGCCAGAATACGGTCCCGCAAGTACAGCGCTAAGACCTGGGAGAGGCTCGGAGACAGCCAGCTGGCTTTGTGCATGCCCACACACACACACACACACACACACACACTCACACACACTCACACTGTAACACATGGAAAATGTACACACATAAATATACATATACACAAGTAAAAACACACACTCACACAAATGCATGTTTACATATGCTAAAATGTACACAGGTGCGTCATGCAGTAAATGCTGTCGTGCTCCCACTATATTAGCAGTGTTCTGCAGCCTTTTCATGTAAATGTGTGTGTTTTTGGACACTGCCTATACGCTCAAGTCAGTAGAGCAGTTTTAGCTTTCTGCTTACACGTCTTTTACCGCAAGCACCAATTAGTCTCCCTGACTGCTCCTTCCCCAAAGCTGTATCATATCCTGTTTACAGGAATATCTGTGAGGACAAAAGAAACCGCTTTATATTTCCTCTACGCATGGATGTGTAGACTCAGTGACACACACACACACACACACACACACACACACACACACACACGGCCACTCGCATGCTGTCTGCTATGGCTGGCGTTCTCTGTTACTTGCTCAAGTGAAGATTTCTTCTCTCACGTTATTGTATAGAGCTAAATTTGTCTCAATAATATTTGTATATGCGCAGAGGGGGATCCACAAATATTTCTTGATTTGCATGTGTGTTTTGATATCTACAAACAAAAAAATCATATTTGTAACTCGTATATTGATTTTTACAAATATAGATGTGCATTTGTAAACAAAATGCCATTTGTAAAACCAAAAATTTCCTTTGTGAAATGTGATTCTGCATTTGTGGATCACCAGCACATTCTTCCCTTTCCAAATTTACGTGTTTTTGAGACGTTCTTCGCATTAAAGTCACACAAATCCACACGTAAAAAAAACATATTTGTAACTTGTAAATTGGTTTTCACAATGTAGATGTGTATTTGTAAATGAAATGGCATTTGTAAAACTGAAAATTGCCTTTGTGAAATCTAATTTTGCATTTGTGAATCACCAGCACACACAGTTTTCGTTTTCGCATTTGTGGATTCAGTACACGTGTTTTTGAGACAATCTTTGCGGCAGAGGAGCCACCCACAGATCCGCAAATAGCCTACCTCTAATTCACCTGCTGACAGACTTTCTAATCCAGTAGATTGCAGTGTTGTTCTATGGGACTCATAACATACAGAGCTAGCGAACCTAGTTCTTACAGTAAATCTAACAAGTTAGGCCTTTAAAAGCACTGGCTCAGGGTTAAGAGGCCACCAAATCCATTTACTTTATTAATTTATTTATTCAGCAGACGCTTTCATCTGAGGCTGCGATGCACATTGTCATTACTGGGTGTGTGTGCGCTCCCTCAGAGTCAAACGGAGTCTCTTGCTTATTGACTGAATCATACCTGATTATATCACCAGTAATGGTATTTTCAGGTTAATACTGATTGCTATAAACGTAAAGGAGTTGATTGTTTTGAAAGGCCAGAGAATACTATAGGCATGAAAAAATACAAATCCACCCAAAACTGTCAGGTCCATAACGCCAACTAAATACCATGGCATTGTTTTGCCATTATGGATGTGACAGTTTTTGCGTGGAATTGCCCAATAGTCTTTTGTGAGATTATTTCAAGCACCAGTACACTGAGAAGCGTATCCAGAAAAGCAAAACTCCTACACTTTGGAAAGCCAAATGTACACATACTCATCTCTGCAGCATGAACACAGCCCTTGTGGAGCAGACAGGCCTAAGCCTGATGGTGTGCAGAGTTCCATTGGCTCCAGATCGGGCGGGGGACGAGGGCTGCTCCAGAGTGGTCGTCGGCCAGCTGGCCCCGTGGTCCTCGTTGGGACAGGGGTGAGGGGCGATGGCGCGGCTTTAATCAGCTCACCTAATGCGAAGCAGGCGTCCCTGGCCCAGCCCCTCTGGTTCCCATTGCTGCAGGCATGTCCCATTAGATGCGCACTAATGGAAGCCGAGCCCCCGAACAAATCCCCACATTAGGCTCCTCTCCGCAGGCCTGACAGGTGTGAAATCGGGACAGAAGGGGTCGGAGGGCGTGGTGCTGAGTGAGCGTCGAGTGTGTGTCAGGACAGTGTGTGCCGTTCTCTCTCTCTCTCTCTCACACACACACACACACACACACACACACACACATACAGCACATTCTGCACAGTGTAAATTACAGCTGCCTCGCTTCTGCCCAGGAAATGACACAAGAAAAATGGAGCTTGCGTTCATCAAATGAGGCTCTATGGAGTAGCTGTCCCTGCCCCGCCTGACTTATTCTATTTGATTATCAATGGAGTGTTTCTCAACGCTGGCCTTGCGTGTCCTCCCCCTAGAAATCTGTCTGTGCCACTCACCAGAGCTGCCAGAGGAGCTCCAACCTCCCGTCCCCTCGTGCAGCTGCACGGAGTGTAATCAGCATCATGGCTCCGTGGCCTTGGGCAGAAATCACAGGATGTTTGCGGCGTACGCCAAATCTTCAGACTGTCCGTTCCTCAGCCCTCCTACACCCATTAGTCATCAGCTCTTTGCACAGATAAAGGTTTTTGGTACGTTAATATCCCCCACTCAGCAGGATTTTCTGCCCGGCCAGGAGAAAAGCTCTTTAGCCCGTGCAGATACTGTACAGTGGATTATGTGTGTGAACGCCAGTGTCGTGAACCCTTCCGACCTTCCCCTTTTGTGCACTTATATCGGTTAATTATAATGTCACGTCCTGTTCATATCAACAAGGAGCCTAAATTACTTTCTTCTTTTTTTTTAAAGTATATTTTTTGGGGTTTTTTGCCTTTATTTGGACAGGACAGTGGAGAGTGAGACAGGAAGCAAGTGGGAGAGGGAGATGGGGTGGGATCGGGAAATGACCGCAGGAGAGAGAGATGGGGTGAGATCGGGAATTGACTGCAGGAGAGAGAGATGGGGTGGGATCGGGAAATGACCGCAGGTCGGATTGGAACCTGGGTCCCTGTGGGCACTCGGACCCGTATATGGTACGGGAGCTGTAGCCTGCGCCCCCAGAAGCCATTGTGCTATCATTCAGGATATTGCAGGAGAATCTCACTATCCAGTGTATTTCTGCAGATGGTGCGCAGTATGAGATGTGCTGAATTGTATATTGTGCGCCCTTCTTGCTTACAGATCGAGGTGATGGAGATCGCCCTGGACCAGTGTGGCCCAGCCAACGATCGGAGGATCGCACTGATCGACAAGAACCGCGACCTTTACCTGAGCTCTGTCCGTCGCCTCGCTCGCGAACACACCATCGTCAAGATAGGTAGGTCGTCAGGCAGGTGTGAAGGCTAACAGTGGCAAGATAGGTAGCCAGCTGATCAGGAAGATGTGAAGGCTAACAGTGGATCATGCAGATGTGAAGGCTAACAGTGGCAAGATAGGTAGCCAGCTGATCAAGAAAATGTGAAGGCTAACAGTGTGAGGATAGCTAGGAGCTAGCTGATCAAGCAGATGTATATATACTCTTTTGATCCCGTGAGGGAAATTTTGGTCTCTGCATTTATCCCAATCCGTGAATTAGTGAAACACACACAGCGTACACACAGTGAGGTGAAGCACACTAATCCTGGCGCAATGAGCTGCCTGCATCAACAGCGGAGCTCGCAGTGAGGGGTTAGGTGCCTTGCTCAAGGGCACTTTAGCCGTGCCTACTGGTCGGGGTTCGAACCGGCAACCCTCTGGTTACAGGTCCGAAGTGCTAACCAGTAGGCCACGGCTGCCCTGATGTGAAGGCTAAGTGGAGGCTGTGAGGAGAGGACTCTACTCAGTGTCATGACTTAACATTGAAGTGTGTTTAGTTTTCTTCAGGGGTTTCATTTGGTTTCTTTGTTTTGTTATTTGTTGTAAGCAACCTGTTCAGTCTGGGGTGTGTTTGGAAATGGACTGAAACATTTTATTTGTGCACAGCTTTGGCATTCAGTATTAAGAACCCCGTTCAGAAGAGCGTCCCTCCTCCTCACAGGTACTATGGTGAAGACGATCGCGTGGAACGACTCGGTGAACATCCTGAGCGGAGTGCAGGACAGCCAGTTCACCATATGGTACTACCCCGGCGCTGTGTTTGTGGACAAAGACCTGCTGCCAAAGACGCTTCTTCTGAAGGACGCCAGGTGAGTGATCTCTGGCTCAGTGGCAGCACCAGTAATGGCTCAGCGCGGCTCAGGTGCACATGCCTGTGCATGTCTGTGATGTACTGGTGCTTTTGGTTACACACGGCGGGGGTGCTGTATGCAAATAAGATGCAGTGTGTGGAAGAGACAAGCCAGTGCCTGCGTCTGGGAACTGCATGGTATCCTATCCTCATGGACCCTTTCAAGAGAGTTCCATTATCAGCATCATAGTTGGCCCCACAAGGCTTCCGTTTTAACATTCCATATGTTATCTTAATGCAGAGGAAGTCGATTGGGAACCAAATAGAACGTTCAAGCATTGATTTTGTTTTTATTGTTGAAAGGGTCTATAAATCTGGCAGCACTGGCAAAGCGATACTTTGTGGTGTAGGTGTCTGTGCTTTGACTGGGTCTGAAAAAAGCTCTGGATGTAGTGTTGATTTCAGTGTTATATATATTGGTTTGAGGATCTCGGCCGTTTGCACGGCCTTTGACCAACCACACCTCGGAAGCCACCCTATTAACATACGGGTTCATCAGCTGTTTTATTCTTAAATTTCCCCTTGGGGATCAATAAAGTATCTATCTATCTATCTATCTATCTATCTATCTATCTATCTATCTATCCATCTATCTATCATTCAAAGCTTAGAGGAAAATGTGAGGTCTTTAGAGTTGTGTGTGTCTGCCTCTATTTCCCTTCACTGGCTGACTGACCCTATCCCATCATGCCTTGCAGCGAGCTGAGCAGCATGCCGCACATCCTGAGCTACGTGGGCACGCAGGTGACGGTGCGGCGGGTGGACGGCTCTCTGGTGTACAACGGCGTGTCGCCGTACCCCGCCATCCTCCACGAGTACGCCAGCACGGCCCGCTGGGAGGACGCCCTGCGCCTATGCCGCTTCGCCAAGGTAACGCCGCGTGGGCACGCTCTGGGACCAGGCCAGGACGCAGGCTTTGGCATTCTTATGCATTTGCATTCCATCCAAAGCTTTGTACAAGTGCAGTAACGCAGTACATGTCAGGTGGAATGGCTCAGCTGCAGGAAATGAAGTTTGGTATTTCTAATTCCACGAATGATGCTGTAGGGCAATTCCACGCCAAACTGTCACGTCCATAACGCCAATGAAATGCCATGGTATTTGTATGATGCGAATGATTATGTGAAAAGTTTTTCATGTGAGTTCTACAACCAAGAAGAGTGAATGCTCAAATCATCATTCACATCATACCACACCATGGCATTGTGTTGGCGCTATGGACGTGACAGTTTTGCGTGGAATTGCCCTGTAGTCATCAAATCCCTAAAGTCATATATTAAAATATGATGTAAAAATGAAAAGCCACCCAACTAGTGAGAGGATGTGAGATGGAAACATAAAGACCTTGCAAGGCAAATCCAGCCCTCACGGCAGTTGGCCGGTTCAAAGGCTTAATCAAATCCTAATGAGCTATGAACCAACTTTTGACTCTTTCTCTCCTTCAGGATTCATAGACTGGCGCCAGTTTAACTCATTGAGTGCCAAAAACGTAATATTACGTTTCTAGCTTTTTCTTTGAATTACGAAACTAGACACTCTAACACACCTTATATGTGATTTTGGGAACTCCGTGATGAATGGAAATGAAATATATGACGATCGAAAACTCATGAAAACGCACAATCTGGACATTTTATCTGGACATTTTATCATAACTCGGTTGCCGCTTTGGGTCGAATAAGTGACGCATGCACGTCATCTCAAAACCAGGCCATTTTCGTGGGTCTATCACTAGGTGGCAGTCTCGCCAGGTCTCGCTGATCACTTCCCGGAAAGTTTACAGGCAACACTTCATATTTCATGAAAGACGTTATTATCTCCATTTCTAGAAAAAAACAGCGATTTTGATGAAAACTATCCACTGTTTAGCTTGGGATTTCTCAGGAACAGAGGCGTGTAGAAATACACGGTTTGCACCCACTGAGAGCTTAAAGTCTCACTTTTTAAACGAGCCATTGTATGTGTTCATAGCTATAACACAGAATATGCTGTGGCTGTACAAAAATCATCAACAATGGTTTAGATTGCTGGCACTCTAGGACAAAGCTTCCGAAAACAGCTTGGCATTCAATGAGTTAAAAGCAATTTTGCAAAATGAATAATACTTTGTTGTTGGCCTTAGTATGGAGTTAGCCACCAGGCCCTTGGCCTTGTCTCACCGCTTAGTGCTCGTCATTCGTCAGCTAGACAGAAATGAGAGGTCAACTGACAACATTAATGGAAACTTGACCTAAGGCAAAGGACAAATCATAGTAACCTGTTATAATAAACCTCATCATTTTGTTTCCTTGTGGAAAAGTTGAAAAAAGAGTCAAATTTAAACAAAAGAAACAGCCCCCAAAGCACAACATTAGTTTTCCCCAAAACTGGAACATCAACTGTTATTTAGCTGAGCTCCGAAGAAACCTGACCCTTTTCCTTCCCCGAGGTAAAGAGTTGGGATGAATTGTAGAATTAGTGGGCGCTTTAATTGCTAACATGAGGTGCTGAATAGATGGTGATGAAGATGACTGGACCAGGGTTCACAGTATTCCCAGCCAGCGCCCCAGCTTGTCCTGGGGTTGCTCCCATCGGATAAATCAGATCCACTGTTACTCCGCTGTTACTCTGCTGTTCCTCTGCTGTTACTCCGCTGTTACTCTGCTGTTACTCCGCTGTTACTCCGCTGTTACTCTGCTGTTACTCTGCTGTTACTCTGCTGTTACTCCGCTGTTACTCTGCTGTTACTCCGCTGCAGTCTGTGTTCCTGGCTCTATTTGACTGAGTGGGGGTCCTAGTTGGTGCATGCATGGGTTGTGTTTACCCTCCAGTACATTGTGAACTTGTCTGTTCATCTGATATTTTTTTCTGTCTGTGACTGTAATGCATGTTTGTCTGTGTAATGTCCTGAATGTTTCTTGTGTCCTTAAAGCTGCAGTTGGCAAGTCTGACAGATTGAGGGGACAACATTTTGAATGTTTACAACTCTCATGCCCCTCCCCCACTACCACTGAGCACCCTCTCATCGAGTTTGTACGCATCAGTGCGCACCAGACTGTGATTGACAGTCAGATCTCACACAGCCCTGCTCTGATTGGACCAGAAGAACCAGGAGCTGTGGATTTTTGCAAAACAAATAACAGGCTCTAGGTAGAGATAGAAGTGTAGGCTGATTTATGTTGTTCTGTCGGAACATAGTATCGGTTTTAGTGAATATGATCAAAAAAATCTTGCCAACTGCAGCTTTAATGGGTCCTTATGGTGAAAGGTAATGTTTGTCTCTCCATGTCAGTGGGCTCATGGCTGGCTTTCCTTTCTCTCTCTCTCTCTCTCTCTCTCTCTCTCTCTCTCTCTCTCTCTCTCTCTCTCTCTCTCTCTCTCTCTCTCTCTCTCTCTATCTCTCTCTCTCTCATACACTTAACCCTTTGTTTCATCTCCTCCCCATCATCATGTTTGTCTCTGTGCGGCCTCTCTATGGTAGACCTCAGAGAAGGAGGTGAGTCCAGAAAGAGGCCTTAACACTGTCCCCGCCCCCTAACACTGCCCCGCTCCCAACCGTGTACCCGCCCCCCTAACACTGTCCCGCCCATAACAATGCCCCCGCCCCCTAACTCTATCCCCGCCCCCTAACATTGTCCCCGCCCCCTAATGCTGTCCCCGCTCCCTAACATTGTCCCTGCCCCTAACATTGCCCCGCTCCTCTAACATTGTCCCCGCACATTGTCCCCGCCCCCCAGCATTGTCTCTGCCCCCTAACATTAGGCTTGTTTGACTTCGGCTGAGTCTGACTTGGTCTGGCTTACTACGTAAACGTGATCTTCAGAGCCTAGCCGGGAGGAGCTACAACAGAGGGCAGCTCATCCCGGACAGAAAGGCTACAGTCTGCCTGACGTGACTCGCGGGAGACATCGCGGGAGATATCGCGGAATGTTGTTTGCAATAAACACAGCAGAACTTTCATTCTTACTCATTAAAATGAGCATGATGACTGACGAAATAAATTCTTATGATGTAGTTTAAATAAACCACTGTTGTCATACAGTTAACAGGCCTGCATTGTAGCACATAAATTCAATATCAAGTGTTTCCCCTATGTGTGTCTATCTATTTAGCCAACAGCAGAAAATAACAGAATATCCAAACGTTTTCAGTAGGCTAGCCTACCATTGTTGTAGAAATCACGTATAAGAAGGTATCCGTTCGATTTCTGTTTATTTTCGCATATTCCAACATAAGGAAGCAGCATGAGCCTCTAGTCATAATCGTCATGAGGACATTCCTCCCAAATGGCCCTATCACGTCTTTGAACTGACGTCATGAGGGCGTGTTTCAGCTCGTGCAGCTCGTGGAAGGCCACTGCAAGATCTGTCTGCAGGCTAAGACTCCCGCGATATTTTAAGGCCATGTGACATGGTGTCACGGTGGTAAGTCCCTCTCCGGCTGACAGAAGTCGGACAGAATTTCTAACCAGTATGCATTGCGTCCATCCCAGTATGCATTGTGTTCAACCCAGCATGCATCACATCAAGTCAGATCTGCACAGATCTGCCGCAAGTCGAACTCCCCTATTATCCCCGCTCCCTAACTCTGTCACCGCCCCCTAACACTGTCCCGCCCCCTAACACTGTCCCCGCCCCCTAACACTGCCCCCGCCCCTAAAACTGTCCCCGCCCCCTAACATTGCCCCCGCCCCCCTAACACTGTACCCTCCCCCTAGCATTGTCCCCGCCCCTAAAACTGTCCCCGCCCCCCTAACACTGTCCCCGCCCCCAATTCTTCGTCATCCTGTTCTTCCTCCGCGTCTCCTGCACATTCACCCTGTGTGAAGCTCTCCTGCACATTCACCCTGTGTGAAGCTCTCCCCTACCAAAAACTAGAACCTTTAATTAGGCTACAGTTAGAAAGTGACCACAATTACTCTTTGGTTTTCAAGAGTTTGTTCTTTGGTTTGCGTTACTAGAATTGATCAGCAAGGGACCATCTTGTGACGTCAGCTGTCTAGTAAGGTGACCACTGTCAGTAATGTTTGGGATTTCCAACAGCAGAACTTAAGTTTCTCCTGTTGCCAAATATCAGAAGGCATTTATTAGCCATGATGATTGAGAGATGCTTAAAACACGAGCAACTCGGGTACCTAATGCCTTTAGAACTGGTTTTCAGAGCACAGTAGGGTTGACCTCTAAGGTTCTGGAGGAATGTCATGTTAGCTAGCTAATACTCTAAAGCACTGTAGATGCATTATAGTTAAACACCAAGCCTACCAGTCAGAAACAGCTCATTTAACAGACAAGGAGATGCACGGCCTAAACCATCCACGGCTAAGTATGCATCAGTGTATGTTTAATGGTAATTGTACTGGTAATGGTACATCATTTTGTTCCTTCAAACGTTCCACATAGTCGTAATGTGGCTGAGGGTCGGAGATCTCGCTCTAAACCACTCTGGTGCTTTGGTGGCATTCTGTTGCATGAAACTGACAGTAGAACTGGTCTACAGATGTGCAGAGTCACATACGATCCTTCTGTGGCGTGTCCTCTGGCCCGTTGGTCCTCTGTGGCGTGTCCTCTGGCCCGTTGATCCTCTGTGGCGTTTTCTCTGGCCCGTTGGTCCTCTGTGGCGTTTTCTCTGGCCCGTTGGTCCTCTGTGGCGTTTTCGTATGGCCTGTTGGTCCTCTGCGGCGTTTTCGTATGGCCCGTTGGTCCTATCCCCAAATGCTGTTGTTGTTTTTCGCGGGCGGGTTTATGGGGCGTAATGAGAGATCCTGAGGCACTTTAGCAAACCAGTGACTAAGCTCTCCCAAACAAGAGTGCTTTTAACGCTCCTTAAATGTGTTTCTATCGAGCCAGCGTGACACCATTTACCGTACGCCACAGTGGCCATTACCCCTAACCGCGGCAGCCCAGGCTGAGTAATCCGCCATGCCTCGAGCCTGAGGGACACACGGCGGTGTGTGTGTGTGTGTGTGTGTGTGTGTGTGTGTGTGTGTGTGCCTCGAGCCTGAGGGACACACGGCGCGGCGCACTTTATGATGCCCTGACCACAGTCCAGCAGGGAGGCTGGCAGGAAACTCAGAGGGGGCAGCAGAGGCAGTCACGGGGGAAGAACCATCACACACACATGTACACAATTCTACACACACACACACACACACACACACACACACACACACACACACACACACGGGGGAAGTACCATCACACACACATGTACACAACTCTACACACACACACACACACACACAAATAAACACACTCTAATTAATGGACAAACATGTTGTGCACCCATTTGTGCATGCAAACACACACACACACACACATTGATCGGTTTAACTTTTAAGAGCTGTTGATCATAATGTATCGTGTCATAAAATGTAATAACTTCAAAATCTATTAATCATCAGTAGCCATAAATAATAATTGTAGCCTACTACATATAAATCAGCTCAAATCATTAAAATGTAAAAATGGTAAAAGTTGTAGTTCAAACCCTTTACCAGTGGTGGACGCGGAGCAGAGTGGGGTTAGGGGGGTTGAGGTGTGGGGTTAGGGGGGTGAGGTGCGGGGTTAGGGGGGGTGAGGTGCGGAGCAGAGTGGGGTTAGGGGGGGTGCGGAGCAGAGTGGGGTTAGGGGGGTGAGGTGCGGGGTTAGGGGGGTGAGGTGCTGAGTGGGGTTAGGGGGGATGAGGTTCGGAGGGTTAGGAGGGTGAGGTGCGGAGCGGGGTTAGGGGGGTGAGGTGCTGCAAGGGCAGCTTTTATTGACTATGATGGCAGTCGAGTTCCCGTTTGTGGTTCACGTGACTTTATGAGCCTCCCTGCTAATAATCAGGAGAGCTGTTATGAGTGTGCCCTGCTAATAATCAGGAGAGCTGTTATGAGTGAGCCCTGCTAATAAATAGGAGTGAGCCCTGCTAATAATCAGGAGAGCTGTTATAATAATCAGGAGAGCTGTTATGAGTGAGCCCTGCTAATAATCAGGAGAGCTGTTATGAGTGAGCCTGGTGGGGTGTTGCATGGGAGCTGCTGCTAGGCTCCTCTGGCCCGGAGGGAGGGAGACGTTCTCCCAAATGACGCTCGCGCCTCGTCATGCGTCCCTCTGCCAGTGTCCACTAAGAGATCTTACGGTAAGGGTGTGGCTTTCGAGGGGGCCCTTCACGGAAGTCAGCTGGTCACTTTGGCACACATGTGGTCCTCGCAGGCTTTTGGGCATCTACAGTATGCTGACAAAAACACCCCTTATGTTCAACAAGCAGCGATTCTTTCACTGGAGTCAAGCATCCTGTTCCTACCCCCCACCCCACCCCTCCCTCCCACACACACACACACACACACACACCACCCGGTCCCTATCCCACTACACTCTTTCACCATACCATGCCATGAGTCACCCTGTCCAACTTTCAGCCTTAAAGGAACATAACAACTTTTGGGGAAACTAGCATATTTGCCATCTTCACTGTTACACTTCCATAATTCACTGGACATGGGTTATACCAGTTAGCCTGTAGCTAGCCAGTAGCTAAACACTGGTATAACCCACTTTTAGTGAGTTATGCAAAGCTAGGCTAATGGTGTCAGACTGGGTTATTGTACACACAGAGAAGAGGGGGATCATTTATCCTCCTATCTGACACTGTTGTCTCATCCTGCTCCCATCAGTCAGAAACGCCAGATATTGCTCTGCATCTGTGCGCATGGCCTGCCTGCCTGTCTGCCTGCCTGTCTGTCTGTCTGCCTGTCTGTCTGTCTGTGTGTGTGTCTGTCTGCAATGCCTGAGGGAGTTTGCTTGCATGCTTCTAGCCTGGTCTTGCCCTCCTGTGAATGTAATTTCTGGGATCACTGCAGTACCGTATTGCAAACCACAATTGGATTAAGGGTTGTCCGGATTTGGCACAGTTGGATTAGGGTTCGTCCGGATTCGGCACAGTTTATAATAAAATGTAAAACCATTGCGTCAGCCGTTAACTAGACGACACTCGCAACATTCTTCCAGTGGAAAAAACAGACACTTTTTCTACTGTAGTGCATAAGATTATTTGTTATTTAAGAACATGGACACTTTCTTTTTTGGGGGGGGGGGGCTTTTATGCCTTTAATGCGACAGGATAGTGGAGAATGACAGGAAGTGAGAGGGAGAAAGAGTCACGGTGGGATCCGGAAAGGACCACGTCGCGGGAATCGAACCCGGGTCGCCGGCATACGGTGCAGGTGCCCCAGCCAGTTGAGCCACAGCCGGGGCCAAGAACATGGACACTTTTTCTACTGTAGTGCATATGATTAGTTGTTATTTAAGAACATGGACACTTTCTACTGTAGTGCATATGATTAGTTGTTATTTGTCGTTTAGCTGATGCTTTATCCAGAGTGACTTCTAGTGAATGAGCTACACGGGCAGCCCTGGAGCAACTCAGGGTTAAGGTGCGGCAGCCCCCTGGGATCAAACACACACTTTTCAGGTGTTCCATTTGACCACTGGACCACCCCTAACTGCCCTAAGCCAGCTGCCTCAACTCACTGATTGACCAGACATAAAACCCTGGCATCAGTGTTTGGGTTTCCAGGCTGTCAGCACGTCTGGGCAGAACCTGAGCGGAGACGGAGACGGAGACGAGCTGCACCAGGCAGGCTTCTGTTCCGCGCCTCTATGCAGAGAGGTCGAGCTGCGCCAGGCAGGCTTCTGTTCCGCGCCTCTATGCAGAGAGGTCGAGCTGCGCCAGGCAGGCTTCTGTTCCGCGCCTCTATGCAGAGAGGTCGAGCTGCGCCAGGCAGGCTTCTGTTCCGCGCCTCTATGCAGAGAGGTCAAGCTGCGCCAGGCAGGCTTCTGTTCCGCGCCTCTATGCAGAGAGGTCGAGCTGCGCCAGGCAGGCTTCTGTTCCGCGCCTCTATGCAGAGAGGTCGAGCTGCGCCAGGCAGGCTTCTGTTCCGCGCCTCTATGCAGAGAGGTCAAGCTGCGCCAGGCAGGCTTCTGTTCCGCGCCTCTATGCAGAGAGGTCGAGCTGCGCCAGGCAGGCTTCTGTTCCGCGCCTCTATGCAGAGAGGTCGAGCTGCGCCAGGCAGGCTTCTGTTCCGCGCCTCTATGCAGAGAGGTCGAGCTGCGCCAGGCAGGCTTCTGTTCCGCGCCTCTATGCAGAGAGGTCAAGCTGCGCCAGGCAGGCTTCTGTTCCGCGCCTCTATGCAGAGAGGTCGAGCTGCACCAGGCAGGCTTCTGTTCCGCCCCTCTATGCAGAGAGGTCGAGCTGCACCAGGCAGGCTTCTGTTCCGCGCCTCTATGCAGAGAGGTCGAGCTGCGCCAGGCAGGCTTCTGTTCCGCGCCTCTATGCAGAGAGGTCAAGCTGACCCGCTTACTGGGAATTTACAGCGCAAGCAGGACATAAGCAACGTACTGAATTTACACCGCAAGCAGGACATAAGCAACGTACTGAATTTACACCGCAAGCAGGACATAAGCAACGTTCTGAATTTACAGCGCAAGCAGGACATAAGCAACGTACTGAATTTACAGCGCAAGCGGGACATAAGCAACGTACTGAATTTACACCGCAAGCAGGACATAAGCAACGTACTGAATTTACAGCGCAAGCAGGACATAAGCAACGTACTGAATTTACACCGCAAGCAGGACATAAGCAACGTACTGCATTTACACCGCAAGCGGGACATAAGCAACGTACTGCATTTACACCGCAAGCAGGACATAAGCAACGTACTGCATTTACACCGCAAGCGGGACATAAGCAACGTGCTACATTTACAGCGCAAGCAGGACATAAGCAACGTGCTGCATTTACACCGCAAGGAGGACATAAGCAACGTACTGAATTTACACCGCAAGCAGGACATAAGCAACACCGCAAGCAGGACATAAGCAACGTACTGAATTTACAGCGCAAGTAGGACATAAGCAACGTACTGAATCCATTTGCACTGCCTCTGCCTCTAACGTGACATAGCAATGTGTTCATCCATGTGTCCTCCTGTGCTCTAGAGCTAGAAGTGAAGCTGAAAGAGACACGTTTCTATTTCTTTTAACGACCAGGATATACGCGCGTAAAGTGCTACTCATGTAAATTGATACACTGATTCTAATGGAATTCTATCGCTAACAATAGACATACGTCAGATGGGCCACTGGAAAAAGCTTCCAAATGTCTCTGGTGTAAACTCCCAGTTAGACTCTGGGGTTGTGGGCAGCACTCTGACCAGTGTCTCTCCTTGCAGGACCAGACCCTCTGGGCATGTCTCGCCGGCATGGCTGTGACCAGCAGAGAGCTCACGACTGCGGAGGTGGCCTACGCAGCTATCGGAGAGGTGAGTGTGGCTCAGCCTGCCTAACCTGCACACACACACACACACACACACACACACACACACACCAGTTCTACAAAACACACTACACTGTGAAATCATTCTTGAGTGATTATGTCTATTCGTAATAAATCAGATTTAAGAATCCATCCTTGGTTTTCAGTTTTTGGTTTTGGGAATTGTACATCTCTCTGCTTCATGTTGACAATGAGTAATTCTGGAATGTTCTTGGCTATGTAAATACATAGTGATTAGTGTCTCAGTGCTGTTTGTTTCCCTGTGTGTGCGCTGCAGATTGATAAGGTCCAGTACATCAACTTCATGAAGGAGCTGCCCTCCAAGGAGTCCTCGTCGGCCCACATGCTGCTCTTCTGTGGCCACCTGCAGGAGGCCGAGGCCACTCTGTTGCAGGCCGGCCTCGTCTACCAGGCCATCCAGGCCCACATCAACCTCTACAACTGGGACCGGTCAGCACACAGCAGAGCACAATGCAAATATTATAACATTCCTATAGTAGCCATATGGTAGTGTATAATATGTGATAATACTATAACATTTCTATAGTAGTCATATGGTAGTGTATAATATGTGATAATACTATAACATTTCTATAGTAGTCATATGGTAGTGTATAATATGTGATAATACTATAACATTTCTATAGTAGTCATATGGTAGTGTATAATATGTGATAATACTATAACATTCCTATAGTAGTCATATGGTAGTGTATAATATCTGATAATACTATAACATTTCTATAGTAGTCATATGGTAGAGTATAATATGTGATTAGCCTTTCTATAGTAGTCATATTGTAGAGTATAATGTGTGATAATGCTTCTATGATGTTCTGTAATGCCTCTATAAAAGCCTCTATAGTATTCCTATCATACAGTCTTATAGTACTTTAATAGTATGTCCCAAAATACTATAGTATTCCTATAACACAGGCTGTGTCTCATTCCGCATACTTCTATCAGCACACTGCTAATGTGCACTGACCACTTACTGCCGTAGTGCCCACTTTGGGTGGTTAGGATTGGCCGAAAAGGAACACTTATGTTAAACCACGTGCGTGACGACCGCAACACATGTGAACGCGATTTACCAGCCCGCCAAAAATGCCAACGTCCCAAAATACTATAGTATTTCTATAAGTGTTTTTCTAGTGAAATGCAATGGAAATTATAATATTGGAACAGGGCATTCTCAGATGATTTTTGTTTGCCTGAGATGGATCTTGCTGTTTGTTGTAGGGGAATGAGTAAAACAGGCAAGAGAGATAAAAATCAGTGTGAACATTTTAACAAAGACAGACTCTGATTCAGTGTTTGATCCCTGCTTCTGTCACACACACAGGGCCCTGGAACTAGCAGTGAAGCACAAAACTCATGTGGATACTGTTCTTGCGCACCGACAAAAGTTCCTGGAAGACTTTGGCAAGGAGGAAACAAACAAACGTTTCTTGCAATACTCAGAAGGGGTAAGCTGCTCAAAGATGTTTGTATTGCTTAAAGACAATCACAGTAAAAGCTTTCCAGACCTTGGTGCGTAGTCCCTGACATTTGTCAACGAAATTAACGCCAGATCAAAACTTATCCTTCCTTCACTGTACTTAGCAGACTGTCTAGACTTCCTGGCAGCTCTTTTGGGTGAAGCTGAGTAAATGGGTGGTGTTTTTCAGGTGGAGGTGGACTGGGAGAAGATCCAGGCGAAGATTGAGATGGAGCTTGCCAAAGAGCGCGAGAGGGCGGCCACGACCTCCGTCAGAAGCAGTGTAGCCTCCCGCCACTGAGCTTGCTCTCTCGCTACTCTCTTAGGGGAAAAGAAAGAGCTACTAACCACAACCCTTATCGGTTCTGCCGGGGCGCGTTCCTATGCTCTTGGAATGAACTTTAGGGTATTGGATAACACCTCAACGGCTATTGGTATCTCTCTATCGCTCTTGTGATTCCATCTAAAACGGTAAACCCAAAGCAGGACTCAGGAATCAGTTTCGGAAGTATCGACTACAGGAGGACTGTGGGGACGAGTTTTCATTCAGTCATAGTGAAGAACATTTCATTCATGCAGCCAGATTGTCATTTGAATGCCAAGATGGGTTTCAGCTTGATTGGTTTCAGCTCCACACACCATAGATATTCATACAGAGCAGCCCACCATAGATATCTCCACAGACCAGCCCACTATTCCTAGCCCACCATAGATATTCACACAGACCAGCCCACCATAGATATTCACACAGAGCATCAGTGGTCTGGAGCCTCCCGTGCATAGTACTCATTTCTATCGATCATTTGGACTTCCTGTGACCACTCCATCATTTGGGGAGACGCTAATGCACAGTGCGCTCTCATGGTCACTTTGAGATCATCACTTCCGTCCTCAACTTCCTTCTGGACACAATCCCAGCCAGTTCTCTCGGAAGGGTGAATTTTAGACCAACACTAGCTTAGTGACTGTAAACCAGTACAGTTATGATTTCCCAAAGGCAATATATCAATGTCTTATTCACTACAACACCTTTCTGATTTATTCCAACTGGTGTATTTATACGAGTCGTTCCATTTCATTCCTTTTGAAGTTACCATTCGGATGTATGAATGTTTCCCTGACTTGAGTAAAGAAATGGCTTTCTTGTAACTGTTTCTGTTAAATGTTTGTGATGGGTTTTGTAATGTTCTTCCATGAGCTACTCCCAAAATTCAAGGTGTGTGTATATATTTTTCTATCATTCTTTGTGTGTATTTATAATCTTACATTTTATACATTTTATTTTCCTTGTACAATTTACAAGAATACATTTAATAAAAATAAATATATATGTGGAGTGCAAACCGCATTTTGTCTTTGCTGTAGAGGAATTGTGTGTGTGTGTGTGTGTGTCTGTCTGTGTGTGTGTGTGTGTGTGTGTGAGTGTGTGTGAGAGAGAGAGACACACACAGAAAGAGAGAGAGAGAGAGAGAGACACACAAAGAGAGAGAGGGAGGGAGAGAGACACACAAAGAGAGAGGAAGGGAGAGAGAGACACACACACACAGAGGGAGGGAGAGAAGGATGGGTAAAAGTGTAGGTCCTGTTTGGCCAGCAGGAGGGAGATTGAGTATCAGCACAGTTGGCACAGGCTTGGTGTTTACAAGAGACACTTGAAACAGATCACATCATTTCTAATGTCATTCCTACCCAACAGGGTGGAACATGAGCCAGGAGTACCCCATGACTGTGATCGCAACCTCATCAGAGCAGCACCAGGGCTCGCACGCACACAATGGCTTTGATTCTGTTGCAGCTATATGGCACGTACATGCATATAGATATATAGTTATGGATATAGGTTAGTGTGTATATGCATATAGATATATAGTTATAGATATATAGTTATGGATATAGGTCAGTGTGTATATGCATATAGATATATAGTTATGGATATAGGTTAGTGTGTACATGCATATAGATATATAGTTATGGATATAGGTTAGTGTGTATGCATATAGATATATAGTTATGGATATAGGTCAGTGTGTACATGCATATAATAATAATAATAATAATCTTTATTTATATAGATATATAGTTATGGATATAGGTTAGTGTGTATATGCATATAGATATATAGTTATGGATATAGGTCAATGTGTACATGCATATAGATATATAGTTATGGATATAGGTCAGTGTGTATATGCATATAGATATATAGTTATGGATATAGGTTAGTGTGTATGCATATAGATATATAGTTATGGATATAGGTCAGTGTGTACATGCATATAATAATAATAATCTTTATTTATATAGATATATAGTTATGGATATAGGTCAGTCTGTACATGCATATAGATATATAGTTATGGATATAGGTCAATGTGTACATGCGTATAGATATATAGTTATGGATATAGGTTAGTGTGTATATGCATATAGATATATAGTTATGGATATAGGTTAGTGTGTATGCATATAGATATATAGTTATGGATATAGGTCAGTGTGTACATGCATATAGATATAGTTATGGATATAGGTTAGTATGTACATGCATGTAGATATATAGTTATGGATATAGGTTAGTGTGTACATGCATGTAGAATAGATATATAGTTATGTATATAGGTTAGTGTGTACATGCATATAGATATATAGTTATGGATATACAGTAGGTCAGTGTGTATGTGCATATGGATATAGTTATGGGTTAGTGTGTATATGCATATAGATATAGGTCAGTGTGTATGTGCATATAGATATTGTTATGGGTCAGTGTGTATGTGCTGGACATGACATGTGCACTAAGTGAGCTGTGTGTTGGTGGTGGTTAATGAGGGCCCCTTCACTGTAGATCACTGTGTGCCTTGAAGAGCAATAAATAAATAATGAAATGTGTTGTTATGACCAGTCCGTGAAAATGTGTGCTAAAGACTTTCTCACCTTTATACTTGTCACTGTACAATGTGAAACAGTTTCTTAAATATGACCATAACACCCCCTTGCTAAATTAAAACCAGTACAAAAAAAATGTGTCAATACTTCAAAAGTATGGCCCAGTTGATGAATAAGGAGATTGGCAGCAAAGGCCAAACCTAAACCCATTTTTTCTGACTACGTACGAGCTAATTGTTGTCTGAACAGCAGTTCTGAATGAGGAGTGAAACCTGATGATGCTCAGAGGTGCTGAAGAACAGGAAACAGGTTTGTTTGGCCTTGGCCAGCTCCTTCTGACACAAACAGTGTGGTTGGCATCAGGGAAGAGTTCTGGAGATGATGGGCTTGTGTTTTTGACCTGCATAGATGGTGAGGAGAGAGGAACAGTACCCTGGGGGCCAGAGCTGCAGAAAGGCATGGTCAGTCATAATACGCCAGGCCTTACTAGTGATGGAGTCTAGATACGCCAAGCCTTACTAGTGATGGAGTCTAGATACGCCAAGCCTTACAGTAAAAATGTAAGTGATTGTTCTTGGCTAATCACCTCTTCAAGATGTCTTGTCACATCACCACACTGACTTCTTTTTTTTCAAACACTTTATCAATCTAGAAGAGCCTTAGAGGTCCTTATAATGACTACGGAAATGGGAGTCTATATAAGACTAGCCATGAACCATATGAGTCAAGCCATGAAGTATGACTACATGGGAACTTTTTTGTTTTGAAAATTGTTGAAACGCACGTTGTGGGGTGCTAGGTGATCATCCTGGCCTAAAAAAATAACAATAAAAAAATAGGATATAACCAGTCAGACATTTAAAGATATACGGCAGAGTTGTATCTGCAGATCCCAAATCACCTGATACTGAACAAGTTTCCTCCTGGACGTTGATTTATGGGCCATGCGTAACAGCATGCCTTAACTCTTTCCTTGGTCTCACATTCTTAATGGAAATTCTTTCATCGTGTCTGCCCCATGGCCCTTAATAAATCAAATTTGGGGTCTCCCCTTTAGGCTACTAAATCAGATTTGGGGTCTCCCTTACGCAATTTGCAGAACTCCAGGGTCTGTAGAGTCTCGACATGGATAAGAGTGAATTAAGAATCAACCAGCTTTAGAAGGGATATGAAACAGTTGTTGGTTCAAAATCTCGAAATCCTCACAGCTGTATATAGCAGTAGTGTGTGTGCGTGTGTGTGTGTGCGTGTCACGTATGCTATCCTATCATATTAAACAGGGTACCTGTTTTCTGTTGTAATTTATTCTCCTAAATTCTTTGTAAGGACATGCACCCTGTGTCTTGCTCCACAGCCAAAGGCACAACTGCAGAATAGCCTATTGTGTATTCTCATCAGCAATGTCTTGGTCCAGTGAAAGCCCTAACAAGCACACTGATTTGGCTGTACCTGGACAGCAGTTTAACAGTCTGACAGCAGGCTAACACACTCCTCACGTCTTCAATGCAAGCAGGAAAATTATGAACACGTATAATTATTTCCCAAACTATATTTTAAAATGTATGCTGGTTTATTGCTCAGAGATTATGAGATGTTAGCGCCAGGTTAGCTGTCAACACATAACGCGATGCACTACCAGACAATTATTTTGCCTGTTAAATGGAACATTTTGGATATAGACATACAATTGTTTTAAAACTCAATGTCTTGACATTCTTTTCTGCTTATCATAATTGCACTTATATGTTCAAATGGTGTATCCGCAGAATTCAACAACTTTAAAATAATGGGCCACAAGCAGAGTGTTCTCTTCATTTAGCTAAACTGAGTTGCGGGTGGTCCTTGTGGCACCCACGGCTTCCCTTCGCGCCTCTCCCACACCATTGTTTGGAATTCCTACTTGTAGTCTGGAAGATGCCAGCAGATTTTCATCAGAACGGTCTCTATCCACCTCCTGCATAGTCTCCTCGTACGTTGGCAAGTATTTCACCTCATCGTACGTTGGTAGCTGAAGGACCGGCGAGGTGAAATCCGTGATGCACTGGTCTGGGAAGCGGTCGAGGAGCGAGTCTTGAGACGCCGTGGTGTGTGTGTTCAAGAGAGAGGGATCATCAGCTCCTCGGTCCTGTTGCCTCCGCGGCCTCGGACAAATAATTCGCTGGATGAAATAACCCATGGCGAAAAGCATCAAAAGGATAAGGATGCCAGACAGTTTCCGCGTAATCCAGCCAACGTTGTCTAAGAATGTGTGCAGAGGCAGCTTGCAGCAGTCGACGGTCACATTATCGTGTGAGCAGCATCGCTGGTCCTCCCCGCACTGGACGTTTCCACAATTCCGAATTGCTTGACAGGTGAAAATCAGGCAAGCGGTCAGAAGACTCACGCACGTCCTGATGTCATGTTGCATATGAAGCATGCTGGGATTCACAGAGGGTCTCTTTTCCCGCCAGTCACTAGAGTTCTTGCAGTGGGCTGTGATTTTTCGCAGTTTTCAGTGTTGAAGTGGAATATTTCTTGCGGACAATCCCATTGGCAGTATTGCTGGTATTTCACTTAAACCTGTGTGCCGGTGAAAGTGGCATCGGAACAGATCTCCGACTGGTGGTCCACACAGTAGCCCAGTGCAGAGTGGTGATCCCTCGAGCCGCTCACTGGCAAACCCAAGCCATTCTTACATCATCACAGGGAAAGAGACCGCAGGAGAAATTTGACCAGACTCACTTTATCAATACTGGAGTTAGACGCAGAAGGGCCAAAATGCAGTGTTCAGGGCAAAATCAGGTGCCCACAACATATTGTTTTCATAAAACGCAGTGGGTTGGTTTCTTAGAAAAATAATGACATCTGATCAATGAGGTCGATTGGCGTAAAAATAGACTGAGTAAGATAATTACCCAAGGAAAAATTAATGGCCCTTTTACTGTGGGTTTCAATGGGCCCTTAAGTGCGTCAGCAATCATATCACTTCTAGTGGACCCAAGAGAACCTAGACAATGCTGGCCACACGCTCAGAAACATGCATCCCACTTTGGGCTTGATACTGACCGTCTGTATTTGTCAATTTGTCTACTTGTAATTTTATAGCCATTTTGATTGGCATGGACTGGGAAAATGATCCTCCGCACTCCGTGGGCCTGATATCATCAAGGGGCAGTACACATAGGGCCACTATGTTAGCCTGCTTAAACTCCATTTGTTTAGTTATACACAACATTATTCGTTTCATTTGCTCATATCATAACTATAGATCCATTGATATGTGTTAGAGCTGTGCTCTGGTGAAGTAACACTGAAATGCATAGGCTACGTGGGTTCAGCCATAACGTTTACTCACATCTGGATTCAGTCAAGCTGCAACCTGTGGATAAATTATGAAATTACTGCTTCAGCTATAAACACTTAAGCGTATAGGCTATATGTGGCAGATTTCCCAGTGGCTGCCTATATGTGGCAGATAGGCTATATGTGGCAGTCGGCCTGCTCCAAATCTGATGAATAATATCCAAATAACACTATCATATACAATATGGTAGGAGGGTTAAACTCGCTATCCAAAGGATAGGCTACAAAATGAATGAACCACTTTGTATGCAGGCATACAAGACAACATCAAACCAATACAGATGGATGGCAGGTTGATGAAACAGCATCAGGGCTTCAGGTGAGGTTCTAATTATTAGCCTATGTCAAATTGTCAATTGTCAGCAGCATTGCTGTACAATATAATGAGATGTGAGATAATGAGATTAACTTTAGAGTACTATAAATAATGAAAGAGGCTATTGTCTATTGACAGTCTGACTCTTGTCAGTAAAAGTTAACTTTTCAGCCGGGGGGGGGGGGGTTGGATGTCCCCACCAAAGCTGAGACCAAACCTACGCCCTTGATATTAAGTAACTTACATTTCGTTCTTTTGTGATGGGCCTATATATGCGTTTGGTTTTTTAACAGACCTCTGGTCTTCTGTTGAAAGCAATCTCCTCCGCGCTGTTTGGGCGTTTGCCATTATTCCCAGTTTTTTCTTAACATATTTGAAAAGCTCGGATTTAGTCGATATTCGCTTAACATGAGTAGGGTAATGCACAATATGCCCAATTCAATTACCAAGACATTATGCTGTAAAATACAGCGAGGGCAGACCAGCACACTGCGCTTAATTTATTTAATTTATGCAGTATCGCGTTTCTCCCTGCAATTTTTCTCAATTATGGAAACGCGATACACGCAGCATTATGCTGTAATGACAGAAACAAATACGCAGAATAACATGTGTCGTTCTACTGGTCTTTTGATTGAAGTATTTTTGGTAACAGGAGGATCAACACATCGCCTTCTCATTGTGTGTGTGTGTGTGTGTGTGTGTGTGTGTGTGTGTGTGTGTGTTTTCTCTGTTTTAATGTCATTATTTGTATCAAATTATTAAGTTTCAATGTTTTGTTTAATTCCATGTAAAAAATGAAAAGTAGGCTATGCTATTTATATGTCACAAAATCACTGTAATTTGAAGGGTGACTTCTCACCGACAGAATGATACAAAGTAATCCCACCTGTGTGACCAGATGAGAACATAGTCTATTTGCCACAGACCCCGGAGGAAGGGAGCGCGAAAGAGGAAGAGAAGATAAACGGTCATTTTGTGGAAAAGGATGCATCACAGACTCGCAATTGGTGCCATTTCAGCAGCAGTAATGACTACGAGTCCCCTAGGATCCATCCACTGCAATCAAAGTCTTAGGCGAGCGCTCTGCAGGGCTCCCCTGTCGCTAATCCAGACGAGGCCTGTCTCCATGCTAACTAACGGGGGCATAACTCAACCACAGCATCCTCTCAAGCTGCTTGCACATGTTCTGTACAGGCTAGCCTACGTGCTGGACTTCGGGTGTGGCTTAACTATACCGTCCCACACTAAAATGGACTTAAACCCGTTAAAAAAAAGTCTCCACGTGGTATCTAAAAAGGAACCTTAAAATAACTAAAGCTAAAAAATATTAATAATTCATAATAGAAATGGAACGTTTCTGATAGGTTCTTGATAGAGAATCCTACAGGTTGCCACGGGCCAGTTCTAGCGTCTGTCAGTCTTGTTTGCCCTTTGAATGTGGACGTAGTGGATCTGTTTTGCTACATGCGCAGTCTTTTCCCGAAGAAGTCATGCGCAACAGGTTCGGTCATGCCAAAGAACAGATGTTCACACTCAGAATTCATTATGAAATGCCTTAGGCTATTTATGTCTTTGAGGGGGAAAAAACATAATTGCCCTATAGCCCGCTGGGAACGACTCTTTTTGTGTGTGAGAGATTAAATGACTGTTACTAAATAGAGCTGTACAGGAATGGTCAGTGTCCTGGCTATCGCATGTGCATTGTTATTAAACTGAAGCATGTGCGGGGATTGATGAATAGCATCTGTAATGCTCCACAAGCCTCTTCAGTCTGCTCTTGCGCTTAATGTAAAATGGACTCCACTGCACGTCTCATCCTAATCCTCAGATGTGGAACAGCATCAACACATGTCAGTTTCCCATTACAAGAGACTAGTGGACGAAGGCCACTGACTCCACAGCAAACATGGGGTGGCTCCATGGCAGAATTCTGACCGCACCTTGCTTAGATAGCAGCAGGGAATCAAGGTGGCTGTGTATCTCTCTTTCTCTCTCTCTTAAATTCAAATTCAAAATGCTTTATTGGTATGACAAGGTCAGTTGCTTTACCAAAGCAGTTATTATATAATATAATTCAATAAATCTGAATCTCTCTCTCTCTCTCTCTCTCTCTCTCTCTTTCTCTCTCTGAAGCCCATCTTGTGGCTGTGTGAGTGGTCTCTCTCCAAAGCCCATCTTGTGGTTGTGTGAGTGGTCAGGACCGGAGCACGCTAGGCAGAGCAGGGGCAGGTCATTCGTGTGGAAGGGGAGTCGGTCTGCATCACACAAATCCCATCTGCACCCATGCTAATAGAAAACAGCTTGTGCTGAGCCGCACTGTGTACAGAGTAAATCACACACACTTCAAAAAGCAAAACACACACGCACACACAAGGTAATGATAAAATAAAAGTCTCCGGCACTAGTTATTTCACACCCACATACTTCCTCTCCTCTCATCGTGGAGGAGGCTGCCTCTGACTGCACTCTGCTCTTATCGTGGTGGAGGTCGTGGTGGAGGCTGCCTCTGACTGCACTTTGCTCTTATCGTGGTGGAGGTCGTGGAGGAGGCTGCCTCTGACTGCACTCTGCTCTTATCGTGGTGGAGGTCGTGGTGGAGGTCGTGGTGGAGGTCGTGGAGGAGGCTGCCTCTGACTGCACTCTGCTCTTATCTTGGTGGAGGCTGCCTCTGACTGCACTCTGCTCTTATCTTGGTGGAGGCTGCCTCTGACTGCACCCTGCTCTTATCGTGGTGGAGGCTGCCTCTGACTGCACTGTGGAGGTCGTGGTGGAGGTCGTGGTGGAGGTCGTGGAGGAGGTCGTGGTGGAGGCTGCCTCTGACTGCACTCTGCTCTTATCGTGGTGGAGGTCGTGGTGGAGGTCGTGGAGGAGGTCGTGGTGGAGGCTGCCTCTGACTGCACTCTGCTCTTATCGTGGTGGAGGTCGTGGTGGAGGTCGCGGTGGAGGTCGTGGAGGAGGCTGCCTCTGACTGCACTCTGCTCTTATCGTGGTGGAGGTCGTGGTGGAGGTCGTGGAGGAGGCTGCCTCTGACTGCACTCTGCTCTTATCGTGGTGGAGGTCGTGGTGGAGGTCGTGGTGGAGGCTGCCTCTGACTGCACCCTGTGCTGCGTTGCGCTGCTGGTCTCTTGGCCAGATCGTTGGTCAGCACTTTGAGTTGCTTTAGAGAGAAAAAGGGATAAACTCCCCCCCCCCCCTGTTTTTGCCTTCCTCAGCACAGCCAGTCATGCATCCTGTGTGTGTGTGTGTATGCACCTACACACACTTTTATACCAAGTGACATGATCAAGGTGGAGAGTCCAGAAGAGGTCAGGAAGTTTGGAGAGTACTGTAAGGCTGTGGTTACTTCATAACTTAACGTGCAGAGAAGCGGGCAGCTCATAGCAACAGAGAGCTGTGCCTAAACCCCTCTCTGACCTAAGGACTTGTGGGACGGTGTCTACAGTGGAGATGAGATGGAGTGACTACTACTGATAGAGACTGATGTGTGTGACGATTCTACTACAGAATAGTAGCAAGCAAAGATCTTAGAGCTTTTTGGTAGCAAGTAAGAGGCAGTGGATAAACAGGACAGGAGTACAGGGTGGATACCCTGAACAGGTGTTTTGAGTTTAATGGCAGCTTATAGTTTTCTACACTCACCTCATTCACTTAATTGCCACCTTTGCTCTTGACTGACGGCTGGGCTAAGCCTGCTGTTGTAGGAGGACGTGTATATGATGGGATGGTGATGTGACAGATCGGTAAAAAAATGAACTTCCCCATGGGGACAATTAACTAACTAACCAAC
>NW_027468598.1:35290121-35327621 GCF_046254945.1 Alosa pseudoharengus
CTAAGTCAGTATACACACATTCATTACAGTTTATAAAGCAATCATAAAAATGTACATTACATGTACATTCATTTAGCAGATGCTTTTATCCAAAGTGACTTACAGAATTAGGAGTCACATTCCAGCTGCCGTGTAGAGGAGACCTACTACTGCACCAGTCAATACTACTAGACCATAAAGCCTCATAATGATTGGCCTAGGTCTATATATCTATTTATACAGCCATGACAGCACTCATAAAGGTTATTCTGTAGACTCTTATAGCTTTAAGTATCACAATGCATTATACAACTTCTTTAGCCTCTGTAGTGCAATCATTCATTAAGCTACTGCCATTATCAAGAGCTAAAATAAGTATACCATACATCTCTAAAACGATCTCTCCATTTTCAGTTTATTAAGGCCTGGTAAGAAATGATGATTAAGAAACACTATGCCAAGTCATTCAGAGAACTGAGCACTTATCAGCAGCAGTGGTGGAAAATGGGAATTCTTTTGGAATTGGGCTGCTTTTCTCTGTAAAGACCAACATCACACACAGGAAGAGAGACTAGGCTACATCTTCACATCACACACAGGAAGAGAGACTAGGCTACATCTTCACATCACACACAGGAAGAGAGACTAGGCTACATCTTCACATCACACACAGGAAGAGAGTGTAGGCTACATCTTCACATCACACACAGGAAGAGAGTGTAGGCTACATCTTCACAGCAACACGATCTCCACTGGTTCTGTTTCACTTTCATAGCCTGCTTTATTGTAACAGAAGACTATGTATTTCTATAGTTTATACATTACTGGTATGTGTGTGACCAGTGAAGCTGGAGCTACGTTGTTGTCTTGCACTACGGTCCTCTCAGGGTGTAAAACTACAGCCAGTTGTTAAAATAACCAAGTTGTTTGATAAGCAGTCTCATGATCAGATGGAGAGGGCATATAAGGCATGTTGATTCAAAGCTCTTATATCACACCAACATAGTCATCATTCAATGTTGACTTATTAAGCTATTTAACTTTTTCAAGTGACACCTGCGCAGAGAGAGCGGTTTCTGTCGATCCTTCTTCTGTGTTTTCGGCTCATTTCGGACTCCAGACGGAGTCGAGAGGAACCCCCCCGCGCTGCGCTTCCTCTGATAGAGGCCTTATGGCGACATCGTGAGGCAGTAGAAGGGAACTGCTCTGCTCCTAACGTTCCCGCGTTAGGTTTACGCCCCACCCATCTCATCAAGGCAACTGCTCTGTGCATAATCATCGAACTGGATCCCGAGAAGTCTCTTGTATCAAAGTTCTGTTAGGGACATGGTGGGAATTTTTATTGAGGTGGAAATTTACTTCGAGCTCCTATTCAGTTCCCTCGCATTCGCAATGCAAACCTATTGTATTCCCTTGTTTAAAATACATCCTGGTATTTAAGAAAAAAACTATTGTTCCTCCCTTGTACGAAGTTTGTAAATATTACAATCATTATTTGTGGCTGAAATTTTAAACTTTATAGCTCGACGGCGTAGGCAATGCATGCAACTCATCTAACTGTAGTGCGTAACGAGATGCGCAAAGTTACTACGTTGGAGCAATGCACAACAATGAATGGACCAGCAAAAAACGCGGTCAAATAATAGGAACTCATTGGACGAACGTTAAAGGCGGGCTATCCTATTCCTTGAGCTACTTCTTCCCTTGTCCCCACAGTGTGTGCTGATCTGACCACCATATGAATGGGACTACTACCTCAGTTTGTATGGTGACGCGTAGTAGTATATGTGCACATGATTAGTGTTTTCACTGACTGCATATTTAAAAGCAAAATGTGTAGACCATGTTTAGGAACATGAATTGCACGTGTGTTTGTTAGGCTACATATTTCTGCTTTAATTCCCTAGTGCCCAATCTAATTGAATAGATAACACCGGTTCTGCTAGGGTTTACACAGGGTATCTCCATAGGTTCCATAACTGTGGTGTGACAATAGAAGTATCCCGACTTGGGAATACCCTGTAATACGATATGGCAGTGTCAGTCTCCTCCGTGCCAACATTGTGTGCAGGTGTCGAGCGCCTTTGTTGATGCCTATGCCTGAGGAGGGGCATCTTATTTTGCAGTACATCACGGAAACAGAGCTTCGTCTCGAACTATTGGCGTTGGAGGCAAATAAACACACAGACCGCGGATCATGGTAGCAGAGATGTTGAGCTTTGGAGACAACAAGCATCTGGAGGAAGGGTAGGTTATGCACTAAAGCGACTAAATGAAATATTAATGATGATAAAAAGATGTAAGGGGTGTACGTTTCACACGGGTTTCACATGTGTTTCACTTGATCGAACAGTCTGATTTGAAGTGTTTATTGATGGATAATGTCAAGGTCTTGAGTGCAAGAGGCACATTTGTGACGACAGCATAATGGCTTTAGAATGGCATTTTTTTCGGTTTAAGATGTTAGTTAAATGGCTGACCCGTAATGGATAACAAACGGTTGCCATTAAAACTCCTCGAATGTACTTTTCAGCTGATCTAAAAGTCAGACAATTTAAGGTTCATATTACCCAACATTGCTCTGATACTGCTCAGAGAAGATTAAGTTAGCGTTGGTGCAGAGTTACACTTCCACACCAGACACCTTAGATGAGGCGTGTGTTATTCAACTGGAGGCTGTTACCTTAGTTGTAACATTTTACAAATGTTGCTTTTCTTTTCGACAAAAAAAGTATCAACGCCACGTGCTCCGCGGCAGTGCTTTGTTATTAACGTAGCCTGTGTTGTTGTTTGCGTTGCAACATCATCGTTTCCTTTTTAGGATGTCGTTGTTAACGACAAAACAGAGTAGCCTCAGAGAACAATTGAAAGAATTAGTGTATTTCGAGTAGTAGCCTACATCATGTGTTGCAGTAAACATATCAACAGCAAACAATTTAGTTCGAGGCTTTGTTTTAGGTGGAATGTAGGTCATATACTTCCATGCCAAGTTAGCGTTACCGGGCTTCAGTTGCACCAAAGATTGTAGGCGGAGGTTGCAGCTCGTTATACACGATGTTACTTTCATTATCTATAACAGTAGCCTACTGAAGCTGGCCAGACATTTTTGTTTAATTATGCAGGGTTTAATTCTCTTTATCACGTTGCTATTTAATATAGGCTATAAGATCGATTGATGAAGTACCAATAACTAAACGCAAAGTATCGAATAACAGCTGGGATGACTTTGATGTAGCGCATACAATGTTTTGACCGCTGCGTTTAAGCATGACTAAGGGTTTTGTGGTCTAACGCCTAACCAAATCTAAAAACTCAGAATAGAACATTTGAATGTTGAAGCTGCACCCCTTTCCTCTACTGTCATTTATTCCCTTCTGAAATAATGTTGTATTGAAATTCAAAAATGCCCAGTATAGCCTACAGTAAGCTTAATTATAACTCATTCTGTCTCACATTATTTAAGACCTCTAAACAAAGTAGGCAGTGTATGCAGATTAACATATTGATCTTGGTGAACAGTATCATATCTTTATAGCGAATTTCACCCAAAGGTATCAAGTGAATATAGTTAATAATCCACTTATAACTTTATCATAAAATGTTGTTAATAATCCACTCATAACATAATCATAACATGTTGGTATAATCACATTATTTCCAATATCCTTATATAACCTCAGTGCTTGAGATTGTCGTGACAAAACAAAGGCTTAACTCAACAGGACAGAGTATAGCGCATAATCTATACCCATCTTATCATAATTTACAATATGTAATCGTATAAACCGTTGACAGTGTTTTATTATCATATCACATGAAGCAGGTCATTGTGTCTAGAGATAAGGACTCTGAAGAGTCATTGCCGTGCTCCACAGATAACCACACAACTCCCCCAGACAATCACAACTCACTGAGCCCCACACAAAGCAATTAAACCAGGAAACACAACCACTGTACAAACACTCTCCACTCTTTGGCAAAGTCATTTCAATGGCTGATAAACGCACCTTTCATTTCCACTAGCCACCTGTGTAATTAAATCCTGAGGAGATGCTTTTACACTGCAATGTCACCTGATGTACAGTACCTTGCAAAAGTCTTAGAAACATTTGTCTTGAAACTCTTGAAAGTGAAGTATAGCAATGGTACAATTTTAGGCAGTTAGAAGAAAGCAACAACTTAACAGACCGCAATTTATTAGAAAATAGAAAAACTCAAGGCCATCAACTTTGAACACGCAGAGACCATTGTCACTTGAATATCTCCTGAAGAGAGAGAAAGAGTTAATCCATTGAATTGAACTGAATTGAAATTGAAAGTTCTCTGAAATGTGTGGGCCTATACCTGCCATGTACCTCAAACACTGTGCAAGTTGTTTTGAAGACAAAGGGAGTTCACACCAGTTATCACTTTATTTTTGTTTACTGCATATTATTATGACATTTCATAAATTTACTGTTTATTTTGTTATGAACAGTAAAAGCTTTTACCCAATGCTGTAGCAGGATGGGTTATTATTTTTGCTTTAATTAATGCTTTCACTGCCAGCCTTCAGTCGTAACATCCGCAGTGGGACTGATAATTACAGCGCTCATCCCCAAGCTCGCCCTGAGAAAGCTAATTGGTTTCAGATGAAGAATGTTTTTGGCTTTAGAACCAAACCTCAAATTGCCCAGAGACTAGCCCTTTCTTCAGAAGAACCAATCAAATTGCCCAGAGACACTCTATGGTGCCAGCCCTTTCTCCAGAAGAACCAATCAAATTGCCCAGAGACACTCTATGGTGCCAGCCCTTTCTCCAGAAGAACCAATCAAATTGCCCAGAGACACTCTATGGTGCTAGCCCTTTCTCTGGAAGTAGCCAGTGTGCTCTCTGCATATGTAGCCTGTCGTCTTTAGGCCCATTGCTATTGCTAACACACATGACCAGCTCCTTGATCTCCTTGGACACAGAGTGCAGAGTGTCTATTTCACCTGCTATACTGTAGGCCTGAGGCATTGTGTAGGGGTAACAAACGCCACCTGCTGTAACAAACACCACCTGCTGTAGGCCTGAGGCATTGTGTAGGGGTAACAAACACCACCTGCTGTAACAAACACCACCTGCTGTAGGCCTGAGGCATTGTGTAGGGGTAACAAACACCACCTGCTGTAACAAACACCACCTGCTGTAGGCCTGAGGCATTGTGTAGGGCTTTCAAACACCACCTGCTGTAGGCCTGAGGCATTGTGTAGGGGTACAAACACCACCTGCTGTAGGCCTGAGGCATTGTGTAGGGCTAACAAACACCACCTGCTGTAACAAACACCACCTGCTGTCCGTCAAGGTGCCAACCTGTGCCATTCTGTGCCAACCTGTGCTGTCACTATAGCTTGGCGTAAGATAGACAGATAGATACTTTAGGCAAATATAGGCAAAACTTTCACGCAAAAGGTTTATGCAAAAGATTTATGCAAAGCATTTGATGAAGATTTTGTTGCATTACCTCATTGATGTTTGCTTGCATTACCTGATGCATGTTTGCTTGCATTGGGGCCTCGTGCATGGGGCGAGTCTTGCATGGGGCGAGTCTTGCATGGGGCGAGTCGTGCATGGGGCGAGTCTTGCTGGGGGCGATCTGCTGAGTTTCAGTGGTCCAGATGCAGAGGCTCATTGCATTCTCATTCTTCTTTAAATGCGCCTTCCTGCCCCTAACAGGCATGTGTTGTTTTTCCATCACCCTCAGCATTGTATTTTCTCATCAGACAAAAAAAACACAAATGCGTGCTGAGACCTGCCGTGACCTACTTCTAGCCCAACAAGTTTTTCTTGTGCAGTTTCACTTCTCTTCATCTCTCTGTCTGCCGTCATGGTTTTTACTACCAGTCAAGCAGTCAACATCAGGCGCACGTGCCAACTTGTAGAGTGTGGAAATGTAAATTTTATTAGTTGCTTATTGGAGTTGTTATTGTTTTGAGATTGCTGATCTGAACGTGTGCACTGATACGGCGCTGTGGTCATTTCTGCTCCTCACGCTGCGTGTTGATCAAAATCTCTCAGTCTCGCATAGTATCTGTGAAAATGGAAACGGAAACCTAGCTCTGTTTGATGATGTCATCACTCATCAGGTCAGTGTGTGTGGGTCTGGTCCGGCGGTAATAACGCTGTAAGAGTGGGCCGTAGTAGAGGATGGCGGAGCGGGAGAGGATGTGAGGATGGCGCTGATAAGGGCTGCAGGCAGCTGGGACGCCGCTACTTCCTGTTATGGGCGCAGGCTCGGAGGAGCGGGAGAGATCAGAGGGCGTGTGAAGGACAGGAAGGCACACTCCTGATGGGTTTGCATGAGTGCTGTGTGTGTGTGTGTGTGTGTGTGTGTGTGTGTATGTGTGGCAGCCAGGAGCATGCTGGGTGTGTGTGTGTATGTGTGTGTGTGTGTGTGTGTGTGTTTGTGTGTGTGTGTGTGTGTGTGTGTGTGTGTGGCAGCCAGGAACATGTTTGTGTGTGTGTGTGTGTGTGTGTGTGTGTGTGTGTGTGAGAGAAAGTCAACTAAACGGTTAGTCTCCTCCCCAGTTTACAGGCATCAGAGTTAGGGCTGCACAATATATGGAAAACATGCGATATGCGATAACATTATTGAGTACTGCGATAACGATATAACTTGCGATATTTAAATATTTAATGTTTTTCTCCATTCTACTTGCTGCTAACATAGACTGTAGGGTGGGGGGGGTAAATTTATAATTACAGAATTAAATGTATAATTTTCTACATAAACAATAGAAAATATACTGCTCAAAAATTAAGGGGACACTTCAATCATACACTGGATTGGTGCTGACACTGTATGATTCTGAGCATAAGAAAAACTTTTAAGGCGAGTGTTTTATTTTGCAAGAACTGTCAGACATTCTGTGAATGTAGTTTGAGAATGGAGAAAAGGGTGGAAGGTTTCAAAAAATGGGTTTGAACAATTGTGGAAAACTGTAAGTATTCCTTTCATTTTTTGAGCAGTATATTATGTAGCCTAGGTGGACAGCTAAGATACCCACTGACTAGGCTATCGAAGTTGTGTAGAAGATGTGCTCCAAGAAAATCCTCGTAAAAGACGGATAGACAGCCAATCTGAATACTTGTGCACCAACCAGCGGAATATTCCACATTTTGCCAGCCTTTGCTGGGCCTAGCAAAAAAGCTACTGTACTTAAGCTATATCGCTGCGGTCACTCATCTAAAATCTTAAGTATCCCAGTCTGTAACCTCATACGCTGCGCATCCCACGTTATTAGGCTACCGGCATGCCGCGGAAAGTGAAAGTAAGTGGCTGCGATCACACTAGTGATGGGACAACCGACTCTTACACGCAAGTCGGTTCAACCGGACGGTCGTTGGTTGGCCTACCGAGTTAATAGATTCGGTCACCGGTTCGCGCGACGGGGGGGGTTATATGCGTTACTTCCCCCGCCATATCGCTCCAAGACATGTAGCCTCAAGCTGCAAATGTCATGCTCTCCATGTCGCTGAAATTAGCTGACATACACACTCATATTGACCTACACTAGACTCAAGCACTGCCCATGGTTAGCCTACATTCGGTCTTGTTCAGTAGTCAGCTGTGCGCGCGGTCTCCTCGTGAGCCTACCAATAGCCTATTCACTTCTAACATTTAACTTAACTACCAAGATAACATAGCCTATGTCATATAATATTTCCCCCCTTTGTAATTTAGGATATGAATTTCAATGAACAATTCCAAGATGCACGAAACATAAAGGCTTTCAACTTACCAAGAACCTAGACACCCGTTTGATTACTCATGCATTAGCACGGTTACGGTCTCTAACCTGTTGTACAGTCCTCGTGACAGCCTACCAACAAACATCTCATTTAACAACTACCAAGATAACATGACGTGTATTTGTATTTTATATCCATCGGTAATGTAGCCTATGAACCTCTATGTAGGCTACATAATCACCTAAGATGCACGAGAAATAAATAGGTTTCTGCGATCGGTTGATAACTCAAACTTGCGATAACACCCGTTTGATTAGACTCATACCCTCGGTTACGGTCTCCTTCAGTAGCCTGGCGCGCGGTCACTTCGTGAACCTACTATGAAGCCAGCAACATTCACCTCTCTAACATTTAACTTTCTAACTACAAAGATAACATGACGTGTATTTGTAGGCTATGTGATGAACTTCCCCGTCGATATATGAATGGCCATGAACACAAGCATCTACGATGCACTAAAACAAGGCATGGTTAATAACTTGCCACGAACCTAGACAACCGTTTTGGTTACATAGACTCATAGCCTATACCTCGGTTACGGTCTCGTTTAGTAGGCGAAGTAGCCTGATGCGCGGTCTCTTCGTGACAAACGAAGCCAGCAACATTTAACTTTATAACTAGGCTACCCAGGTAGCCTATTTGAAGCGTATGTGATGTAGGCTACTTCCCCATCAATAATGTGTAAATTGAACACAATCATCACAATACTAAGGCTTGGTTAATAACTTGTCGAGAACCTAGACCGTTTGATAACATTAGACTCACAACTACGGTCTTGCTCAGCCTGGCACGGTCTTCGTGAGGCTAAGCAACATTCACTTCTCAACATTTAACTTTATAACTTTAAGATAATATGACGTGTAGGCTAATATGAGATGTAGGCCTACTTCCCCATCGATAATGTGTGAATTGCCATGAATAAATAATCTAGGCTATGATGCACTAAGGCTGGTATGAATCAAACTTGCCGAGAACCAGATAAAGGGTACAGCGGTTGTTGCACGGTTACATTCGGTCTCATTCTGTCTCCTCGTGACAGCCTGCAGCCTACAGTCATTCACTTCTAAGCATTTATTTAACATGACTAGGCTACTAAGATAACATTAGGCCTATGTGTATTTGTAGGTATGTGATATAATACTTTCCCATCGATAAAATGTCCATGAACATAAGCATCTAGTTTGCACTAGAAAGGCTTATGTGATCGGTTGATTACAACTTGCCGAGAACTGTTTGACTCGTGTGGCAGCCACGGTTACGAGGCCCGGAGAACCTAGCGAACTGTTTGACTCGTTTGACAGCCACGGTTGATACAAGAAAATGTATCAAAATGTATCGAAAATTAAGTAATCTTTGCGGTATGTCCATCGCAACCCCTAGTCAGAGTCTCACTGTGTTCACTCATGTGACTGGAAGAGTTGCTGTGTTCACTCACACCTGGCCTGCTGTATTGCTGTGTTCACTCACACCTGGCCTGCTGTATTGCTGTGTTCATCACGTGACTGGATGTGTTGCTGTGTTCGTCACGTGACTGGAAGTGTTGCTGTGTTCACTCACACCTGGTCTGCTGTGTTGATCACATGACTGGGTGTGTTGCTGTGTTCACTCGCACCTGGCCTGCTGTATTGCTGTGTTCACTCACGCCTGGCCTGCTGTATTGCTGTGTTCACTCACGCCTGGCCTGCTGCGTGACCTCAAGTACAGAGACCTACAGTGTAACCACAAGGTAGTGGAGGACTAAATAGGCTACTGAGCGCTTTCTCTGAGCGCTACGGCATCAACTGCACTGTAGAAGCTACCGGAGACTTGATAAAGTATCGATCACTAAATGTTAAAGGAGAATTCCGGTGTGATTTTGACCTAAAGTGTTTTGAAACATGATACCGAGTGTGAACGTATGTCTCATAGCCCATCTCGGCTTGTCCCCTGCACTCCGAAATCTGGCGCTAGTTAGCCGATGCTACCAACAAGGTGGTCAATGGTGGTGCCTTATTCCAAAAATAATTCCGTGGAAATGCATGGATTCCAGTTGCTGCTACTGGAAGAAACTGTAATCCATGCATTTCCACGGAATTATTTTTGGAATCTGATCCCTTATAATACCTGTTCATTCTTACTCGTCGCTCGACTTATCGTGACTAAATTCAAGATGGCTGCAAACGCTAAACTTCGAGAAGATACTGTCTGTATAAATCGTCTTGTAAGTAAACTACCAGTGCTTTTTCAAAGTTCTCAATGTCTCGTTTTAAATGTCAGGGCCCTTGGAAGTCTACCAATGAAGTGTGGAGATACATTGAGCCTCGTAAATGGTGTAAAACAGTGATTTATTTGCATGGCTATGCCGATGCCGAGGCACCACCATTGACCGCCTTGTTGGTAGCATCGGCTAACTAGCGCCAGATTTTGGAGTGCAGGGGACAAGCCGAGATGGGCTATGAGACATACGTTCACACTCGGTATCATGTTTCCAAACACTTTAGGTCAAAATCACACCAGAATTCTCCTTTAAGTAGTGAAGAAGAGCGTAGGGATGGCTTTGATGCAGGGCCCGACCGATATGGGATGTTGAAGGCGATACCGATTTCGATATTTGAGTTTTTCAAAAAACGATAAGTGATTAATCGGCCGATACTCATTTTAAACAAACACAATGAAAATGTTCTCCCATAACAAAGTTCTGATTAAGTAGATTAGGTAGAACATTATGCATTTAAATAGGCCAAACTATCTGGTTTCCTAAGTATGATCTGTTAATTAACGTTACTTTTAGCCTTTGTAAACCATATACATCCTTGCTTCTGAAAATGCCCAGTGTAGCGTACAGTCAGCTTCATTGAAACTCATTCTGCCTTACATTATTATTATACCTATTCTAAACAATGTAGGCTACATTAGTGTAGCCTACGCAGATTAACTTTAATGGTCTTGGTGAATAGTACCACTTCTCACCCTGTTAATAATCCACTAATAACATAATAATAAAGTGTTGGTATAATCACATTATTTCCAATACCTCAATGCTTGAATGGGGTTGTTGTGTCAGACTCAACTCAACAGGACAAGGTGGAGCATAATCTATATGCATATAGTCATATAAACTGTTTACAATGTGTTATCATACCACATAAAACAAGTCATTGTGTCGAGAGGTAAGGACTCCACAGATAACCAAACAACTCCCCCAGACAATCATAACTCATAAATCTTAACAGGCTGCCTTTGTCTTGCCACCTGTGTAATTAAATCCTGTGAAAATGTTTTACAGTGCAATGTCAGCCACACTAGCCTGGTTAACACCAGCCTTTATCTCAATTGAAATTGTGTCTGTTCATTCACCTCCCATTGCCAAGGGGCATCACCAATGAACACCGATCAAAATCAAAATGCCTCTGGAAAAATTAGATAGACCTACATTAGGGTGGTTCACAAAATTAATTTTCACCGAATTTTGCCAGATCGCGTTTTGTCTTGTTCCAATTGGCATTGTAAGCATCTGTACCAAAAATGGAGTCAATTGCTGCACATTTAGGGGTGGCACACTTTTTCACAATATTGACACACAAACAATACATGATGTATTGGTATCCGGATAAAACCATTGCAGATTCTGCATTGAAGAGCATTGGATGACATTTGTGGTATCTGTCAGAAGAACTCTGTTTTTTGATGCTCAGCTCACCACCATTGGTGGTGGTTAGTGAGGTCCCCCCTTCCCTGTGAAGCGCTTTGAGTGTTTAGAAAAGCGCTAAATAAATGTAACCTGTTGTTGTTGTGTTGATGTTGAAGAAAAAGAGACAATGCTGAGAAATCTTGAAAGACGCCCAGGGAAGAGTATAAGTACAGGGACAGATTATTAATGACCATACTTATCTTTTATTTTGTTCATGTTTCTGGTTCCTGCGAAAGTTATGCATTCTTAGGTTGAGCAATTGTGAAAAAGTGTGCCACCCTTTACTGGCGTCCTATTGGCTCAATTTTTGGTACAGATGTTTAAAATGTCAATAGGAACAAGGCAAAATGCGATCTGGCAAAATTTGGAAAACTTTTGGTCATACCATTATATTGTGAACCACCCTAACCTACATGTACAACCAATCAGGGCAATGAAGGAAATGACATATGCAGTGCAACGGAAAGAAACGTCTCATCAAACGAGCGTTTTTCAAAACTGCTTCGACGTCAGTATGTTAAGCCCGCCTCAACGGTTGTGATTGGTGCCCGGGTTTTAGGAACATTGGAAATGGGAGAACATGGCCTCTTTGCCAGACGGACCTGCAGTGCAAATTCAAATTGGCCAAAGGTTCGTCTAGGTTCTCCCAGGCTACCAACACACAATACTGTACAAAAGTTTAAGGAACTTTTGTTTCACAAAACATTTGTCTTAGACAGTTATCTGCCATATTTTAGACTTTTGTTGTTACAGGATAGACTGTCATATCATGATTTACATTGTCAAACACTCTTGATATAACACTCTTAGGCCTGGCCTGCTTTGTGACCTCAAGTACAAAAAGTGACTACAGTTTGTGAGTTAAAGTGACAACACTTTGTGAGATATCGCCAAGTAACAGTGTAACCAAGGTGATAGAGCACTAAATAGATACTAACATGGCTAGCTTACTGAAGGTCATAGAGCACTAAATAGACACTATGGCTAGCTTACTGAAGGTGATAGAGCACTAAATAGACACTAACATGGCTAGCTTACTGAAGGTGATAGAGCACTAAATAGACACTAACATGGCTAGCTTACTGAAGGTCATAGAGCACTAAATAGACACTATGGCTAGCTTACTGAAGGTGATAGAGCACTAAATAGACACTAACATGGCTAGCTTACTGAAGGTGATAGAGCACTAAATAGACACTAACATGGCTAGCTTACTGAAGGTTTTCTCTGAGAGCTCCAGCATCAACCGAACTGTATAAGCTACCGGAGGCCCTAGGTCATCTCAAGGTCACAGGTTTGTAACAGATCTCATTGATGGACTATGTGCATGCTTGCATTGGGTAATGGACTGAAAACAGTTTTGCCTGTTTATTATACAGAGATTTGTTTGAGTTGGTGTAGGCCATGTACAGTGTAAGTACTGAATGAGGATAATTAATGGTGACAGTGATGAGGATGGGTAATGACTAAAGCATGGGATCCAACAGTTTCAGATCCCAAAGCGACTTGTCTGAGCTGAGGGAACAAAGTGCAACACATGCTGTGTACAAAACATACAGTATAGCTCTAGTGTACAAGTCATTCTCTATCCAAAGCGTACAGTACAGCTCTAGTGTACAAGTCACTCTCTATCCAAAAGGTACAATATAGCTCTAGTGTACAAGTCATTCTCTATCCAAAACGTACAGTATAGCTCTAGTGTACAAGTCATTCTCTGTGCAGTGGGCCACGGATGTCCCTAGGTGGCAGTATATATCTGTGTAAGATATTTTTACTATTCATGGCTGCAGTTCATTTTTCCTCCACTTGTGTTGTCTTGTTACTTCCTGTTCTGTGTTCCCAGAAGGCAACAAGTGCCCCTGACGGCTGGGCTCAGTGTGGGCTGGAACTCAGGGTTCAGCTCAGTCCATGGTGATCATGTCCCTTTAGCTCAACTTGTAGTCCCAGTGTAAACTCTCAATTTGAGGTGGCACGTGTCCAGCACTTATAAGCAGACGTGCTGTTTTCTGTTTTACTGTAAAGATTTACATTTATTCATTTGGTAGACCCGTTTGTCCAAAGCGACTTACAGCAATACAATAACATTTTAGCTATTAAATAACATCTGAAGCATTTTAACATGTAAGCTGTTAAATAACATCTGAAGCATTGTAACATTTAAGCTGTTAAATAACATCTGAAGCATTTTTAACATTTAAGCTACATAACTACAGCTACAGCAATAGAATAACATTTAAGCTGCAGTGACTAAATGTTAAATAAATGAGACCATTATTTAGGAATTACCACTGCATCTGACAATACGAGTACTAGAGGATAGGAGTGCCTACAGTTTTTTACAATAGCTTAAACACTAAAATCAAAAGTATCCCATAGATAGCAAAACCTTACACTCAAGTAGCAAAATATCAGCCCAGATTTGCACAACTACAGTATAAGCACATTATCAGACCCACAGATTTTGTGAAACACTACACATATTGATTTACAAAACACTAAACACGTTTCTCTACTTTAGACACAAAAATCTCAGATAATGTCTCCTCTTTGCAATTACAAGGCACTAGCTTCCAAAATACTCACCCATGAACCAATTGATCAAACACAACTATCGGGTGTAAAAACACTTAAGTATATAACTGTAACTCAACAATCAGTCCTAAACAGTGGGAAACAGATGAGCCCTTGTCAACAACAGTAATTGAAGGCAATAACTGAGAGGAAGATGCACTGTTTTACAAAAAAAGTGTTTTCTGAAATGGAAAACTGAATGAAAGGCTGAGAGTTAGTTTACAACAAATCTTAAAACAAATGTGTTGAAAACAACACAACTTGCATTGTTTTTACAGTTTTTTTCAAATGCTTACACACTAAATCTTTGCTTGTCACACAATTTTCTAAACATGTCTTCCAAACATCATAACCCCACACCAAATCTGCAAAACCATACACTAAATCTCAGTGTTTGACTCAGTTTTCAATTGACTAAAACACATTTTGCACACAATTTTCTACTTAACACACAAAAATCGGACAGGAAGTAGCTTGATTTCATTTTTCAAATGCAACCCATTAAAATGCCACACTAAATCACCAGTGCTTCACTCTCTCTCTTCACATGTGTCAACACTCATTACTTTACTGAACACCATCCAATCATTACCTTAGTATAGGCCTATGAATACTCTCGATATGATATACTCTCTATGTAGGTATGGACCCTTTGAATCTGCTCCTAGAGGATTTCTGGTTGAAATGTCCAGAACCAATGCAGATACTTTGAAAGGATAATTACAGAAGTCAGACTTTAGCTTACAGTTGTCTTTAGCTTACAGTTTTTTTCAACTGCTTACACACTAAATCTTTGCTTGTCACACAATTTTCTAAACATGTCTTCCAAACATCATAACCCCACACCAAATCTGCAAAACCATACACTAATTCTCAATGTTTGACTCAGTTTTCAATGTACTAAAACACATTTTGCAAAACACCACACACAATTTTCTACTTAACACACAAAAATCTAACAGGAAGTAACTTGATTTCGTTTTTCAAACACAACCCATCAAAATGCCACACTAAATCACCAGTGCTTCACTCTCTCTCTTCACATGTGTAAACACTCATTACTTTACGGAACACCATCCAATCATTGCCTTAGTATAGGCCTATATACAGTAGATATACTCTATATGTAGGTATGGACCCTTTCAATCTGGCCCTAGAGGATTTCCGGTTGAAATGTTCAGAACCAATGCAGATATACAGTAATACTTTGAAAGGAATGTTCTACAAAACGTTGACTTTATGTACAGTAAAACTTGTCTTTTTTAGTATATTTTTGTGTCTCCCCAAGTTACCATTAGCTCAATAATTTTTTCTATAGACCTATGAATACAGTACATACACAACCCCCCCCACACACACACACACACACACACACACGCAGACACACACACACACACACACATAAACACAGACACACACACTTTTCTTTGGAAAAAGCAAAGTAATTTGATAGTATCAGTCAGTCATTTCCATCTTAGGCAAAATCAGCTTTTTCAGAACTCCATGTACATCTGGTGGTCATTGTATTTTGCTTTGCTTTGTTCTTGTTGGCTGTAAAATACTGTATTCGCAACAGCAAATTATTTGGGAAAAATCACTATTTGTGTATTTCAACTTCTCTGTAGATACCGCAACTTTCACTCTTGTATGGAAATACATAAAGCCTATCAAAGACAGAAGAGCGTTAGGTTTTGAGCAACAGTGTGTACATAATGTATCCAAAATGTTATATTATGACAAAAGTGTTTGTAATGTGAGGCGAATGTTTCATTTAAAGATGTGTTTATGACATTTTGAATGTTGTGTGTCATTTTGCTGGAGATTTGAGGCATTTTGCATTTTGTGTGAGCAATTGTTGGTTTTGTGTGTGGAGTTTTGAAATAGACAGAGTTTTGAAAATGTGTGTAAACAGTTGTAAAAAACTGTAACACATTTCTGTGCCCAGATACGGACAATACAGTTTGTGTTGTTTCCTTTTTTAATTTGTTACACAAAATGTGTTGAAAATAACACAACTTGCGTTGAAAACAACAGAACGTGCATTGTTTTTAACACATCTCTGTGTCCAGATAACACATTCATTTTAAGAATGTATGTTTTTTTAATACTCAAAAAATTCTGTGATATGCAAAGATTTTGTGTGTTTTTTTGAAAGAAAGAAAAACTGTAGTGTTTGGCCAGTAAATTATTGTACTCTTGTATCGTAAATTATCCTCTAATCCTACTTGACATTTTGTTGGTTACTGATGAGTGTAGAGTAATACCTTGTTTTTGCCTGAGAAAGGGCTTCTTTAGAGTTGTGACATGTTCTGATCATGTCCCTTTAGCTCAACTTGTAGTCCCAGTGTAAACTCTCAATGCTTCACGATGGACAGTGAGGCCGGATCTCCTGTATCGTCTCTCGAGCCTACGACCTGTGGTCTGATCTTGCGGAGCTCAGGGGTGAACCAGGGGTCAGGAGGAGAGAAAGAATGTTAAGCAACATGAATGTTGTCCTGGTTAGTGCAGTGTCAGGGTGACAGTGTCTACAGTGTCTACACAGACCAAGGTTAAATACAGAGCACATGGTCATACAAAACACCACAGAAATCAGAAGCAATACACAAAATGGCCAGCAGGGACCTGGCTGAAATCATGACAGGGAGACTGAAGACTAGTTGAAGACTGAAGAACAGGAAAATATTTACACTGTATTTTAATAGAACACTGTATTTTAGTAAATTTTATTTGAGTTGATTTGCATTTGATATGAGTAGGCCTACTCACCTTGAAATTAGATGTATTTCCTATTTTGTTTTTCTTAATTTTGGCACATTTGGCTTTTTTCATATTTAAACATTAAATTACAGAAAACTTGTAATACATTTTTTTTTTCATATTAATGTAAGTTATCAACTGGGGAAGTTTCATAGTGATATCTGCTAGTTATATTTTGTACCCTATTCTGTACCCTATTCACCTGAAGAGTCTCACCTTATATTCAGCACATTGAACAAGAAAGGGTTAATATATGAAATTGCTCAAGGGATATCACTGGGCACCCTCCTAAATCTTAAAGAGCTACCCCTAGTCTACAAGATTCTGCAAAAAAAAAAAAACTTTAACCGACAAAACCAGGTCTGACCCCATGGCTGCCGGACTATTTCCTACTTTGTGAAGTCATGCATATAGTGAAGTCATGCATTGATAAGTGTTGAACTTGATTGGGATAATATTAGCAAATACTGAAATGCAAGCATGTTCCATTGAAACTGTAGTGCTAAATACAATTATTATTAGTGTTTAGCAACACCGTGATAAGGTACTCAGTCACCCAACCCTCAGATCCTACATGCAATTACCCAGCAGCCTATTGGGCTACTCTGCTGGTACCCATGTGGTGTATACTGCCTCATGTTCAATACACTGTAACAGGAGTGGTCATAATCATATGGACTATTCTGCCATTGTGAGTGTAGGGTATGGTTTTAAAGTTTACGGTTTTAAAGTTTACGGTTTTAAAGTGTTTGGTAAAGTGTTGTAAGGAACCATGACTGTGTCTGGTAATTGGTTTACCAAACAGGATTTATAAAAAACATACTTCCTATTTTGTTTCTTGTGTTTTCCAAGTTGCCGTATGCACATATGATATCATGTTTCTTTTTATACCAAGCATGAGGATAGAGGCTAGATCTTTAAAAATGGGATTATGTGTTTTTGTAAGGTGAAGGTTTTAATGACATCGGTTTCTTCTTGCTCTCTTACAGAGATGGGAAGGTCCTCCCTCCTGACCAGAAAGGTGAGTCACTACCCACACTAGTTCTGAAAAGAAATATCAGACGTTTTCTAGACAGTAGTTCTAGAGCAGTTAATTTGACCTGCACTACATGACCTCTATAGGTCAGAGGCGTCTTACACTGCATCTCCACTAGATTTCCACTAGAAGGTGCTATTTAGTTGAGTTAGCACACAGGAATGACAAAGCATGTCGGTGGTTGTGGCCTCCCCCTAACGTCTATTCTGAGAGTTGTCCATTTTCAGATCTCCTTTACTGGCTGCACACATACCAGCAACGGCAATCATTTCTGCTGTTGTGAGGCATTACTCTTATAATGTCAACTGCAAACTACAGCCAAAGAAACACCTCAGATATGCATCAAACTAAAGAACAGCCTACCAACAACATTTCCAGATACAATTTGATCATCATAATAACTGATAAAGCTATAAAACTTAGCCACTAAAGTTTTCAAACAGCTTTTGTCCACACACTCACATTTTCTATCAGTATGCTATAAAACGTACAGTATATACGATGATGCAACTTACTTAACCGTTCTTCACAAAAATAAACTCTGCAAATATAGTTTACAAATATTTTATCTCTTACTGATGGTGAAAAAACACTTGTTTTCAGCTGTCCACTCCAACATACTTATAACATTTAAAGTATAATATCTAAGCATTTAAAAGTATACATATCTAAGCATTTAAAGTATATATATCTAAGCATTTAAAGTATACATATCTAAGCATTTAAAGTATACATATCTAAACCTTTAAAGTATACATTTCTAAAACGGATAGTTCCAGTCCTTGATTATGATTGGCTGAATTACGTTCAATGCCGTTGTAAAATCCAGCACAAACATACACCTTGACCGCATTTGGTTCTATATTACTGCGCTACCATAACGTGAATCAAAAGATAAAGTAGCTGTGTCTTGATGTTGCTTGTCACTCCCTTGTTTTGAAGAATGAGCTGAATTAATAAGCTTACTATTGTATAATATGCCATAGAGTATAGAATTTAATATAGTGCAGCATTACAGTTGATGTGTCCTGTGCCACCCCAGTGTGTCCTGTAGCTACAGCAGCCCAGTGTGTCCTGTAGCTACAGCAGCCCAGTGTGTCCTACAGCAGCCCAGTGTCTCCTGTAGCTACAGCAGCCCAGTGTGTCCTACAGCAGCCCAGTGTGTTCTACTCCAGGGTGTCCTACAGCATTTAAAGTATACATAGCTAAACCTTTACTAGCCTAGAGGGAATTTGAAAGACAACTGATTTTCCCGCCCCTCGGACTGAGCACCGCGAATGGTGAGTTCCCAGACCATACATTTTAATGTGGGTCTGGCTCGTCAGGCTAAACCTTTACAGTATACATATCTAAGCCTTTACAGTATACATATCTAAACCTTTACAGTATACATATCTAAACCTTTACAGTATACATATCTAAACCTTTACAGTATACATATCTAAGCAGTTAAAGTATACATATCTAAACCTTTACAGTATACATATCTAAGCATTTAAAGTATACATATCTAAGCAGTTAAAGTATACATATCTAAACCTTTAAAGTATACATTTCTAAACCTTTAAAGTATGCATTTCTAAAATGGATAGTTCCAGTCTTGATTATGATTGGCTGAATCACGTTTGATGTCGTTGTAAAATCCAGCATAAACCTTGACTGCATTTGGTTCTATATTACTGCACTACCATAACTTGATACAAAAGGTAAAGAAATATATTTCTTGGCAGAAGAATGATTATCTTTGAATAAATCGTTACATTTCTCGTTGCTGTGCCTTTATGTTATGAAATCTCTAGTAACCGTTTTAGAAAAGCAATAAGCCTAGCGCGTCGTGCCTAACAACCCCCCTTAGCTATCAGTGTAACCTACGGCCTCTCGGGCCTTATTGCTTAAATCTAAGCATTGTCAATGACCATTTGCCACAAAACATTTTTTATCCTTCAACGGAGATTACAAAAAAAAAAACATAAATATTTCAAGATAATTCTGGAGGGTTTAATTGTTGTGAAACAAAGTGCTTACCCTGATTGTGAAATCACCCACATATTATGGCTTATTCACTGTCAGCAGAGAGAAGTGTAGTTGAACCAGTTGCTTTGACACCTATCTACAACACTTTCAGCTACAGTAGTTATGTGTGATAACCCAGGTCTCGTTAGTTAGTTTGTTTATTATTTAGTTGATTTATTGATTTGAATTATTGAGAATTATGCTTTACAGTTCAGATTGCTTACTGGAGACAAGTCAGCATGTTTGTTTTTTATTTTGTTTTGCTTTTGTTTTGCTTTGTTTGTGTGTGGCAGAGCACGCGTGGGGTTTCACACAGAGGATATTTGATACGTCTATTTCCATCTTTCATTTTGAGAGATTGACCTTCCTCTCGTCCCCCCTCTGCTCACTCCCTCTTCCTATCTTTTCGGACTCTGTACTTTCCTTGTTGTTTCCTTGAAAAAGCACCCCACAAACACACACACAAACACACAAACACACACACAAACACACACACAAACACACACACAAACACACACACAACCACACAAACACACACTGCGTAGAAATAGCCCAGCGTTTGTGCCACTCCATCACCAAGTGTCCTTCGCCAAGTGTCCTTCGCCAAGTGTCTTTTTGTGGTGTGGTGTAGATGCCCACTGTTTGTGGGGTGTCCCATATTGTAACACTTTGGTTGTTTATTCTCTGGTATATGTGACCACTGGGCATTAAAATAATCAATACTGTGAAAAAAATAATAATTAACAGTGACGCAAGACAAACATTCCCCAAAACTTGAGCTCTTCTGCAGAAGCCCACTATCTTACTGTAATACGCTGCTGTAAAGTAATGCACACAAGGCTTTGACACACACACAACACAAGCTCATTTCCCATATTCCCACGGGGCAGATGGTGTGGTGATTGGTTGCTGTGGCCATGGTGGTGTGTGTGTGTGTGTGAGTTGCGTCTTCCATGATCAACAGAAGTAGATGTGTTAATCTGCCGTGGGCAAGGACATTTCACCTTGGTTGGTAGATCAGCAGCTGAACTTATGAACTCACTTCCTTGTTTTGAAGAATGAGCTGAATGAATAAGCTTACTATTATATAATATGCCATAGAGTATAGCATTTAATATAGTGCAGCATTACTGCTGTGTCCTGTAGCAGTGCAGTATTACAGTTGATATATAAGTATATATACTCTTTTGATCCTGTGAGGGAAATTTGGCCTCTGCATTTATCCCAGTCCGTGAATTAGTGAAACACACTCAGCACACAGTGAACACACAGTGAGGTGAAGCACACACTAATCCCGGCGCAGTGAGCTGCCTGCTTCAACGGCGGCGCTCGGGGAGCAGTGAGGGGTTAGGTGCCTTGCTCAAGGGCACTTCAGCCGTGCCTACAAGTCCGAAACGCTAACCAGTAGGCCACGGCTGCCCCCCAAAATGATGTGTCCTGTAGTAGCCCAGTGTTTTTCCTTGCCCCTTTTGCTCTTGGGTGCTCCTTGTTGGTGCCCCCCCAATCCCAATCCTCCCCCACCTTTCTTATGCAGCCCTTGCCACTTAATCTACTAAACCCCTCTTCTACTGCACTTTTTACCACCCCCCCCCCCCCCATAAATGAACAAATAGGCTGACACCAGACATAATTTCACTGCATTTCTTACTTCCAGTAACTATATGCATGTGACAATAAACTTCCTTGTATCCTTGTATCCTTGTGTCCTGTAGCTACAGCAGCCCAGTGTGTCCTGTAGCAGCCCAGTGTGTCCTACAGCAGCCCAGTGTGTCCTGTAGCAGCCCAGTGTGTCCTGTAGCAGCCCAGTGTGTCCTGTAGCTACAGCAGCCCAGTGTGTCCTACAGCAGCCCAGTGTGTCCTGTAGCTACAGCAGCCCAGTGTGTCCTACAGCAGCCCAGTGTGTCCTGTAGCAGCCCAGTGTGTCCTGTAGCAGCCCAGTGTGTCCTGTAGCTACAGCAGCCCAGTGTGTCCTACAGTAGCCCAGTGTGTCCTACAGCAGCCCAGTGTGTCCTGTAGCTACAGCAGCCCAGTGTGTCCTACAGTAGCCCAGTGTGTCCTACAGCAGCCCAGTGTGTCCTGTAGCTACAGCAGCCCAGTGTGTCCTACAGCAGCCCAGTGTGTCCTGTAGCAGCCCAGTGTGTCCTGTAGCAGCCCAGTGTGTCCTGTAGCTACAGCAGCCCAGTGTGTCCTACAGCAGCCCAGTGTTTCCTGTAGCTACAGCAGCCCAGTGTGTCCTGTAGCAGCCCAGTGTAGCAGCCCAGTGTGTCCTACATTCTTTCATCATGTTGGCAGAGGCTTCAGTGATGACACACTGTCTTTATTTGACCTCTTACGCAGCGGAGGGATTGTAGGATCGGACGGTTTCCACTCAAAACAAAACCAGTGGTCAGATTTGAAAGGTTACATGTATGTGATTGCAGGTTTTTCCGGTGACCGTAGGAAAGAGTTGCCAGTTAGGTGAATGTGAATGTGTTAGTCGTCACAGATTCCTGTTCTTTCTAAACCAGTCTAAATCAACTCCTCTCCTACATGCTTTAACAGATACACCCCCGGAGTCTGAGAACAGCGCATCAGGTGGGTACAGCCAACAGGAATCTGCTCCACTTATTTTCCTTTAGCTGACTCTCATGCTCTGGCAGCCATGTGCTTTGTGCATCCTACTGTATGTGCATTGCTCCTCTGATGTTTTGTAATATAAGCCAACAATCAAAATAAATGAAATCAGTGTTGATCAATAGTGAAATTGAAAATGAAGAAAAATGAAGCAGCAGGCCACGGGTGGGAAGTTGGGGGGGTTTAACTGTGTGTAGATTCAGTATGGGATTATGTTACAGTGTTATTTCTGTGTGTAGATTCAGTATGGGATTATGTTACAGTGTTATTTCTGTGTGTAGATTCAGTATGGGAATATGTTACAGTGTTATTTCTGTGTGTATATTCAGTATGGGAATATGTTACAGTGTTATTTCTGTGTGTAGATTCAGTATGGGAATATGTTACAGTGTTATTTCTGTGTGTATATTCAGTATGGGAATATGTTACAGTGTTATTTCTGTGTGTAGATTCAGTATGGGAATATGTTACAGTGTTATTTCTGTGTCTAGATTCAGTATGGGAATATGTTGCAGTGTTATTTCTGTGTGTAGATTCAGTATGGGAATATGTTACAGTGTTATTTCTGGTGTTAGATTCAGTATGGGATTATGTTACAGTGTTATTTCTGGTGTTAGATTCAATATGGGAATATGTTACAGTGTTATTTCTGGTTTTAGATTCAATATGGGAATATGTTACAGTGTTATTTCTGATGTAGATTCAGTATGGGAATATGTTACAGTGTTATTTCTGTGTGTAGATTCAGTATGGGAATATGTTACAGTGTTATTTCTGGTGTTAGATTCAGTATGGGAATATGTTACAGTGTTATTTCTGATGTAGATTCAGTATGGGAATATGTTACAGTGTTATTTCTGTGTGTAGATTCAGTATGGGAATATGTTACAGTGTTATTTCTGGTGTTAGATTCAGTATGGGAATATGTTTCAGTATGGGAATATGTTACAGTGTTATTTCTGGTGTTAGATTCAATATGGGAATATGTTACAGTGTTATTTCTGGTGTTAGATTCAATATGGGAATATGTTACAGTGTTATTTCTGGTGTAGATTCAGTATGAGAATATGTTACAGTGTTATTTCTGGTGTTAGATTCAGTATGAGAATATGTTACAGTGTTATTTCTGGTGTTAGATTCAATATGGGAATATGTTACAGTGTTATTTCTGGTGTTAGATTCAATATGGGAATATGTTACAGTGTTATTTCTGGTGTAGATTCAGTATGAGAATATGTTACAGTGTTATTTCTGGTGATAGATTCAGTATGGGAATATGTTACAGTGTTATTTCTGGTGTTAGATTCAGTATGGGAATATGTTACAGTGTTATTTCTGGTGTTAGATGACACAGAGGCATCAAGTGCGGGAAGCTCGTCAGAGGAAGAGGTGGAAGAGGATGAGGAAGATGAGGAAGACGAAGAGGGACATACAGGTAAGCTATGAGACCATGGTGTCTTTCAAAGGAAAGGCATCTATAAACTGCCCCTTAACTATGTCATCTAGTGTAGAAGTTACCCTTACATAAATTTCAGGTTTCTGGCGAACAAATTTGCGGCAAGGTTGTATTTTCACATGCAAATTAGGTTTCTGGCAAACAGTTGTGGTTAACTTTTGGCAATTTTGCAGCAAATTTGCAGCAATGTCATATGCAAATTAGGATTGTCACCAGAAGTTCACTGAAAGTTTGCCATTATTGGCTAAGTGTGGTGGCAAATCAAATGGCGAACACATTTGCCACTAGTGGCAACCTTCTCATTGTTGCCAGAACTTTGCTGGAAGTTTGCTTCTAGCGGCCAACATTGGCAAACTTCTGGCAATATTTTCTAGTGAACTCATTTGTTTCCCACAAATCACCCACAAGTTTGCTGCAAATCTGCCGCAAATATTTTTGGAAGGGTACTTGTTTACTCTTGTGCACATGTCTCTGAAAAAATACATTAGTCAATCTGAATTAAAGCCTTATTTTAACCAGGGTTCCCACGGGTCATGGAATTTCTGGAACATGGAATTTTAGAAAGTATTTTCCAGACATGGAAAGTCAGGGAATTTTATCATTTTTGGGAAAAGTAATGGAATATCAGGGAATTGTGTTGTAGCAGTTTAAAATGTACATTAATACAAATATATTTCCACACAGAATTGGTGTATATTTCATTACTAGCTTCACGGCTTGCTTGAGTAGCCCAACTGTGTTTATTCAATGCCTATTTATTCATCTCACGCTCTAAAAAAGTTAAAGATTCCTGACCGCTATGTGGGTGCTCTGAAATCATTTGACTTATAGTGGGAACCCTGTTTAAGACACAAATGAATACTAGTATTAGTACTGTCTAACAATATTAGGGGTGTCACGATTTCGATTTTATATCGAAATCGATCAAAATTATATCTTAATCTCGAACTTCGAACTCAAAAGTACAATCGACGATGCAGCCACACCCCCAATCTCACGTCCAACATGTAGCATGCCAAGACGCACAAACGCACACGCATGATGAACTGCGACGTCAACACTCCTAATTTTAGGCTGCAGCCAGTTAAAATATAGGCTACACATCAACCTACCGAAATCGAGGCCCCTCTTGCTACTCTGAAATCACCAGTGTGAAAGTATTTTGTTGTTCATTCACGTCAATTCACACTAACGTTAACTTAGCCTAGGCCTATTCAATGTAGCAAGTGAAAAGATGATCAAGTTATAGTCCAAAATTACTTTAAGGCTTAAAATGCATTGATAAGAAGCCTACACAAGAACATTAACATTGGGTCTCTTCGGAGTGTGCTGAAACAATCAAATTATCATTCATGTGTTTCATTTCACTATGTTCACGTCTCTGTTAGCCTAATGTTTGTTCTGTTTACATTACAACCGTGGTTGGAACGTTTCAAAATAAAAATCGGTTTCAAAATAAAAGCCCCATGAAACAGACAAGGAAAGCCCAAAATAAAGTAAATAACATAAGGAATGCATTAATAAGGAAAATATTAATATACCGGTAATATTTTTTAAAAAGATCGAAAATCGAATCGTGACTTTAAAATCGAAAATTAAATCGAATCAAGGATTTGGAGAATCTTGACACCCCTAAACAATATAATATAATATTAATAATCTAATAATAATCATATCATAATAATTTATATCCCTTACCTGATAATGTGCAGCTGATACCTGATTACCTCACCTGCTAATGAAGCTTCTTTCTTCTTCTTTTACAGCAGAGGGTGATGAAGGCGGTGCTCATGACACAAGCCACGGTAAGCCGAGAAAATCAATTGGACGGTGGCCTAAAGAGGACATGATGTCCACGGATCAGGACTTACAACTGGGCTACATCGGGTCTGCATTTGAAGGGCTCCGTTTGCGGAGGCAGTGTAAAATATTTACCAGAGAAGACTGATGTTTGTTTAATGTACATGCCACTATCATGTCTGGTGTAGCCAGTTCTATAGTGGAAACTAATTATGGCAGCATACACTCTGCGAACGGAACACTTCAGTTATGTGTGTGATGTAGCCCAGTGTTTCCCAAACTTTTCTCCTTGAAGGCCCCTTTGCCTGTGTCTAAGACAGGCCCCTTACCCAAACTCCTACCCGCATACACACACAAAGAATAAAGTGATTAATTACAAACTTATAAGGTCAGAGGTAATAAATAGCTATTTAAATGTGGAACAAAAATATGTTTTAATTTGGATCATACAGAATTTTGATTATCCAATTGGGTGTGTTATTGGGATTTTATACATTTAATGTCCGCAAATATAATTCTGGTAACCTTACAACCTTAGCCCAGGCAACATTGTGCGAACCCCCTGCAATCTCTAGTGGGGTCCGCGGACCCCCGGTTGGGAACTATTGATGTAGCCTACTAACCTGACTCTCGCCAGATGAATTTCGTTCTGCCTAGCTCCACTCATCCATCTGGGATCAATCCATTGAAGTGTTGCTTCAGAAGGCTGGGCCTAATCAAAAAATGCTTGCATATGATTGAATAAGCCACTTGTCCGTCATTTATTGACGTGCTACTTCAACCACTCACATCGAAGCCAACCTGTGACGCTGATAACAGTCTCACAGTCGCTTCTACGCTATGTCACATCTATGAAACTCCCGCCCTGCGTCCTGATTGGCTCTACCATAAAATCTGGTGCAGAAATCACTCTCAACGGAAGAGGTCCCAGATGGATGTGAGTGAAGCTAGGCGGAGCTAAGCGGAACGAAATTCATCTGGCGAGAGTCAGGTTAGTAGCCTACCTGTGGTGCAGTGATATGTTCTCTCTGCGGTAAATAATGAGCTTGTGTTGTTACCACAGAGGAGGTCCCGGACCCAGAGGCTGGGGAAAAGCAAAATGGTAAATACCGTCGTTACAGTACACGCAAACAAAATTCATAAATACAAAAAGATATATAAAAATGTACTAACGGTTCTAATGTTTTCAGGTGTTAATAGAAAGCCGTGCTGTGAAAAGTGCAAGGCCATTCAGGTAAGGTTATATATACGTTATATATATACGTTACAGTATATATACACTTTTTTGTTCATTTCAACACTGTATTTGTATGGAAGTGTGCAAGTCTGTACAGAATGCTGACAGTTGAAAGAGGAAGTGGCAGCCCATAATGAGACAGTGAAAGATGGCGCATGATTGATTAAGCATCAGTTCAGTCAATACGGAGTGCAAACCTACATCAGAGTAGATTTGGGATTTACAGTGTAAGTTCATGTCATATTCCAATGTTTAATTGCTATCTGTATTCTAGAATCATGACTATGAAGTTGTTAAACCACGAAAAATATCCAGAGGACGTCTGCAGTAAGTCACCCTTCCTTTCTCTGCCTGCCTTCTCTCTCTCTCTGTCTCCCTCTCTCTGTCTATTTTCTCTCTCTCTCCCTCTCTCTGTCTCTTTTCTCTCTCCCTCTCTCTCCCTCTCTCTGTCTATTTTCTCTCTCTCTCTGTCTCTCTCTCTCTCTCTCGCTCTCTGTCTCTTTTCTCTCTGCCTCTCTCTCTCCCTCTCTCTCCGTCTCTATTTTCTCTCTCTCTCTGTCTCTCTCTCTCTCTCTCTCGCTCTCTCTCTCTCTTTCTCCTCTCTCTCTCTCTCTCTCCCTCTCTCTCTCTCTCTCTCTGTGTGTCAGTGCCTCTCTGTGTAGATCAGTGGTCAGATCAGTAGCAGACATAGCCATGTTGTCTCTAGCCAGTGGTACTGTATGTAGTAAAGCTGGTGTGGACGTCCACTACGAGAGCCGCACCTTTGCTCAGCGTCCACATGGTTTGCTCTCTCTCTGTGTCCTGGTGCCCCCTGCTGCAGGTTGACCCTGGCGTGTGAGGGGACGTACGAGTGCGCGGTGACCGGCCTGGTTTTCGAGGTCTCCCAGAGCGTCCGGATTAAATACTGCGTCCTCTCCTGGAGCAAGTTTGGCTCGTTCCTGGAGGACTCGTGGAAGTTTGCCGGGCCCATCTTTGATGTGGACTGCGACCCGGCCATCCTCAAGTCCATCCAGTTCCCACACTCTCTCTGTCTGGCAGGTAGGGCTGGAAGGAGAGCGCCCCCTGGCTGTGGCTGACTGTGTATGCTCTAGCCTAATGTTGTTCATCATTTGGATATATATGTTTCCATCTGACAGACTTTCTGTCTTTTTCTTTATATCTTCCTCTTCTTTGTCTTTCTCTGCCATATCTTTCCTTCTCTCCATTTTGCTTTGTGTGTTGTGGCCTTATTTCCCTCTCTCTCTCTCACTCTCACTCTCCCTCTCTTACACTCTCTTTCTCTGTCTCTCTCTCTCACTCTCTTTCCCTCTCTCCCTCTCTCTCTCTCTCTCACTCTCTCTCACTCTCTCTCTCTCTCTCTCTCTCACTCTCACTCTCCCTCTCTTACACTCTCTTTCTCTGTCTCTCTCTCTCACTCTCTTTCCCTCTCTCCCTCTCTCTCTCTCTCTCTCTCACTCTCTCTCTCTCTCTCACTCTCTCTCTCTCTGGACAGACGAGGACAGCGATGTGACGTTTAGCGTCCTGCATGTGAAGGACAGCAAGCCGCAGATCGAGCCGTCGGTGGACCACTCGGGCAGCCACATCAAGTGGACGGTGACGTCCCTGTCCCCCGTGGGCCCCATCGTGCAGACCAGCCGGCCGGCACAGCACCATGGTGTCGTCCTCGTCTACAAGGAGGTGGGCCAGCAGGCCTCCTACTCCTTCAGGGTCTACCTGGCCTCCAACAACGACTCCGACATCAAGGTGAGACCAAGTTCTCGTGCATGAACTATAGTGTGGCATGTGGGAGCATTGAGTGACTCAGCATCTTTTGCGCTTCAGTGTTTTGCCCATGGTGTTGAGCTGACTCAGCATCTTTTGTGCTTTAGTATCTTGCCCATGGTGTTGAGCTGACTCAGCATCTTTTGCGCTTCAGTGTCTTGCCCATGGTGTTGAGCTGACTCAGCATCTTTTGCGCTTCAGTGTTTTGCCCATGGTGTTGAGCTGACTCAGCATCTTTTGCGCTTCAGTGTCTTGCCCATGGTGTTTGACTAGCAAATTGATTTGGCCACGTTATCAAATTAGCGTTAGTTAGACTTTTCACACCACTCCAATTGGGGCCCACAGACATGAAACAGTCCTGTGAAGAGTGAAATCAATTGTTGTGAATGAGACTCTGATCTCAGTAGTTAATGAAGAACAAGTCCTCCTTCCCCCTTGGCCTTCTCAAGCACGTTAACTGAGCGTTTGCTGAGCGTTTGCTGAGCGTTTGCTGTTCTCACCTGAGGTGTTCCTTCAGGGTCCGTCTGGCTCCCACAGCGGCTCCATCACAGTGAGACACACACACTGCCTCCTGCAAAATACACAGTTTTACAGTCATATGAGCCACCTACTACTTCAGCTCAGGTGTGATCATCTTGGCCATGTCTCAGGTGAGGTCATCGTGGCCTGTGTCTCACGTGTGGTCATCGTGGCCTGTTTCACTCTCAGGTGTGGTCATCGTGGCCTCTGTCTCAGGTGAGGTCATCTTGGCCGTGTCTCAGGTGAGGTCATCGTGGCCTGTGTCTCAGGTGTGGTCATCTTGGCCGTGTCTCAGGTGTGGTCATCTAAGATGGAAAGGAAAACAGCGGCCATATTGTAAAACTGCATATTGTTATAGTTATGTTTCACTCCTTATAAAAATATAAAGACCTAAAATAACTTATTTTATAAAAATGATCAATGATTATGGATATTGAGTGATATAGTATTCCACATTATGCATTAAGCCATTTCAAACCCGTCTGCAGCTTTATGCAGCCATTATGCAACAGTAGATCCAGCGTCCTCAGAGATGTTGTAGGTGATAATAGTAAGAGATGTTGTAGGTGATAATAGTAAGAGATGTTGTAGGTGATAATAGTAAGAGATGTTGTAGGTCAGTGTTTCTCAAAGTGTGGTCCGGGGACCACTGGTGGTCCGCAAACTATCCCAAGTGGTCCGCGAGCAGACGTGGTAAAATATAATATAGATCAGTTGTTCAATATTGAACCAACTTGTATGTAAATCCAAACAGTTCTGCAACACTGTCTATGTAGTGTAAATGAAATGAATCCTCTGACACAATAGCCTAAGCAAAGTGCAAAGACAATAAGCAAGATGGTTCAGTGAGTAGGCCTATTGTGTAGGCTATTATACTGTTGAAGTAGGTCTAATCTTTTTCTTTTTTTTTTTTAGCTAGGTGGTCCGTGCGTTTCTTTTTTATCGGTTAAGTGGTCCTTCGTCTGAAAAAGTTTGAGAAACACTGTTGTAGGTGATAATAGTAAGTGGTATGGGGGACTTCCGTTTCCGCCCCCTGCATGATGGCTGCTTGGTAATTGAGCTGCCGACCTTTAGGACTATTAACCCACAGTTTACAAATTATTTAAAGTGGTTTCTCACTTATAATTAAGTGTATTACTTTGTCTTTACTTTTGAATATAAAAATGAACCAAAACAGACGTAACAGAAACGAAGTAGCTAATAAATCCACGGCCACTCCAGAGGCTAGCGCAACAGTAGCTAATGAATCAGCCAGCGCAGCAAGTGGGCTGATGGCTGAAGTTCTGACTGAGATGAAAGGAATGAGAAAGGACATATCGGAAAGGTTGGAGAAGATTGAGGAGTCCTTAAAAGGTGTGAATGAACAAATTCGAGGGTGTGAAAAGCGACTGGATGAAGTTGAGCAAAGAGTGAGCAACATAGAAGACCAGGGAGCTCGAACAGACCGACTACTATCCTACATGATACGCAAACAACGCCGCTTGGAAGCACACTGCGAGGACATTGAAAATCGTTCGAGGAGGTCCAATTTACGGATCTATGGGGTGAAGGAAGGAATGGAGGGCAATGAGAATATGCTAGTGTTCACGGCAAATCTGCTAAAAAAGGCTCTGGATATCCCTGCAGAAGAAGATCTTGGTATCGAGCGCTCACACAGATCCCTTGTGTCAAAGCCTACTGAACCCAACTCCTCCAGATCGATTGTGGTGAAGTTCCTTCATTTTCAAACAAAACAACGGATCCTGTATAAAGGTTGGAATACGAAAAGCATACAATTTGAGGGTAGCCGTCACATTGGACAATGATTATTCAGCAGCACTGCAGCGTAAGTGCAAGGAATATGGAGAGATTAAACGCCAACTGAAGGAACGCAACATTAAATTCAGATCATCATACCCAGCAGTGCTCAGAGTTACCTTGGACGACGGAGAAGTAACCTTCAACTCAGCGTGGGAGGCCGCAGAACGACTTAAGCAGTTGGGAATCGACGTAAGATTGTCGGAGGCCGAAATTATGGATAAAGAGCTACATCAGCTGGGATGGATGAGCCAGTTTCGCCCAGGCGGAGAGCAGATATCGCGCACCCTGGTGAAAGATATTGAAGCTCTTTCTAGTTAAATATCCGACGAGCTTGAAGTGGTAGAGGGCGTCAGACATGAAGTAAGTTTGTCATTCACTTTAAGTTGAGGTATAGGACCCCTTACAAAGACATTCAGCCTTACTGACTCACGTTGTGTGCGCTAATAACGAGATTGTGTACGAGGTGCTTTACTGGTTTTCACGTGGGACATTAACCCTTAATGAACAATCTTTTGTTGGGGATAGAGAGTTGAGACAAGTTGCCTTTAAAAAAAAAGTATGCTCTCTTTTCATTTGATAATTTACTACTCATAATAATTTGATACTCTTTACAACTTGGACCTTTTGGTGAATCCACTAGCATCTACATTGAAATAGTGGGTAGTCCGGTAAGGACTTTCAGGGGAAAACTAACGCAAGGATCTCATTAATAACTTGCGTTACTGTCTTAACACCAGACAGTATTGGCCCAGACTTACACGGTCTGGTCACTCCTTTCCTTCTCTGTCACTGCTCTTAGTTTGGGTAGGAGGCAGGGATCTTGACTCATAAAGGCATGGGTCAACAAGTGGAAGTTACTGTTTTTTTTCATGTTCCTGTAAATAGTTCTGTTTGTTTTCTTTTACCACTTTTATATGTTACGCACACACCTTGGAGTAAAATGCCTAAGAACAACGGTTGCAATGTTTCCTGCATTCAAGCTGATATACACCAAATCCCAATATGTCAAGCTGTACAGTAGTTACATATAATGTTAAGGGCATGCATAGTCCCATAAAAAGAAGGAAAATACTAGACCAACTTAAACGAATGAACTGTAATATTGCCCTCCTCCAGGAGACACACTTATCCGATGCTGAACATAAGAAACTGACTAAATCATGGGCTTCACAGGTTTTCTATTCTTCCCATTCATCTGGACGTAGGAGAGGTGTAGCAATTTTGATAGGTAGATCGCTTCAATTCTGCTTTGACTCTCAGTTTCAAGACAAAGAGGGGAGGGATGTGTTGGTAAATGGTACAATAAGTGGAGTTTGGGTAACATTGTTAAATGTATATGCCCCAAATGATAATAGCCCACAATTTGTGAAAGCCATATTTGATTTAGTATTAGAGAAAGCACTAGGAATATTACTGATTGGAGGGGATTTCAACACCATGCTAAACCCGCTTTTGGATAAGAGCCCTATGTCTTCTGTCCATCCAACAACAATGAGTAGAACACTAAACAATTGTTGTGAGGAATTTGCTTTCATCGACGTTTGGAGACATTTACACCCAAAGGGTCGAGATTATACATTCTACTCACACCCCCACTCAATTTACTCTAGAATTGATTATTTTTTTATGCCTAGAAATGAATCATATAGAGCAATTGACTGTCAAATCCATAACATAACTTTGTCAGACCATGCACCAGTGTCATTGGTTTGGGATGTGGGAAAGGCAGTGTCCTCCAGCAGATAGAGGCTTAATGCCTCTCTGTTGGGGATGCCATCATTTCAGGCTTTTCTGAGAATGGAGTTTGCCCTCTACTTAGAATTTAATGATAAAGAAGATATGTCCCCAATTATACTCTGGGAAGGTGCAAAGGCGGTGTTAAGGGGAAAGATCGATCATTCAATTTGCCTCAGTTATAAAAAAAGTAAGGAAAGCTAAACAGAATGATTTGGAAAAGCAAATACATGACCTTGAAAAACAACATAAAGAAAATACATCCACTGAAAATCTTCAGAAGCTCAAACAGGCAAAACAGGAACTTGAGGAACTCCTGACTGAAAAAATTGAAAGAAACCTAAGGTTCCTGAAGCAGAAATATTATGAGCATGGGAATAGAGCGGGTCGTCTCCTGGCTTCCCAGTTGAGGAGAAAATGCAGTCTTGCTACTGTCCAAAAACTCAAAAGTAACGACCCTGGCAAACCATTCCTAACTAAGCCAGATGAGATTTCGGAAACTTTTGCAACATTCTACAAAGACTTATACTCAGACAAAGACACTGATGGCAATCCAACATTAATTGATTCTTATTTAAATTCCATAAACTTACCTAAAATAGATCATATTTCAGCTGAGTTCATAGACAGGCCGATTACTAAACAGGAAATTGAGGATGCTATTAGAAACCTAAAGAATAATAAAAGTCCAGGTACAGATGGATACATTAACGAATTTTACAAAGTTTTGGAAAGAGCATTCTCCTCTGCCTTTGAGAGAGGGGAGTTACCTTTAACTTGGAGGGAAGCAATAGTTTCAGTAATACCTAAAGAGCATAAGGATCCTACAGATTGCGCATCATACAGACCAATTGCATTGTTAAACACAGATTGTAAATTATTAACATCTATACTAGCTAAAAGAGTGGAGTCTGTTATTGATACTTTAGTACAACCTGACCAGACAGGGTTCATAACCGGTCGCTACTTACCAGATAATATCAGAAGACTGCTTAATGTTATGGAAGGCAGCAGAAACTACGCTTATCCTTGCATGGCACTGGCCGTCGATGCTGAAAAAGGATTCGACCGTGTATCATGGCCATTTCTATTTAAGACCTTAGATAAATTTGGCTTTGGCCCTAAGCTAATTGGATGGATACAGCTATTGTATACTGCCCCACAAAGCATGGTCAGAGTTAATGGACATATTTCACAACCTTTTGGTCTACATAGGGGAACACGGCAGGGCGGCCCTCTCTCACCACTCCTTTTTGCTCTAGTCATTGAACCATTAGCACAGATGATAAGAGAAGATACACTTATCAAAGGAATTGAAATTGGCAATGAAACACACAAAATCTCCCTATATGCAGACGATATATTAGTTTATATTTCAGACCCTTTAAACTCAATCCCTAGACTAATGGACTGTTTTACTAAATTTGGAAACCTCTCAGGATATAAAGTTAATGTCAATAAGACAGAAGCTCTGGCACTAAATCCACTTATCACACAATATCTTAGATCATCACTCCCATTTAAGTGGCCTAAGGATGGTATTACATATTTAGGCACTACCATTCCCCATGATTTAGATAAATTATATAAAGCCAATTATACTAAATTAATGGACAAAATATCTGCTGATCTTAGTAGATGGACTGTGCTCCCCCTTACACTTTCAGGTAGGATAGAGAGTATTAAAATGAATGTGCTCCCTAGGCTGCTATTTCTTTTTCAAACGTTGCCCCTTACACCACCGAAAAGTTTGTTTGTAACTTTAGACCGTCTCATCTCCAGATTTGTTTGGCAGGGAAAACGCCCACGAGTAAAATACAAAGTGCTACAATTGCCTAAACATCAGGGAGGATGGGGTCTCCCCCACCTGAGAAAGTATTGGTTGGCTTGTCAACTACGGGCACTAACCATTTGGATTACAAATAAGGTGGACACAAGGTGGCTAGAGATGGAGAAATCAGTCTGCTCCTCGGTACCATTGGCATATGCCCCATTTACCAAGAATAAACCCTTAGAAGATACTTTGAACAGATGGTCAAAAACTACTCTTAATGCATGGCGAGAGGTACAGCGAACCTTTGATCTCCCTGGCGACATATCAGGATTGTCAAGTATAGAGTATCTCAAAGATTTTATTCCTTTAAAATTAGATGTGGGATACAGAAGATGGAAATACTTAAATCTAACATTTGTCCATCAGCTTATTGAGACTCAGAAGTTAAAAACATTTGAACAACTTGTTGAGGAATTTCATATACCTAGATCAGACTTTTTTAGATATCTTCAGATAAGGAGCTTTCTACTCAAGCACCCTACCTGGGATGTCCTGAGGACATTGGGCTTTCCGATTGAGCAGTACTTGATGAAGATTCAAGAGGGAAGACATACAGGGAAACCCATTTCTAATTTATATAATGTGCTATCTAGCATGGAGCAAACAAACACTCTACATGTTAAACATAAATGGGAAAGGGAGCTAGAAATAGAAATTAGTGAGGAGAGTTGGGGCAATATTTCCTTGCAAATACATAGAGTTACCAATGCTGGCATATGGCGAGAGTTCCAATGGAAAGTAGTCAACAGATTTTTTAGAACCCCCCATATACTTTCTAAAATGGATCCCAGCCGAACAGGTGCATGTTGGAGGAACTGTGGGGAAGAGTCAGCAGATCACTTCCATATATTTTGGAAATGCCCTGTCTTAAATAACTTTTGGAGGGAGATATTTGATTTCCTTGATAATATATTTGACCTTCAGCTGCCTAGGGAACCAGTGTTGGCCATTCTTGGGGATGTTCCAGATGCAGGGATGAATGGCAAGACGAAATATTTATTACATATCCTTCTTGTAGCAGCCAGGAAAACAATAACACTTAGTTGGCTTAAAACAGACCCCCCAAAATGTGAGACATGGAAGTCAGTAGTTAAAGGAATTTACATAATGGAAAATATAACTTATAAACTAAGATTACAAGAAGCACAGTTTCTGGAACGACGGACACCATGGTTGGAACTGATGAAGGAGGATGGGACTTAGGCATATTTGGGAAACTTGTAATTGTCAGGAATATTGTCAGATGTCATGCTGTGCAAAGATGGTGTATAATGGTAAATGTAGCAACTGGACTCATTGTTTCTGGACTAACCTTGTACATTATTTTTGGTGTGTGCATTTTTAGTTATTTATTTACTTATTTGTCTTTGGTGTGTGAGATATTCTTTTCTTTGTTTAAACCCTTTTTTTTTTCTTTCCTTTTTGTTTAATATTGGGTTACCAGATGTGGTAAACAACTTTGTATTTGAAAATGAAAATGTCATATTGATGTATATGAATGTGTAATTTTACCCAATAAACATAAAGTAAAAAAAAAAAAAAAAAATAGTAAGTGGTATGTCGAAGGAGGGAACTATGCAAGAAAAACTCCTATCAATGCTTAATCTCTTTGATATCCGGTAAAGTTCTCATCCAGGTACCGGCAAAGGAATGTAATAGATATCCATTCAGATTTGCCAAAGTTGCTCTCAGTGTCTTGGAAGAGAATTTATGGCTTGGTTATCAAGTCATCAGATTATACGACCACTATGTGGTTTGACAGAGATGTCATCATTTAGATTGGAAGGTTATTTTGTCGACTGGATAATGCCACAGAGATGACTCATTGGCTTTTAGAAAGCAGTTCTTCTCTAAATGATCTCATTTGACCACAAATTAATGTGTCCAGTAGCAAAGTCACCCTCTCTTCTCTTTTCACCTTCTTTGTTATTTTACAGATTACTGATAGAATGACTTAATGATTTGTTTAATTTGTCCTAGTCTGGTTTAACCTTGCGTAATCTTGTAGCACTCAAGGTTGATGTGCTTTCTAAGAACATCCTCAATTCTCAACATCCTGACAATATTCAGTGTGGTAGTGTAGAGCAGCAATGCTGCCAATATATACATTATATATGGGTACATGCATACAATATATACATTAAAATATATACATTATAGTTATCAAACCCCATTATATTTACATTATATATGGATACATACATACAATATATACATTATATATGGAAACATACATACAATATATACATTAAAATATATACATTATACTTATCAAACCCCATTATATATACATTACAGTTATTTAACCCCATTATATATACATTATTATGTATTATTTTTTGTTACATTTCACATTGAGATGAAACTAAATAGTGTGAGTTTCTCCAAGCTCACTGAATAATAGACTTGTCGGTTAGGTAGTCTTGAGTGTTCTTTCCCCCCCCTGGGTCATCCCCACTGAAACTAAGCAAATAACCCAAAAATCACCTAAAATATGTGGTGAATGTGAATAGAGTGTTGTTGGGCGGCCGGCGTTCTGGAATAGAGCACTGAGGCGTGCGGTGCGCGGGACGTGTGGAAGTGTGTGTTACAGTAACATGAATGATTAATTCCTCGCCAGGGACACGGCAAGCCTCTCACTTCCTCATCAGCTCGTCTGCCTCTGCGCAGCCTCACTGCTCAACGAGCCGCTGCACGCCGCCTTAAGGACGTCTAGCAGAGACCACGTGGATTGGAAACCCCAAACCAGTGACCACAGCTCGACTCTTCACCTGTGGTCAAGACGAGTCCCGGTCAACGCTGCGTAACACCGCTGCGTGCCGCGGACCGCCCCTCGTCCGTCCTCTCGGTCTCTCTCTCTCAGAGCGCAGCGTCCAGGGAGCGCTTCCCCTGTGTGCTTCCCACTTCCTGCTGTCATCGACAACGCAGTGCGCAGAGGCGGAGCTTC
>NW_027468598.1:35330121-35342621 GCF_046254945.1 Alosa pseudoharengus
CTGAGTGTGTGTGCCTGAGTGTGTGTGTGTGTGTGCGTGTGTGTGTGCGTGCGTGTGTGTGTGCCTGAGTGTGTGTGCCTGAGTGTGTGTGTGTGTGTGCGTGTGTGTGTGTGTGCGTGCGTGTGTGTGTGCGTGAGTGTGTGTGTGCCTGAGTGTGTGTGCCTGAGTGTGTGTGTGCCTGAGTGTGTGTGTGCCTGAGTGTGTGTGCCTGAGTGTGTGTGTGTGTGTGCGTGCGTCAGGGTTTCCGTTGTCCGGTAATTACCGGACATTGGGCGGAAAAAAAATTAAATGTCCGACAAAATTAAATCTCTCCGGTCAAATTGTCCGATTGAAATTGGCTAATAATCCCGTCCCCTAACGCAATCTGAATTTGAGAATAAGCCTTAATATGTAGGCCTAAGCCTATATTATACGTCCTCTGGCTATGTTTTTAAATGAAAAGGCTCTACCGTTTGAAAGTTATTAAACAACACGCATAACCTATGCTGCATTTCAAATAGGAAGCGCACGCTTAAAACGTCCATGTGAAACAACGAACAAATGAGAGGCGGTTCAAACATGGCCAAGCCCAGGCAGACTAGCCTTAAACGTTTTTTCAGAGGCCAGACGCGATGGATGATGATAAATTGGTAACGTCTGAAGCCTCAGATGTCCGGTCAACTCCACCACCACCAGATAAAAAGCAGAAGTGTCGGGCGTATCTGTCGGAATCAGTGACATTGGAAGTGGAGTTGCGGGGGGTGCGGCCGCTCCAAGACACTGTCATTCTCCGTGTACATTGGACATGCAAAGTGTTCTTTACCCAAAGCATACAGTAGGTTTATGCGTTCTCTGTCTATATGATCTGCAGGGTTAGGGCCTTCTCGACGAGGCGATTACTGGTCCGCGGATAATTTCTGGCACAATTAAACGGTATCATTGAACCGCGGCCGAAAGAAAAAGAAACTAAACATTTCCCAGAATAGGAAACATTTCTTAATTTATTGTTATCAAATAAAGAGGCATAGCATTAGGGGGTAGTGGTGTGAGCGCTCATTCTTGTGCACATCTGTGCAAGTTAAACAGTCACCACTGAGATAACGTGGGTAGCAGCAACAAACAACGTAGCCTTTTTAAAACAACGAACGAAGCGGACTCTTGCTGTACATGAAAAGATACTGGCTAGATCTTGTTAGGCATGTTTAAGTTAGTCTAATGAACATGTTGCCTTCTATACAGATTATGTAATTCTTTAAGCTACATAGCCTGTCTCCAGTTTTCCTCAGTTTGACTAAGAAGGGATAATAGGATATTTGACCGGCATATCATCAAAATGTCCGGAAAACGAAACCTCTGCCGGTTACTTTGACCGGCGCCATTTTTTTCTAGCGGAAACTCTGGCGTGCGTGTGTGCGTGCGTGTGTGTGTGCGTGAGTGTGTGTGTGCCTGAGTGTGTGTGCCTGAGTGTGTGTGTGTGTGTGTGTGCGTGTGTGTATGCGTGCGTGTGTGTGTGTGCCTGAGTGTGTGTGCCTGAGTGTTTGTGTGTGTGTGTGTGTGTGTGCGTGCGTGTGTGCGTGCCTGAGTGTGTGTGTGCCTGAGTGTGTGTGTGTGTGTGCGTGTGTGTGTGTGCGTGTGTGTGTGCGTGCGTGTGTGTGTGCGTGAGTGTGCGTGTGTGTGTGTGTGCGTGCGTGTGTGTGTGCGTGCGTGTGTGTGTGCCTGAGTGTGTGTGTGCCTGAGTGTGTGTGCCTGAGTGTGTGTGTGTGTGTGTGCGTGTGTGTGTGCGTGCGTGAGTGTGTGTGTGCCTGAGTGTGTGTGTGTGTGCCTGAGTGTGTGTGTGTGCGTGCGTGCCTGAGTGTGTGTGTGCCTGAGTGTGTGTGTGCCTGAGTGTGTGTGCCTGAATGTGTGTGTGCCTGAGTGTGTGTGTGCCTGAGTGTGTGTGTGTGCCTGAGTGTGCATGTGTGTGTGCGTGTGTGTGCGTGCGTGTCTGCGTGCGTGCGTGTGTGTGTGTGTGTGTGTGTGTGTGTGTGTGTGTGCGTGTGTGTGTGCGTGCGTGTCTGCGTGCGTGTGTGTGTGTGTGTGTGTGTGTGTGTGTGTGTGTGTGTGTGTGTGCGCGTGCGTGTGTGTGTGTGTGTGTATTATGTGTATGGGTGTGTGTATTAGACATATGCTGGTGCTTCACTTCATGTTCTGACCATTATGATTTTCTCTCACAGGTGACTGTGTTTACAAGTGTGAGGAGAAACCGAAGAGGAAAGGCGAGAGTAAGATCATTTGCTTCTGTCCGCTTTGGAGTTTCTGTGAAAATGATTCAATATATCATAACATCCTCACAGGTGAACTAAGGTCCTGATGGATGTGCTGGAGACTGAGGGATTGGTCTTGTCCTCATGTCAGTCATGCATTGGCCTATATGGAGTATAAAACCTGCATACACTGTACAACATAATAGCTTTCCTTACTTAAAATGTTCTAGTAAGTAGAATTAGATAAGAAGTAGATTACTTGCCTAAAATGAGTGTTACTTAATTTTGAGGTGGAAAAGTAAACAATCAAGTAAAGTATACTTGAATTGCTGTAGTTTGTGCTACACCATAAAGTTAGTTTGTTAACCTGTTAGTTTATCTTACTTTAAAAAAGCATGCACACCCTATTCCTATTTCACCTAACTAGGTCACTACAAGTAAAGTATACTGTATGTTTATTAAACACAACACGTGCATTGAAGTTGTGCTAACAGATGTTGAGTTGAGTTCCTCTTCACTGCCAAAGTGTAGTGAAGCACTCCAAGTACCGTGCTGGGGTTCTACCCACAGCATTAGGGTGTTTTGGATAGTCATCTAAGAGCATCAACATAAATTACACAACAACAGTATATCCTTTAGTGTCACTGTCACTTTGTTATTATAACTGAAGATTTCATTTCAGTAAGGATTAATGTTGATTAATTAAACTATGGGGACCGGGGATGTGCCATTCTAAAAATGCATTGTGGGAAATGTAACATCAGTTAGCACAACTTCCATACACGTGTTGTGTTTAATAAACATACAGTATACTTTACTTGTAGTGACCTAGTTAGGTGAAATAGGAATTCTCAGTAGTGTAAGTGTACAACACTAAGTAAGCATTTGTTTGCACAATTTGCAATTCCTATTCCAGATTAGTCTGTAATTTTAAGGCAATCAGTTTGCATGCTTTGTAAAACTCAGGTTAACTAACAGATTAAGTAAGGTTAACTAACTAACTTTACAGTGTAGCAAAACTTCAGCAGTTCAAGTATAATTTACTTGATTTAAATGATCATGTTTACTTTTCCACCTCAACATTAAATTACACTAATTTTAGGCAAGTAATCTCAAAAGATAAAATCAACAAAAGACAGAAACTGAGTTATACTTACTATACATTTTAAGTAAGACTTTTTAAGTTAGATTTGACAGTGTAGTGTGTTGGTCAAACTTAGTTAAGAAACTGTAATTAAAGGCTAATTAAAGTGTAATTAAAGGCTAATTAAAGTGTGATTAAAGGCTAATTAAAGTGTAATTGAAGGCTGATTAAAGTTTGATTGACATGTCTGTCTTGTGTGCGTCTCTAGGGCGGAAACGGAGCACCAGCACATCAGAGGAGGAGGTGTCCAATAAGAGGCCTCGCTGGGCAGACGAGTCAGGTGATTGGTTGTGAATAGACTGCCTTGACCACACAGTGTTGGCTTTGGCTCCAGAGAGCATGCGAGGACAAGCCTTGAGTAAAATAAGTAAGTGTGGAGTGGAGTGATGCCATCTCACACTCACGGCATCCTCTGTGTGTGTCTGCAGACGGAATGAGGTCGGCGAGGGCGACGACGCTGGACGTGACAGACCAGCAGCTGATGAGACTGGCCAAGTGCATGGGCAAGGAGTGGAGGCAGGTGGCCATCTCGTGGCTGGGCCTCAGCATCCTGGAGCTGGACAAACTGCAGTCCGGCGAAGACGACCCCATCATGCAAAGGTTACATTTACAGTTATTAATTCAGCAATTAGCGAACCCTTTTACATTTATTCATTTAGATGGGATTGGGATTGGGATTAGCAAACCTTTTTGTCCAAAGTGACTTCCATATGTTAGTTATATTGCAAGGGCCAGTAAGTGCCTTGCTCAAGGGCACAACGGTGGAAGCCGGGAATTGAACCCACAACTTGTCAGACTACTGCACGCTAGTCCAGCTCCTTAACCACTATGCTACCACCACCTTACAGGCTACTGCACGCTAGCCCAGCTCCTTAACCACTACACTACCACCACCCTACACTTATACTTACATATACTTATACTTATACTTATACTTACTTACTTATACTTATACTTATACTTATACTTATACTTATACTTACTTATACTTATACTTATACTTATATTTATACTTACTTACTTATACTTATACTTACTTATACTTACTTACTTACGTATACTTATACTTATACTTATACATATACATATATTTATACTTACTTACTTACTTATACTTATACTTATACTTACTTACTTACTTATACTTATACTTATACTTACTTACTTACTTACTTATACTTATACTTATACTTATACTTACTTACTTACTTATACTTATACTTATACTTATACTTACTTACTTACTTATACTTATACTTATACTTATACTTATACTTACTTACTTACTTACTTATACTTATACTTAGGTTCCGCATGCTGGACAACTGGAGGAGGAGGAATAAGGGCAAGGCCGGCCTCGACCAGCTGCACGACGGCCTCAACAAGGACGACGTGTCCACTGAGGTCCGAGACTGCCTGGAAGGTGAGCAGGACATCGGAGAGGAGGAGTATGTGTGTGTCTGTCTGTGTGTGTGTGTGTGTGTAAGGGCTTCTACACACAGTTGCGTTCCGTCAACGCATGCCAGTGGGTGTTCCCGGCGGTAGCTATGCAATTCAGTTGGGCAACGGATGACGTGAGCCCATGTAAAGTGAATGGGATGCGTCTCCAGCACTGCAACGCACGCAACTGTGTGCAGGAGCCCTAAGAGAGAGAGAGAGAGAGAGAGAGAGAGTTTGTGTGTGTGTGTGTGTGTGTGTGTGTGTGTGTGTGTGTGTGTGTGTGTGTATGCATGAAATATCTGACACTGTAGGGGATTTCAAAGGTACACACCCCCCCCACACACACAAACACACACACACACACACACACACACACACACACACACACACACACACACACACACACACTGAAATGATGTTTCTGTGTTTGCTCCCCAGACATGCTGCAGGGTAACTGTAGCAGTTGAGTGTGCTGCTGGACTTTTGGACGAGAAGGTCCACCTGCTGGACCACTGGACCAAACCCAAGGGACCAAAACACACCTCCGCCTGACCTTTCCGTTGGGCACTGTGTGTGTGTGTGTGTGTGCATGCGTGCGTGTGTGCGTGCGTGCGTGTGTGTGTGTGTGTGTGTGTGTGCGCGAGTGTGCATTACTTAACCTACACCAGGCAAAAGATGATTCCTTAAACTGACCTTTCTTGGGTTTTTCAAACCACCTTTTCTCTGAAAAGATCTTTCAAAAGGTCCAGGCTCCCTACAGAGCTACTCATTTCAGCCTCTGGGTTTTTACCAGGGACAGTGCTGTAGGTCAAACCAGCTCTGGGAGGATTTGAGAATCCAAACTTATGTTGACAAAATACTGCAGAGATGTCAGTACCGTGCTGCAGTCAGTACTGCCTGTGGAAAGCCATTCTGAACCAAAGGTTCTGCAGTCAGTACTGCCTGTGGAAAGTCATTCTGAACCAAAGGTTCAACTTGATTTTGTATATTTGGAAATGTTTTCCATTCATGTTTTTGGTTGATTTTTTAATGGTTTCATTTCATTTTATTTTTTTATAACAACTTTTTATATGAAATTGTACATATTTGTTTACTCATAATGTGATTCCCTGGACCAAATATGTCCATGTCATTTGTTAGTTGTTTGTTTGTTATCTTTTTCTATCTGGTTTATCTGGTGGTACCTGTTGAAACTTGATGGAGGTTGTATTTGGCTTATTGTCTGTTATAATAAGCTCTGGTCAGTAGAATGGGATTGGAATAGCACTTCCTGTACTGGACGAAGGATGAAGTCTAAGTGTAGCTCTCCAGGGAGCCAGACTGGTCCCTGAGCGACTGCTCGTAGTCTTGACCCCTGTGAAACGTGGCCCGTTTAAACACGCAGTCTTGACCCCTGTGAAACGTGGCCCGTTTAAACACGCAGTCTTGACCCCTGTGAAACGTGGCCCATTTAAACACGCAGTCTTGACACCTGTGAAACGTGGCCCGTTTAAACACGCAGTCTTGACCCCTGTGAAACGTGGCCCGTTTAAACACGCAGTCTTGACCCCTGTGAAACGTGGCCCATTTAAACACAAAGCCTCCGCAGTACGGCCTTCACAGATAAGAGGATGGGAGGAGTAGAGAGAAGTATGGCCCATTGAAATGGGCCTTCACAGATAAGAGGATGGGAGGAGTAGAGAGAAGTGTGGCCCATTGAAATGGGCCTTCACAGATAAGAGGATGGGAGGAAAAGAGAGAAGTATGGCCCATTGAAATGAATCAGGGCCATTATTACAGTTGAGCTCTCAGGCACAGCATGCACACACAAGCTTGAAGGGAGTCGGAGGAGGAGGCGGTGTGGCTGGACCCACCTACTGTAGCACCAGACTGAGTAGCCAGAGGACATGGGGGTTGCAGGGTTAAGGGTCAAAGGTTAAAGGTTGGGGGGTGGGTTGGCGTGGGTCCAGGCTTTTTTAATTATCTGGAAATCATTCTGTTTACTGTATGCCCTTAAGCCTATGAGTACAGAATCATTCTGTTTACTGTATGCCCTTAAGCCTATGAGTACAGAATCATTCCGTTTACTGTATGCCCTTAAGCCTATGAGTACAGAATCATTCCGTTTACTGTATGCCCTTAAGCCTATGAGTACAGAAGCCCGTTTAGTTTGACTGAATGAAAGAAATGATCATGAAGTTCCTGCTGTGGTAACCCATTCCACAGATGTTTTAGTCAGCCGTACTGACAAATGTCTTCAGGAGCAGCTGCAGGACATCTCAGGCCAAGGTGCACATTATGCTCTTGATTTGTACACTCAGATCATGTTTACAACGGTGCAGACCTCAGCTCTCTGTGCTTTGAAGGTATGCCGTAGTGCATGTCTTTTTTGTGTACAATCCCTGCACTAGTCCTCAGTCGAAACAGTACTCATGTTGACCGTAGCCTTTGAACTGAATCCTTAAACTTGGATCGTTGTGGAATTTCACTTATGTAGCATAAGATGTGGCTGAATAAAAGTTTTTTTTGGACTTGTCATATAAAACATTAAGCCTTAATTACTGCTGAAAAATACTTTATTGTAAACAGTCAATGAACAGGGTTTTAAATGTTTCAATAAATTCAATAAATACAATAAATAACATTATAAATAGTTGTTGAATCCATCATTCAATAAATAGATCAATAAATAAACACATCAATAAATAAACCAACCAACATGTAAACAGGTCAATAAATAAAGAAATATTTCAATTAAATAAATAACTCTTGTAATAAATAATTGAGAATGAGAATCCACAGTGGCATCAGCCCAATGGAAGAAGCTTATACACTAATCACTGTAGTTACTGAGCACTGGTCTGGGACCAGCATTGCTCTGGTGCGCAGTGTTACATCTGTAGTCGATAAGAACACGAGCTGGAGGTTCGGTTTGGATCGGGGGATTTCCCAGTGTGCCAGATATAGCTTTTTTGTAAAAGATGTATGATCCATACTGATCTATACTTTACTGGAGGAGGAAGAGATTGAGGGTGATGATGAGGATGACATAGTTGGGGGTGAGGAAGGCTTAGCTCTGGTAATCCCCAGAGGCGATGTAGTAGAGGGCTCGGGTGATAGTGATGGCCCGTAGCTGGAAGCCCTGGACCACCTCACACAGACACATGCGGTCACTAAACGAGTCTCCAGAGGCACACACCTAACGGGCAGGAGAACAAAAAGGCAATACGGTGAGCAACTGGCCCCTCTGGGCTTCCATACTCTCTCTTCCCGTTCTTTAATGTGACACCACTCCATAGCATTAAGATGACATTCAGAGGTTATCTGTGTGGTCTGGGAACTGGACCATAGGTAAGAGGTGTTGACAATAAAGGATATGAGATTTAAAAACTCACCGTTTCAGATGGTGGTGCGCTCTCAGAAGTCGACCAGTTGCATTTCTGAGGAAAGGTGAGAGCATGTGTTCATTAATATCAATTCACGTGTGCTTACACAAATAAAGTTGGTTTGTACAAGAGATGTATTAGACTACTGCAAATAAGTGTCTGTCAGAGATGTGATACAAGAACAACATGTTGGGAGTAACAGAGTGGAGTATCACAACACTTTTATTATCAATGTATATCAATGTTTCTGATCTAATGCAGTTGATGTATTTATTATCAATGTATATCAATGTTTCTGATCTAATGTAGTTGATGTATGATTTTCAGTATGAACTCCTAATTGACTGAGCTTACTAGTGTAGGCTACTCGGACAATGCATAGTGGTGCTGCCCCCCTGAGTTGTGATCCAACCTCTGCTCTACGTCTCTTCCATGGATGCAAAGACCGTTTACCTCAAGCATGTTACTGGTGGCCTTCACCACCTGGCTGAGTTTGCTGTGCTGGGTTCGCTGCGCTTCCAACACCCTCTTGTAGTACTCCATGTCGGCGCGGATGTTTACCAAACAGTCGGCCTGCAAACAGCCACGACACGGTCAGCAACAGCGTTTTAAATCAGACTGAGTTGAATAAAAATGGCCTGCTTTGCTATCACATGCAGCAGTAATGATATGATATGCTATGATATGGATGGAGGGGCCCATACCTTATTGAACTGCGTGTTCTGAGCAATTTGGCCCGAGCATCCCTGACCCTGGAAACAAACGCAAAACATCATCACCATCATGATCACTATCATCAGCAAAACTGTAACCACCATCAACTAGAGAATTGAGCATTTTAAGTGTACCAACATCATCTTATTTTGTTTTCAGCTAGTTTACAGTGTAAGGACGTTATAGGCCGAGACGTACATTCTTCTCATCTGGACATTTCCTAAACTCCTAAATGTTGAGTTTGAGTTCTTACCGAGACCGTCGGAGTACATGCTGATACTGTTGAAGTCTTGCTGTGCACCTTCGCAGTCATCTCGGAGCAGTTAAAGCCATTGAACTGTTCTTTCTGTAAAAAAACAATGTAGAAAATATATAAATATGATAATCTGACAGCGCGTTACTAGGCCTACAGTATGACTGAGTTAATGTGCTATCACGTACATCCTTCAGAAGTTCACTGATGTTTGATAGCACAGCTTTCGCAAGTTGGCCACACTCCTGTCCGTGGACGTCTTGAGAGTGTGACAAAGGGAGAGCCTTTGCTTGAGTACTGCCCCACAGCAGCCCAACCAGCATCAAGGATACTGCAATGTAATTAAAATGTCATTTGATTTATTCACGCAGAAAGAATAAATAATAATAATAATAATAATAATAATAATAATAATAATAATAATACACCAGATACACACATTATAAAACTGAGTAGGCTACTAGGTTATAATGTTTTCGTTCATAAAAGTAGTTTTAAACATTACTTTGTAATACTTACAGAACAGAAGGTTTGATCTTTGCATCTTTGTTTCTTAGTTAAGCTACTCTCTCGTCAACGCAATCTTAGAATACTACCATCCTTGAGAAGTGGCCCCATTTATAGTCTAGTGAATTCCTACCTATCAAAGGGATTCCCCGCACCGCACTGACAAAACTCAGAAAGCGCCGCGCATTCGAATGTGACAATTGTAATTTCCTCTTGTTTACATGGCCTACACAGGTTCTTGGAGTGAAACTGGAATTAACGCTGGCCAAAAGTCTTTCGTTTTTAGTTTGGGCTGTTCACCCAACGCATATTGCCTCGATTGTTTCAACGAATAACTTTTATTTACATATAAGTTACCCATGCATTTCAGTTTGAATAATGAGTAATGTAAGCTATGTGTAATAAAGAATGATGAAATTACCGTTAGACAGTCCAGACTAAGAATGAAAGTACCAGTCTTATTTGTTTATTGTAAGGACCCCCATTACACTATTCCTTAATCAGAGCCCATAGTATCTGTTAGATCGTACCATTTGAAATAGGCTATAACAAAGACAGCATGACGAGCAAAGGTTGAAGGCTGAAAGGCTTTTTAATGAAATATGCATTGAGACAACAAGCTTAATCTTGTCCTCCAGGTTTTTTTTAAAGTAAAATATAATGTGAATCTAGCACTCATTTGTGATAAGGATGTAACTTCATTATTATTCCATATCATAACCAATATACAGGGATTTTACACTTATAGTCTGCATAACATTATATATATATTGTATATACTGTACAAATATATATACTTGGGACAACATCAGCTGATGCTGTATAATGTTATCTTCAATGATGGCACTTTAGGATGTTCAGTGGTTGAAGACCACAGAGAACTTGATCACCTGCTGCTTTTGAGGACTTCCTTGGATGTGGGTTATGCACCTGCTGGCATGATCAAAGGTGTGATTTGTGCAATTACGTTTTATTACAGTAATGAATTCCACTCCTTTAATGTACATTGATGTCCCTTTAATATGCAGTGCTCGTCAGAAGTTAGACACTACACACTACTTATTTATGTTTATTCTTTATTTGGACTATCTTTAAATTGTGGAACAAAACTGAACTTCAAAAACCTAAAATAACACGCATGGAAAGATGAAGTAAGCAAAAAAAAAATTTAAATAAGAAAAGATATTTTGTATTTTAGATTCTTCAAAGCATTCAACTTTTGTTATGATGATAGCTTTTCTATCTTTTATCTAATTTATTAATATTTGATTACACTGCATTTGACAGGCAATACAGTATGTAACCATTTAAAAGTTTCAGAGTCTAACCACAAACATTTAATTGTGCACTTTTTAACAAGTTGTGCATAATGTGCAATACATTTTGCAATCCACTCCTGCATCTTTACAGAAACAATGACCTCACACTGAAGGTGTGACATCATGAGCGATGTCACTTGACTCACAAACCCGTGTGGGCGGAGCCTAGTGTACGCCTCTGCACTGAGAGGTGCAAGTGAAACTGAATCACAGCTCTGGTCGCTCGCCGTGGACCTTGCGTGAGGACGTAAGCTCTTTATCCTGTTGGGCTGAGAGTGTGGTCGATGGGGAGAGCGTCACCTATTGGTCACTTCAGCTCCCTCCGCTGCAGGGACAGGCCACTGAGAACCAAGCTGAGGTCATCCATGGAGTTCTATTTTAGAATCCATCTGTCATGTCAATTCTGAGTAAATTGTGAGTAAATGATGGAAAGGTACACTGGTAAAAAAAAAAACACACGCCCACGACCACGGTATATGAAACAAAGTTTTATTTTTTTATTTTACATATCTGTACATAAACATTTCTTCCCTCAAATAAAGATTCTGAGTACAATAGGATGGAAATGATATTAACACACTTATTCATTTAAAATGACTCGTGTCAGAAAATCAACATTCACAAAATGTTGAATACCGATTAGAGTGAACATATTACCAAAAGCTACGACTTTCACTACAAGGCAGGCATGTATCCTTCTTCTCTTTTAGCACCTTCAAAGAAAAGCTTCAGTTGAAAACTACCATTTGTGCAGAAGAAGAGACCAACTTTTCAATACTGTCCAACTTAAAAAAATCTCAGAAGTTAGGTCTTTTTGTTCATATATTTTTTGTTCTTTTTTTTTTTCAACAGACTCGACTCCCTACTAATTGTTGCTTAGCATATATTTTTTCCATAGTTTTGCATTGACAGGTATAATTTAGTGGCAGAGTTAAAAAATGAACTGTAAAGAAGCAAGGCCAATCACTGCACAGAAAAAAGCCAGGGACAGTATCCAAGACTCACACTTAAAATATTTCATCTGTCATGAAGTGCTCCATCTTCAGCAGTTTTTTTTTTGTTCTTTTTCTTTTAGTTTGTACAACCACAGAAGCAAAGGAGGGAGATGACCCAGTTCTGATGACCCAGATGATCCAGATGACCCAGTTCCGGCTCCGGGGCAGGATGGAGGAAGGTGGGGTGAGATATCAGGGGAGGGGTCGGAGGTCGGAGGTCGAAGGGGAGCATCAGGGACTGGTATGGAAGATGTCTGGGGTGGGGGGTAGAGGGTCTTGATGATTGGATTCGGTGAGGGGTTTAAGGTAGGGGCTTCATTAGGATAGGGTCTTTTCCACCATGTTGATGAGGTGTATGTGTACATGTGTGTGTGTGTGTGTGTGTGTGTGTGTGTGTGTGTGTGTGTGTGTGTGTGTGTGTGTGTGTGAGTGGATGTGTGTCTGTGTGTAAGAAGGCTGCAGAATCTTTATTTCATTGTATATGTTTATGCCGTGTGTGTGTGCATCTGTGTGTGTTTTGATGTGTGTCTGTGTGTAAGAG
>NW_027468598.1:35350121-35365121 GCF_046254945.1 Alosa pseudoharengus
TCCATGCTGATGTGTTGAGTATACTGTGTGTGTGTGTTGAGTATAGTGTGTGTCCCTGCTGGTGTGTTGAGTATAGTGTGTGTCCCTGCTGGTGTGTTGAGTATACTGTGTGTCCCTGCCTGTGTGTTGAGTATACTGTGTGTGTGTGTTGAGTATAGTGTGTATCCCTGCTGGTGTGTTGAGTATAGTGTGTGTCCCTGCTGGTGTGTTGAGTATACTGTGTGTCCCTGCCTGTGTGTTGAGTATACTGTGTGTGTGTGTTGAGTATAGTGTGTATCCCTGCTGGTGTGTTGAGTATAGTGTGTGTCCCTGCTGGTGTGTTGAGTATACTGTGTGTCCCTGCCTGTGTGTTGAGTATACTGTGTGTGTGTGTTGAGTATAGTGTGTATCCCTGCTGGTGTGTTGAGTATAGTGTGTGTCCCTGCTGATGTGTTGAGTATAGTGTGTGTAATTATTGGTGTGTTGAGTATAGTGTGTGTCCCTGCTGGTGTGTTGAGTATAGTGTGTGTCCCTGCCTGTGTGTTGAGTATACTGTGTGTGTGTGTTGAGTATAGTGTGTATCCCTGCTGGTGTGTTGAGTATAGTGTGTGTCCCTGCTGGTGTGTTGAGTATAGTGTGTGTGTGTTGAGTATGCTGTGTGTAATTACTGGTGTGTTGAGCATGCTGTGTGTGTGTTGAGTATGCTGTGTGTAATTGCTGGTGTGTTGAGCATGCTGTGTGTGTGTTGAGTATGCTGTGTGTAATTGCTGGTGTGTTGAGCATGCTGTGTGTGTGTTGAGTATGCTGTGTGTAATTGCTGGTGTTGAGCATGCTGTGTGTGTGTTGAGTATGCTGTGTGTAATTACTGGTGTGTTGAGCATGCTGTGTGTGTGTTGAGTATGCTGTGTGTAATTGCTGGTGTGTTGAGCATGCTGTGTGTGTGTTGAGTATGCTGTGTGTAATTGCTGGTGTGTTGAGCATGCTGTGTGTGTGTTGAGTATGCTGTGTGTAATTGCTGGTGTGTTGAGCATGCTGTGTGTGTGTTGAGTATGCTGTGTGTAATTACTGGTGTGTTGAGCATGCTGTGTGTGTGTTGAGTATGCTGTGTGTAATTGCTGGTGTGTTGAGCATGCTGTGTGCTCTTCAATGAGAGCTGTGGTTGGCTTGTGGTGGTTTGCTGCTTCCTGCTACATTTCTCAGCTCCGCCCTCACCTCAGTGGTTCGTGATACATTGTGGGATTTCTCATGCTCTCGCAGGGATGGAGAAATCCCCCTCCCTCCCTCCCTCCCTCCCTCACTCACTCTCTACCCGTGAGTCTGCGGGAGAGAGCAGCTCTGGTGTCCTCCACAAACACACACACACACACACAGCTTTTGGTTTCAGTTTGCTCTTTCAGCCGGAGCTTCACGTCCTAAGCCCTCTCGTAAGGAGCAATAAGTCACACAGTCTGAGTCTGTGTGTGTGTGTTCTGTGTTTGTGTGTGTTTTGTGTGTTTGTACTGGTGTATGTGCACATAATGCGGGTTGGGGGTGGTCTTAGTGTGTGTGTGTGTGTGTGTGTGATGACGTGATGACGTAGTGTGACTGTCATAGTTCCTCCGCCTTGGGTTTCCTTGTGCTAGGAAGCTTCTGTGGGCGATGTCAACAGTGTGTCATGTGCTAGCAGAGAGTGTGTGAGAGTGTGTGAGAGTGAAGATGTGGGGGTGGGGAGAGTGTGAGATTGAGACAGAGAGAAGGAGAGAGAGGAAGAAAGAGAGAGGGACAGAAGAGTTGAGTGACAGAAGGAAAGTGTGGTTTGTGAGTGTGGGGTTATAGTCTCGATGTTGTGATGCGTAATGCGTATTGTATATTGTATCTTGCCTGTGCCTGTTGAGGTGTCCATGACCATGGCAACCTTGACAGGGTTAGGCGGACTTGCACAACCTTATCCCACCCATAGTGTTCTATTTACCGCAAATATCCTTACTGTATTTATATTTCTACATAGCCATATCTTACTGCTCTGTTTTTATTCTTTATATGTTAAGTGAGTGTTGTACTTTGAGAGCAAAGATTAACCGGAAACAAATTCCTCGTTTGGTTACGCAAACCTGGCCAATAAAGCCGAGCCTGTGTCCCAACGTAATGCATTGCTGAGTTGAGCTCGGTTATGATTACGTCTTTCATTTCATCTCCAAGATCTAATCCTAAAACGAAATACTTGATCAAAAATCAACTGTCAACATAACTAGCCTGCTACTGTCTGAGGTCAGAGGAAGAATGGGTCCCCATCCCTGCGTCCTTCACAGGTCCTCCACAGGTGCCACTTGAGGGGTCATTTTCTGACTCTCTGTGGGCAAAAGCTATCCATTCCATCACAGTTTCCCTTTGTTTGGGAGGAATGGAGCTTGTCACATTCTTCACCTTTTTTTTAACTCATTTGCAAAAGGTTAGAATATCAATTTGTAGTTTCTTCTTTTACAAATGGACTGTTCCAGAGACAGCACACATCTGGGAAATACTCAGAGATAGTAAATCAAAACCAAAACAACCACAAACCAGGGTTCCTACGAGTCCAGATGACAGACTTGTGAAAGTGACACTTGGTGACTACACACGGTAAAAAAAGACTATGTGTAACAAACTTGAAAAAAGTCCTCAATCAAGCTCAATCAAGTCAAGTCGTGGAAGCGATGAGATGAGTTGACTGGGTTATGTTTAGTACACTTATCCATTGTGTATGAGTTGACTGGGTGATGTTTAGTGCACTTATCCATTGTGTATGAGTTGACTGGGTTATGTGTAGTGCACTTATCCATTGTGTATGAGTTGACTGGGTGATGTTTAGTGCACTTATCCATTGTGTATGAGTTGACTGGGTGATGTGTAGTGCACTTATCCATTGACCACAGACCTGGTCAGGCATAGGGCACAAGCAGCAAAGGAGACCAACTGGCTGTTGAGGAGTGATCACAGGGATGTCATCGCATCTCTCTCTCTCTCTCTCTCTCTCTCTCTAACATGGAGATTAAAAGACAAAGTCTCTCTCTTTCTCTCTCTCGCTCTCTCTCTTTCTCTCTCTCTCTTTCTGTCTATCTCTCTCTCTCTCTGCATATGACCTTTATTCAGTGGAGTTGAAAGCGTGGGGTTTATTCAGTGGAGTTGAAAGCGTGGGGTTGAAAGTGTGGAGTTGAAAGCATGGGGTTGAAAGTGTGGGGTTGCCATTTTGTTTGAAATAGCTGCGGTTTCTTCCATGGGTTGTGCTGTGAAGTCTCTGGCTTTGAGTTTTATCCACTCTGGCATGTAGGCACCAGGCCCAGCGCACACACACACACACACACACACACACACACACTGGCCAGACCCAGAGTCCAGGCCATAAATAATACACACACCTGGCTGGCCTACAGCTCACACACCTGGCTCTATTTTTATTATTTTCGCTGAGTCGCTGAACAAGCACGAGGAGGGGAGAGGGGTGGGGTCTGTGTGAATGACTAGGTGTGTGAGCAAGAGTCTCTCTCTTTCTGCATGCGTGTGTGTGTGTGTGTGTGTGTGTGTGTGTGTGTGCGTGCGTCTGTGTGTGTGCATGCGTCTGTGTGTGTGTGTGCTTGCGTCTGTGTGTGTGTGCGTGTGTGTGTGTGTGTGTGTGTGCGTCTGTGTGTGTGTGTGTGTGTGTGTGTGTGTGTGTGTGTGTGTGTGTGTGCGTGCGTCTGTGTGTGTGTGTGTGTGCGTGCGTCTGTGTGTGTGTGTGTGTGTGTGTGTGTGTGTGTATGTTGTCCTCTCACCAGGTCGGCGACGGGGGACTTCTTGCGGTTCTGCTTCTCCACCTCCACCTGCATCTTGGCCATGGGCTTAGCCATGGCGAGGGCCAGCTTGGCCTCGGCCTGCAGCTTCCTCTGGCGGCTCACGAAGTCCATGTCCTCCAGAGGCTCCGAGTCCTCCTCTGCCGTGTCCCGGTCCGAGTACGACGAGCTCTGCTTACTCTGGACCAGAGAGAGAGGGGGATGGAGAGGGGGAGAGAGAGAGATAGAGAGAGGGATGGCGAGAGGGAGGGGGAGAGAGATAGAGAGGGGGGGAGGGAGGGAGGGTTGGATGGAGGGATGGAGAGAGAGAGATAGAGAGAGGGGGGGAGGGAGATAGATAGAGAGAGGGGGGGAGGGAGGGAGGGAGAGGGAGGGAGGGTTGGAGAGAGAGAGAGAGAGAGAGAGAGAGAGAGAGGGAGAGATAAAGAGAGAGAGAGAGAGAGGGAGGGAGAGAGAGAGAAATATTATACACAAAAGCATCATCAGAGTTACAGGTCCAGGGTGCTGTCAGGACATGTTCAATGTGTTTAACGTACAGTATACAATGCCACGTACATGGCAAAAACATCAGATATTACACTATACAGGTGGGTCTCAAAAAGTGAATATTTCATATATTCTAGATGAATTACATTTGGAGTGAAATATTTCAAGGCTTACGGCTCATGAAAAACAAAAATCTGTATCTCAAAATATTAGAATAAAGTCATATTTACAATGTGACCACATCACATCACATGACGTCTGTTTTGTGAATGTCTAACTTGCACAAAGTAAATGTCAAATTTCATACGCAACCTAATATGAGGAATACAAGAGGAAGTTATCTGAAAATTCAGTTTCATTTCCTGTCTGAACCTGCTTCGATTAGGTTGTTAAGCGAGATTTTGCTGTCTGCCCTGAGACATACATCTGGGAGGAAGCATTACGCTGACTTGTAAAGAGAACATCAGCTCTAACTGAAAAGGCCAAATCAAATGTGCTCACGTGAAGAAATGATACAACCTCCTCCCCTCTCTAAGCACCATCAGTCAAAGCCATTATAATTGGTTAAGTCATTATAATTGGTTAAGTCATTGGAATTGGTTAAGTCATTAGAATTGGTGAAGTAATTAGAATGGTTAGGTCATTAGAATGTTTTTTGTACCTCCACGCATGGGCAAATACTATAGTAATAAAATAAAAGAAGTAAGCACACGCTAAAATCATAATTCAATCACATTTCCCCCAGAATCACGCAAACAGCCCCTGTGATAGGAATACATACAGTACACACACAGAATGAGAAATGCAAGGGAATGGACTTGAATGGGCCACAACTAAACATCAAATAGCTAGATGCTCGTTGTTTGTGTGTGTGAACGATGTGTGTGCTCGATGTGAGTGTGCAGGTTGTGAATGTGCAAAGTCCCTATCATATATATGAGGAATGCTCTATGCCTCAGTGGCTAAGGAAAGATGGTCTTTAGTGGATATCCATTCACAGTGAGAAAGGCTGGTGAAGTCCACATCACCCAGTAAAGTCATCTTGTCGCTTTGAGTTTGTGTGCACAGTCACATTTGTAATAAACGTCTTGCTTTGACTTAACTTATTCACAGCTACAAGACTTGAAAGGGTTTAGTATGAGTGAGCTAAAACAACGCTTTACAGTTTTCACATAGATACATAAATACAGGAGCGTTTAGTATGAGTGAGCTAAAACAACGCTTTACAGTTTTCACATAGATACATAAATACAGGAGCGTTTAGTATGAGTGAGCTAAAACAACGCTTTACAGTTTTCACATAGATACATAAATACAGGAGCGTTTAGTATGAGTGAGCTAAAACAACGCTTTACAGTTTTCACATAGATACATAAATACAGGAGCGTTTAGTATGAGTGAGCTAAAACAACGCTTTACAGTTTTCACATAGATACATAAATACAGGAGCGTTTAGTATGAGTGAGCTAAAACAACGCTTTACAGTTTTCACATAGATACATAAATACAGGAGCGTTTAGTATGAGTGAGCTAAAACAACGCTTTACAGTTTTCACATAGATACATAAATACAGGAGCGTTTAGTATGAGTGAGCTAAAACAACACTTTACAGTTTTCACATAGATACATAAATACAGGACCACACAGGTACAAGGTTACATAAACAGAGGAAAAACACAACAGGTATTAACACAGGAACAATGCAGCAGACACAACTAGAGCTTCTTTCCTGCGGCTGTCACCCTACTGAACTCTAGCTCTGCATCCCGGTGACAACCAACCAAGGTCTCAAGGTCACAGAGCAATGTTGCTCTTCACTGTTCCTCATTATTGTGGTTCTGACATATGCCTATTGATATTGGGCAACAATGTCTTAGTTGGCAAAGCTTTCCAAACTTTTCAAACTGTGCCCGTTTTCTGTATTCTGCAGCACTAGGCTTTGAAAGTCTCATTCATGACTGTTATTTAACCAGTATCACTGATGATGAATGACTTGCTCCCGCATAAACTGTCTGTGGCATTATTTGACAATCAAAGTTTTCAATGTTGTAGCCTATAGCTCGCCACGCTGTGGCGGCCCTGGTGGTTTGGCGGCCTGGGCAGCTGCCCAGATGACCCATGCCTTCAGCCGGGCCTGCTCTCAGACAATGGCAGAGCTGCCGTTTGTCATGTTATGAGGCTATGGGCCATCAAAATGATTTCCGAAACCTCTGTGTGGTGTATACTTGATGCTTTGGTGCATGTGGTGGATGGGTAGCTCACCATAGGAGAGAGGGGCGTGGCCTATCCAATTCTAATGGCTTTGACTGATGGTGCTTAGAGAGGGGAGGAGGTTGTATCATTTCTTCACGTGAGCAAAACGCACAGAAAATGGAGAGCACATTTGATTTGGCCTTTTCAGTTAGAGCTGATGTTCTCTTTACAAGTCAGCGTAATGCTTCCTCCCAGATGTATGTCTCAGGGCAGACAGCAAAGTCTCACTTAACAACCTAGTGTTACCTAATCGAAGCAGGTTCAGACAGGAAATTAAACTGAATTTTCAGACTCACCATAGGAGAGAGGGGCGTGGCCTGACTCACCATAGGAGAGAGGGGCGTGGCCTGACTCACCATAAGAGAGAGGGGCGTGGCCTGACTCACCATAGTAGATAGGGGCGTGGCCTGACTCACCATAATAGAGGGGGTGTGGCCTGACTCACCATAGGATAGAGGGGCGTGGCCTGACTCACCATAGGAGAGAGGGGCGTGGCCTGACTCACCATAAGAGAGAGGGGCGTGGCCTGACTCACCATAGGAGAGAGGGGCGTGTCCAGGCTCGTCTCTGTCTTGCTGTCATCTGCATCGCTGTCTTTATCGCTGCTGCTGTCGTTCACAAAGCAGATCTGGAGGTTCATCCCACTCTGCAGCCTGAGGACACACACACGGACACACACACACACACACAGGAGAACCCATGAAGTTACCCATAGTGCGACAGCTCAAATTCACTTCAGCAACAACTGCCATCCCTTACAGTTAAATTTGACTGGCATAGCAGTCGCTTTTATCTTAAGCGACACAGACCTGGGTGGGTACTGAACCCAGGTCAAGCGATCGTCAGGCGGTGACATTAGTGCTGCACCACCATGCCTGTTTAAGTATTAAATCTGCGTGAAAGCAACAACTGACATAGTGACACACCAGTATTAAACTGATGTTGTCATGGAAATTACTTTAACAGCCCCCTGTGCCACTATGCTAACTGCTCCCCCCATTGGGGTTCACCTCTGTGTTCCCCGGGTCCTATGTTCCCCGCTCGGGGTTAGGGCTAGGTTTTTTTTTAAAAAAAGGGTCCTATGTCCTATACAAAGCGGGGAACATACGCTCATATTGTCCATTGAGTTCATATTGGTAGGGGCAACACACCTGTAAATGAATGGAGACTTATGATGAGCTGAAAGAGTTTGGGCTATAAAGTACTCAAACTCATAAATATTTCAAGCGATGGGCATGAATTATATTTCATAGTTAAAGGTAGATAAACTACATGAAGACAAACAAACAAACAAAAAATAACACTATTTACATGGAGGAAAAATAAATATTTTTATTTTCATTTAATTTCATATTAATTTGCCTTCAATTCACAACAAAACCATGGTTAACTGACATGAAATTAGCCTTGCCACACTAGTCACTACTATTAGCCAACTCCAAATTTGTTCTCTACAAGTAGTCCATGAGCCACAGGGGGTCGTCACTACCACTTGGGGGGGCAAATTCTCACTATATTTTTCTGAAAGCTACATATCTCTGGAGTATAAAATGGTATGATAGCAAGTTGGATCTTGTAGCTTTGTGGCTGTACAGGCCTTCAAAGTTGACCTCTGATTTGAAAAAAAAGGAAATTCCGCCTATTGGCTTTTTTTGTTAAAACACTCATAAGAGCTCAGAAAATAATCCAAATCTTATTATTACTGATGCATATGTGGTGTTTGATGTTGGCATACATATTTTGACTCATTATGTGATTTTGCTCTTCATTTTGGTTGATAAAATTCAAGATTTATGTGCAAAAAAAGCTAATTTGAGTTTTCAGAGCAACATGTTATGGCAATACCTGAATGCAGACCTTATTGATAGTAAATAGTAAATAGCATAGCAATGCAGACCTATGTAATCATTTGTATTTCAAGTCTCTGCTGGGAGGTAGGAAGGTAGAAATACATTGATTAATGAGGTAGTGGGCATTTCAATTAGTGCTGCAACACGTTGTGTCTCTGAAAACGTAGATTTGCACATTATTACACATAAATTTTGAATTTTATCAACCAAAATGAAGGGCAAAATCACATAATGATTAAAAATATGTATGCCAACATCAAACACCACATATGCATCAGTAATAATAAGGTTTGGATTATTTTCTGGGCTCTTATGAGTGGTTTAACAAAAAAAAGCCAATAGGTGGAATTTCCTTTTTTCAAATCAGAGGTCAACTTTGAAGGCCTGTACAGCCACAAAGCTACAAGATCCAACTTGCTATCATACCATTTTATACTCCAGAGATATGTAGCTTTCAGAAAAATATAGTGAGAATTTGCCCCCCCAAGTGGTAGTGACACGCCCCTTTTTGGGCCTGTGGCTCATGGACTAAAGCCTTTATAAGACTGCCAAATACAACAGCAAAAAACATAAAGTGCGATTTTACATGTACAAGGCATCCCCATATGTTGAGAAGGCGCAACAATTTGTACAAAGCCCACAGGGTCTGTTTTCCGCTAATTTCCACTCTGAGACACCTGTTTCTCCATTGGCCTCCAGTGATTTAGCGCTGGATTGTTGCCCTCAACAATATGGCGGTGCCGTTGACATACGTTCTGGAGTCCAATGCGGCATTGTATCTATGGGTACGCTCCCCTGCATTGCTAAATTTGAAACCAATATGCTAACAGTTGCATTGCTACATCTGAAACCACTATGCGAAGAGTTATATTGCTAAATCTGAAACCACTATGCTAAGAGTTATATTGCTAAATCTGAAACCACTATGCTAAGAGTTATATTGCTAAACCTCTGACTTGAAGAGACACCCGGCCTTTCGTAGCAACAGCTATTAATGTGACTATACCTATGGCTATAGTTGGCTAACTAGTGGTTTGTATTTGGGTGGCATTTCGGGGAACAACAAACACTTCACTGAGCAAAACATGCAAACCAAGCTTTCACGTGATGACCCAAACAAATCGACACTAAACCTGGTCAACCATGAGCAGTAGGGGAAACACTGAGCTTGACCGACCCTCTGGATTGTGGCTTGTGAAACCACAGGGACTGACCCCAGGGAGCTGTTCCTTACATGTGAACGGTGAGGCCTGCTATCGCTCCATAGAACACAAACGCAAAGTAGAACACAAGTAGAACACAAAACGCCAAGTTTGACCTGGCTTAAAATCCTCTACGTTGAAAAAGAGATGTAGGCCTATTGGCCAAAATAATTAGGATATACTGTGCTTGCAACATTTGCAGGTGAAATGTCCTTGTTTTGTTGGAAATAGGCTACTACTTAAAATAATCTAATAACTGTAAACTGAAAGGGACATTTCAACTTACAACTAGAAGAATGATCTTGTCAGACCAAAAACACCAAGCCTGGATATTTCCTTGATTTAATATTATTTTATTGTTTAAAGACTTCACATTTGGCAGAGAGTGCAGGCACCAGGCACGCAGGGATGGACATTGGCACCAGCCACCAGCCAAATGCTGTGAAAGTGTGAAAGTGGCTGGGAGATTTCAGCTAGGCAATATATAATGACTTATACTATTGAATGGCTAGTCAATTTGACAATTTATTTGTTTGTTTGTTATTTATTTATTGTTATTTATTTGGTACATCCCTGCAATCCACCCCTAAGGGTCTCGGTCCCTGTCACTCTCTCACTCTCTCTCTCTCTCTCTCTCTCTCTCTCTCTCTCTCACACACACACACACAGCAGCCAGCTTGGTCTGGTTGGTGAAATCAGTCCCTGCCATTCTATTATATGTACAAATTCATGAACACATGGGGTGATATATTTATTTATATTTATATATATTATATTTATTTATATGCTATCATCATACTAATGTCGTTGAGGGTTGAATAAATAACAACCATAACTGTAATCATATAAACATAGTGCATTAGTATAGAAAATAATAATAAAATAAAATATTCAACAACTTGGATGTGCAACATTTCTATGTCTGATCTGCTTTCTGTGTATGCCTTTGTGTGGCTGTATGACCTTAGTTTCATCATGTGATCTACAATATTCAAACCAAAACATCTGCACTCTGGACTAAGCTATGACACTAAACTTGGATGTGCAACATTTGCATGTCTGGTCTGGTTTCTGTGTATGCCTTTGTGTGGCTATTACCTCAGTTTCAACATGTGATCAACAGTATTTGCACCCAAGAGTCACATGGACATGTCCCCCTCAAAGTTTATTATGATTATGGCCGTTATCCTGGGTAGCCTAAAGGGGCGATCGCGTGAATTAAGCAGTGGCTAGGATTTCGTTGTGCTGTCCCTGAGATGTGGATTTAGGAAGGGAGAATTCATTTGAACTGAAGGGTATATTGTGATCTGGCAGGAAACAAGAACAAGAGATAAAGAGAGAGAAAGAGGGAGAGAGAGAGAGAGAGAAAGAGAGAAAGAAAGAGAGAAAGAAAGAGTAAAATTGGGGTGTTGGATGAAGGGATGCAAAAGACACCCCATCCTTACATGTACCTGTCCAATGGCCCCTAAATGAAGAGCATGTGTACAGGAAAGCTGGCGGTCAGAGCTAGTTGACCCAGAGTGACCCAGAGGGAACGCACACTCTGAGAAAGCACCACATGATGCAGTGGTAAAGAAATGATGCAAGGACCTGACCAAGGCTACATGGACAGGGGGACACACACACACCTCAAATAGTTTCGCTTGCTGCTCTCATCACGCAAGGGGGACCTGGACAAGCAGCTCACACACTCTCAAATCACCACTGTGTGTTTTTTTATCTTCATCTTATGACAAATTGGTCCAACTCTTGGACTCTTGATGAGGCAGAAGTAGCCAGGTCCACTTTCACAAAAGGGCAATGGTCACAGATATCAAATCCCCCAAGATTTACTGTAAAACTCAGCTTAGGGAATTTCCAACCGTTCGTTAATCCAGCTTGCCTATGGCCTTGTGGGTCATTTCAGAGATGTCTGCTACAGATAACGGCGTTAAGACATAGATACAGATCTCGGCTATAGATAACAGCATTAAGACACACACAGATACAGATCTCTGCTACAGATAATGGCTCAAGACACAGATACAGACCTCTGCTACAGATAATGGTGTTAAGACACACACAGCTATGAACCTCTGCTATAGATAACGTCATTAAGACACAGATACAGATCTCTGCTATAGATAACGGCATCAAGACACGCACAGCTATGAACCTCTGCTATAGATAACGCCATTAAGACACAGATACAGATCTCTGCTATAGATAACGGCATCAAGACACACACAGCTATGAACCTCTGCTATAGATAACGCCATTAAGACACAGATACAGATCTCTGCTATAGATAACGGCATCAAGACACACACAGCTATGAACCTCTGCTATAGATAACGCCATTAAGACACAGATACAGATCTCTGCTATAGATAACGGCATCAAGACACACACAGCTATGAACCTCTGCTATAGATAACGCCATTAAGACACAGATACAGATCTCTGCTATAGATAACGGCATCAAGACACACACAGCTATGAACCTCTGCTATAGATAACGCCATTAAGACACAGATACAGATCTCTGCTATAGATAACGGCATCAAGACACACACAGCTATGAACCTCTGCTATAGATAACGCCATTAAGACACAGCTATGAACCTCTGCTATAGATAACGGCGTGAAGACACAGATACAGATCTCTGCTATAGATAACGGCATCAAGACACACACAGCTATGAACCTCTGCTATAGATAACGCCATTAAGACACAGATACAGATCTCTGCTATAGATAACGGCATCAAGACACACACAGCTATGAACCTCTGCTGTAGATAACGCCATTAAGACACAGCTATGAACCTCTGCTATAGATAACGGCGTGAAGACACAGATACAGATCTCTGCTATAGATAACGACATAGATACAGGGCAGGGCTGCTGTAATGAGCCCTGTAACGACCCCAATCATTCAACCGTTTTGCAGGTGGAACTATGAATAAATTATCCAGCAGTCGACTTATGAATGTTTTCAAGCTTATTCAGGCCTGTACAGTGCTGCTGTATTTAAAATATTTTCTTATTTAGCTGATTACAAATTAATTATTACAGTAGGAAATATATTTCTGGGCAAAAATCTTAAAACACTGAAAAATGTTGTAGTTGTTTTGTTGTTTGGGGAAGTCCTGTATGTCTTCCCTGAATACACAACCTTTACCCTCAATAGAGCTGACACACACTCTTATCTGTGACCTTCAGTATGTCAGACGCCAGGGCTGTGGTGAGTGTATGTGGTCAGACACACTTTGTGGTGGGTGCCCAAGCACTTGCACACGCGCGCACACACACACACACACACACACAACTCTGCAGTTTCGATTTCTCATCAATGACAACCCTCCCTCTCTTTCTTCCCTCTTTTCATTCTCTAACACTCACTCCATCCGTCTCTCTCTGTCTCCCCTCTCACTCACACTTTCTCAAACACACACTCTCTCTCACCCATCTGTCTCAAACACACACAAACACACACTCTCTCGCCCCCAATCTCTCTCTAATCTTACATTAGCAAGGTAATCAAAAAAGCAACCAAGCTATCGAATGACATCAAAGTAAAATCCCCCCTGCCCTCCCCTGCCCTCCGCCCTCCTCCTCTGAGGCGTTTCTGACTTGCTTTCAGGGAAGTGTGTGTGTGTGTGTGTCCCACTCAGATCAGACCCAAAATGCTGCCGTGTGTCTGGAACCAGGGGGGGGGGGGTCGCGAGTCAGCACTCACAGCCAGTAATGCACACAAAGGCCAAAGGCCATCAATTCCAAGAGTGTGTGTGGAGGCAAGTGCCGGTCACTCCATGGGCCTACGGCTGTGTGTTTCCGAGAGTGTGTTACGGCCATGCTGAGATGCAGCTGAGCATGTGACCCTGATGATTCACACACACACAGACAACATATAGACAACAAGCTGCGGCCACTTTCAGGAAAATAGGGGGAAAATAGCGTGATAGGCAAAAGGAACTTGACTGATTTATGAGAATTAATGCTGGGCAGCAATAAGTGTGGGTAGTGGTAGCGTTGTGGTTAACGAGCTGGGCTAGCATGCAGTAGCATAAAAAACTGTGGCTTCAATTCCCAGCTTCCACCATTGTGCCCTTGAGCAAGGCACTTAAGCCCTAGTCGCTCTGGAGCCAGGGGCCCTGTGAAATAATGTACATGTGTATGTCTCTATGGATAGAATTGTCTGCTAAATGACTAAATGTACATACAGTATGTATGCTAAATGACTAAATGCAAATGTGAAGTCACCTCTTAGTTCCCCTCTAGGCAACATGGGTATATAAACATGCACAAAATGGAAATGTACTTCCAGAACCTGAGCCGTTGTGGGTGGTCACTGTTGAGCTGTAATGCCCCATGGCTCAAGCTGTATAACACAATAATGTTGAAATGATGTAAAAAAAACATGCACAAAATGGACACAAGTCTTTCATTTGACCACTTAGTAGAGTCCAGACACCACACTGGTCATAATCAGCTATGATTTTGAAAACTGCTTTACCCTATTTAGATGTTCTCTCTGATATTGAAATTGCTCAGAAAGAAAACACACACACCACAAATAAATTAATCAAAATAACGTAAGCTCATCAGCATACACACAGTCTGAATGATAGACAGTCAGAAAGCCAGACACACACACACACACACACACACACACACACACACACACACACACACACACACACACACACAGTGCTGTACAGACCGTGATGACAGGCTGGGCTTGCCACTCTTGCTGCAGCTGGTGTAGATGCCCGGTCCATCGTCGAAGAAGCTGCCCAGAGCAAGCTTCTGCCGGATGGACTCTCGCTCATTCTTCTGGGCCTGCCACAGGAGAGAAGCACAGGGAGACAACAGTGAGTATGTGTGTGTGTGTGTGTGAGTATGTGTGTGTGTGTGTGTGTGTGTGAAGAAGAGAACAGAAAAAACACTCCAACATGGGGCTGCTTATAGTACACTACGCACTCCAACATAGTACACTACGCACTCCAACATAGTACACTACGCACTCCAACATAGTACACTACACACTCCAACATAGTACCCTACACACTCCAACATGGGGCTTCTTATAGTACACTACACACTCCAACATAGTACACTACGCACTCCAACATAGTACACTACACACTCCAACATAGTACACTACACACTCCAACATAGTACACTACGCACTCCAACATAGTACACTACACACTCCAACATGGGGGTGCTTAAAGTACACTACACACTCCAACATAGTACACTACACACTCAAACATGGGGGTGCTTAAAGTACAATACACACTCCAACATAGTACACTAAGCACTCCAACATAGTACACTACACACTCCAAGATGGGGGTGCTTAAAGTACAATACACACTCCAACATAGTACACTAAGCACTCCAACATAGTACACTACACACTCCAACATGGGGGTGCTTAAAGTACACTACACACTC
>NW_027468598.1:35374086-35381586 GCF_046254945.1 Alosa pseudoharengus
GAGGAGAGGAAAGGAGAGGAGAAGAGAGGAGGAGAGGAGAGGAGGAGAGGAAAGGAGAGGAGAAGAGGAGGAGAGGAAAGGAGAGGAGAGGAGAGGAAAAGAGAGAGGAGAAGAGAGGAGAAGAGAGGAGAGGAGAGAGGAGAAGAGAGGAGAGAGGAGAAGAGAGGAGAGGAGAGGAGAAGAGAGGAGGAGAGGAGAGAGGAGGAGAGGAGAGAGGAGGAGAGAGGAGAGAGGAGAAGAGAGGAGAGGAGAGGAGAGGAGAGGAGAGAGGAGAAGAGAGGAGAAGAGGAGAGGAGGAGAGGAGCGGAGAGGAGAGGAGAGGAGAGGAAAAGAGAGGAGAAGACCCATCAACACTCACACACGCATACACACACATTCCATGAGCTGTAAAATGACTAAAATGCTAAGCAGGTCTGCTGTTTGAGCAGGTCCTAATTACACTAAGTGCCCCCCCCCCCACAGACAGGCGGAGAGGCCAGTGACATTATTCCCTCCAGTCCAGGGTGCGCTTAGCAACCAGCCCGACCCTCTTTCTCCCACAACAAACACTCAAAGACCACAGCAGCACCAGACCAACTCCCACACCCCTCCTGAACACACACACACACACACACACACACAGATACACACACACACACCACACACACACACACAGATACACACACACACACACACACACACAGATACACACACACACACCACACACACACACACAGATACACACACACACACACACACACACACAGACACACACACACACACACAGATACACATGTTTAGTCTGATACAAATCCCCCAGCTCAAGGAAGGACAAATCTGCTACACCAAAACACCAAAGTACAGATAAAATCAAAACAAGCAAAAAGAGCAAACATTCACACACACACACACACACACACACAGGTGCACGCGATTACTGAGACCAGTGCGACTACATAAACAAACTCCACAGACATCTGTCTCCTAAGAGCCAGCAGGCTCTCCCTCTCCCGGTAGCCGGTGTAGCGTTAGCAGCGTAGCTGCGTGCCCCGTGTGCCTACCTGGTAAGCGCAGTTTTCCTGGTGCACCATCCTTGCCTTCAGCTCATCCTAGACAGGACGCAGGCCGGGGGAGAGAGGAGGGGGGCTGCCCTGCTGCGCCGCGCCGGGACGATCGCTAAGCTACGCTACTGCCGCTGCCGCTGCGCACGGTCCAGACGGAGCTCGCCGGACAGACAGATACGGAGGGAAAGAGAGAGCAAAAGAGGGGCGATGTCAGCTGATCAAAATGGATCCCTGGCTTTCCTTCCGAGGTTCTCGGCGTCTGGAATGTGTGGGGAGCTGTCTCTCTCCGCTCGGTTATGTAGCGCCTCTCTCTCTCTCTCTCTCTCTCTCGTGCGCGCTCACTCGTTCTCGCTCTCTCTCCCTCACTCGCTGTGTCGAAGCGACAGATCTGAGCACTTTTTCTCTAGGGAGAGGAAGAAGGATGGAGGGAGGGAGGGAGGGAGCGAGTTTGTGTGTGTGTGTGTGTGTGAAAACAACATGGGGAGGGGCTGAAAGAGAAAGAGAGGGAGGGAGAGAGAGAGAGGGAGAGAGGAAGGGAGGGGGCAGGGCGCTTTGGTAACGTCGGTGTCAGTCAGCTCTCTGTAGCTCAGTCTGCCTGTACGGAGCTCACAGAGGGGGGAGGGGCCAGCGTGCTCATTTACTCCACTCAGCCAATCAGCTGTCAGCTAAAGGAAGAGGAGGGGCTTCAGGCAGGAGGAGGGCGGAGGACTGACCTTCCGCTTGTCAGCCCACTGAGATGAGAAGGATGAGAGGATGAGAGGATGAGAGGGGAGAGAGAGAAGAGAGAGAGAGAGAGAAGAGAGAGAGAGGAGAGAGAGAGGAGAGAGGGGGAGGAGAGAGGGGGAGAGAGAGAAGAGAGAGAGAGAGAGAGGAGAGAGGGAAGGAAAGAGGGGGAGGAGTGCAGCCTGTAGCACACAATGGGCCAGAGTTAAGTTCCAGCACAAAGAGCTCCTCACGGGCTCTGTGACCCTCTGAAAGGCCAGGCCAGTGTGATCTGGGCTGTCCACTTGGCTCCCATGGTCTCACACAGAGCAGGAAAACAAAGTCGCAGGGTACCAGACAACCCACAGACCTCTCACATCTCAAGGCCTTCAGGCACGAGAGCTAAACTGGACAAAACACCAATGCACTGTCCATGGCATCATAGCCGGGCCAGACACAAGATGAAAAATAATCAAACAAATTGGTCAAAAATAACAATGGAAGTGTTCACAAAGACCTATGAGTGTGTGTATTAGTGTGTGTGTTTTTTGTGAGTGTGTGTATTTTCGTGATTGTGTGTATAAGTGTGTGTTTTAGTGAGTGTGTGCATAAGTGTGTGCGTGTTTTAGTGAGTGTGTGTATTAGTGTGTGCGTATGTGTGTATTAGTGTGTTTTAGTGAGTGTGTGCGTGTGTTTTAGTAAGTGTGTGTGCATCAGTGTGTGTGTGTGTTTTAGTGAGTGTGTGCATAAGTGTGTGTGTGTGTTTTAGTGTGTGTGTGACGGTACAGTGTGTGCGTGTGTTTTAGTGAGTGTGTGTGTGACGGTACACTGTGTGTGTGTGTTAGTTAGTGTGTGTGTGACGGTACACTGTGTGCGTGTGTTTTAGTGAGTGTGTGACGGGACGGTACACTCACTGGCGCCTTAATGCAGGGGCTTACCTGGGCTTCAGCCCAGGGGCCTCGACCAATGAGGGGCCTCCAAATAATAATAATGATAATCAATAATAATAAACGGCGTGTCCGTATTCGCGGCATCATTATACTCTGGAGCTAGCCTAAATAATTGAGCACATCGTACTGCTCTTACATCCATGCAGAGGCCCCCTTTGTCTTCTCCAATTCTAAAGTGTAACAAAATGTAACAAAACGTAATAAATTCCAACGGGTGTAGAGGAGCTAGAGGAGAGGCTGAAACTGACTGACAAACTTATCATACAAACTCTGGAGATAACGTGGGTAGGATTGAAGCAACGATAAACGAATGACGTGGATTCCTGTAACTGTCCATGAAAACTGAAGGCATAGCAGGTAAATATCGTAGCAAATAGCCTGGAATGAAACGGCTTTAAAAACATGTATTTCACTTGTCTAATTGGAGTGAACTTTGAACATGGGCTGTGGCGCAAAGACATGAATTAGATCTGCATCTCCGTTCACCAACAGCTAAGTTTGTGCTAACCCATTCGCACATATAATAGTCTATGTTATGTTGTCTCCCTTGTTAACGTGAGATATGTCTCCATGTAGTGTAGTGATAATGCATAAGGTAGCCATGTTCACGTCACATGAGCCAGCTTGTTATAGGCTAAAAGTATTTCTGTCCCTCCCAAACTGCGTTAAACTGGTGTGTTAAGTAGACAGCATTTAAAAAAAAACTCCTGGGGAACCCCCCGACACGACAAACACGCACTTTTGAAAAGCTTTTAATGTGTAGCCTACCCATCTTAACTTAGCCTACAACATGTGTTGTAAAAGTTCAACGCTTGTTTTCGTGCAGTAGGCTAGCCTTTTTGATAAGCGATGTCATGGGTAGGCTGACGTGATTCGAGGGCATTCTGTTCCTGTTTATGTAAAGGTTTTACATAGGCTGAATAATAGGCTACACTGCATATTATTAACCAAAAGCGCACGCTATGTGTCGGGTCAGATCGCGGGCCGGGTATCATTTAATCATAATTAATATTTGCGGTTGGGGGGGGGGGGGGGCTTAAAAAACATATAGCCCAGGGGCCTCGGGTGGTATTAAGGCGCCCCTGGGTACACTGTGTGCGTGTGTGTGTTAGTGAGTGTGTGTGTGACGGTACACTGTGTGCGTGTGTTTTAGTGAGTGTGTGACGGGACGGTACACTGTGTGTGTGTGTTTTAGTGTGTGTGTGACGGTACACTGTGTGTGTGTGTTTTAGTGTGTGTGTGACGGTACACTGTGTGTGTGTGTTTTAGTGAGTGTGTGTGTGACGGTACACTGTGTGTGTGTGTTAGTGAGTGTGTGTGTGACGGTACACTGTGTGCGTGTGTTTTAGTGAGTGTGTGACGGGACGGTACACTGTGTGTGTGTGTTTTAGTGTGTGTGTGACGGTACACTGTGTGCGTGTGTTTTAGTGAGTGTGTGTGTGACGGTACACTGTGTGCGTGTGTTTTAGTGAGTGTGTGTGTGACGGTACACTGTGTGCGTGTGTGTTAGTGAGTGTGTGTGTGACGGTACACTGTGTGCGTGTGTTTTAGTGAGTGTGTGTGTGACGGTACACTGTGTGCGTGTGTTTTAGTGAGTGTGTGTGTGACGGTACACTGTGTGTGTGTGTTTTAGTGAGTGTGTGTGTGACGGTACACTGTGTGTGTGTGTTTTAGTGAGTGTGTGTGTGACGGTACACTGTGTGTGTGTGTGCGTCCGTCCTGTCTGTCGCTATAATCCCTTTCTCTTTCAGGGCCCTCGCATGGCGCAGGGTGGGGTGGGGTGGCGCAGGGTGGGGTGGGGTGGCGTGGGGTGGGGTGGGGTGGGGCGGGCAGCAGCGGCTCTAATCCCTCCGTGCCATCTGCCCCATGCCCACGTCACATCAGTGCCCGGCCACCCGCCCGCGCAGGCTCACATGAACTCACATAACCTCCGCAGCGCTACTGGCCCTCGCCATCACCGCTGACCACCGCTGACCACCGCTGACCATTACTGATCACTGCTGATCACTGCTGACCATTACTGATCACTGCTGACCACTGCTGACCATTACTGATCACTGCTGACCACCGCTGACCACTGCTGACCATTACTGACCATTACTGATCACTGTCCATTGTGCCCTCACCAGGATCTGGTCATTACAGTGCACAGTTTACTTGCAGTAGAGGGCAGTGAGGAGGCTATGGGCAGGGCCATCAACATCACCATCGTCCACTACTGACTACTGACCTCCACAACACTCCCCGTAATGTGGTAGTCACAATGCACAGTACATGTGCAGGAGTTTGCTATGGCAACCACTCAGGAAGGGTTCCGGAACAGCGGAACTGCGCCGGATGTGGGCCAGCGTAGGGCCAGGCCCAGATCAGAACGGTTCCAGAGTCTCATCCCATCGGAACACTTGGACAGTGGACTTAGGTTTTCCCCAAAGCCGAGTCCTAAGGCTACAGTATGCGACATATTCTCATGAGAGAGCTTTGCTCTGCTCTTTTCCACAGACAGAAACACTCTCCCGTGATGACTCTGCAATAAAGATTATCGTCCCGCTCACACACAGTCGATGCCAGTCCAGCATCAGGCTCCCAGGCTGACATTGATCTCCATTGCATAACTCCCCCCCCTCCCCCCCCCAGTCCAATAGCCCCCTCCAGAGTAATGGACTGGACCCAGAGCCACGGCAGCTGGGGACGAGGTGCTCTCGCTCAGCTACGGGGAATAGCACACACTCATCCCAGCACAGACAGACAGGCAGGCAGACAGGCAGGCAGACAGGCAGCTATACTGCCATATCTGCGGATGACTGAAGCCAGTGGCACTGTATTTGATTTCCATAGATAACATAAATACGACTCAAATCCAAAGACAAAGGCTATATGGTTTAGGGATGTGCATCTCTCCATTATAAGATGATCAAATTTGTAAAATTGTTGCTTTCACGACAGAAACTTCAGAGTTTAATCTATGATGGCTATTAAAATCCAAATGATATTCAGGAAACTGAAAAGCTTGAAAATGATCACAGATCATCTAAACGTGTAACCTGATGCACCACTGGCCAAGCTGTACTAACACTGGTCTTGCTGTGGAAACACTATCTGTAATAACACTGGTGTTGGTGTTGAAACACTATCTGTAATGTAGGCTAATAACACTGGTGTTAGTGTGGAAACACTATCTGTAATAACACTGGTCTTGGTGTGGAAACACTATCTGTAATGTAGGCTAACACTGGTCTTGCTGTGGAAACACTATCTGTAATGTGTAACAGCACTGGTCTTGGTGTTGAAACACTATCTGTAATGTAGGCTAATAACACTGGTCTTGGTGTTGAAACACTATCTGGTATGTAGGCTAATAACACTAGTCTTGGTGTGGAAACACTATCTGTAATGTAGGCTAATAACACTGGTCTTGCTGTGGAAACACTATCTGTAATGTGTAACAGCACTGGTCTTGGTGTTGAAACACTATCTGTAATGTAGGCTAATAACACTGGTCTTGGTGTGGAAACACTATCTGTAATGTGTAACAGCACTGGTCTTGCTGTTGAAACACTATCTTTAATGTATAATAGCACTGGTCTTGGTGTGGAAACACTATCTGTAATGTAGGCTAATAGCACTGGTCTTGGTGTGGAAACACTATCTGTAATGTAGGCTAATAGCACTGGTCTTGGTGTGGAAACACTATCTGTAATGTAGGCTAATAGCACTGGTCTTGGTGTGGAAACACTATCTGTAATGTAGGCTAATAGCACTGGTCTTGGTGTGGAAACACTATCTGTAATGTAGGCTAATAGCACTGGTCTTGGTGTGGAAACACTATCTGTAATGTAGGCTAATAGCACTGGTCTTGGTGTGGAAACACTATCTGTAATGTAGGCTAATAGCACTGGTCTTGGTGTGGAAACACTATCTGTAATGTGATTTGTATCAAGGTAAGCTTTTCCATTAGTGGGATGGGACTGGCTGTGTGTTAGAAGTCTCAGCTCCCTTATGTCTGATCTATACCAGGTAAACCCCCCCCCCAGCCACCCGCTTCTTCTTCTCATGGTCCACTGCCATCTCTTGACAACGATCCCGCTCCCTCACACACATCCCTCCCTCTTACACACACAGGACACACACACACACACACACAGTGCCTGTACACACACACACACACACACACACACACACACACACACAGTGCCTGAGCGAATACTAATGCATCTGCAGTTTGATGTGTGGGCACTTTGATGTGTGAATCCTTGAGCTGGGCAGGCACAGGCACAGGCAGCATCAGCGGTAGCCGTGGCGATAACAGCAGCGGTAGCCGTGGCGATAACAGCCCTGCCCCACCCAGTATCCTGATCCTGCCTTTCTTCTGCCACTGATCTCTCCTCTCCTCCACCTTCTCCTCTATTACACACACACACATACACACACACGCACACACACGCACGCACACACACACGCACACACACACACGCACACACACACATACACACACACACACACACACACGCACGCACACACACACACACACGCACACACACACACGCACACACACACACACACGCACACACACACGTTTGGACTGCCTGGGAATATTAATGAGCATGATCTGACATCAATAATGCATACGCCATGGATAATGCCAATCTGTCTTTCTCTTTTATCTAACACACACACACACACACACAGAAAATCACACACAGAGTTAGACAAACACACACTGACACACGCACACATACACAGACACACACCCACACCCACGTACACGCTCAAACACACACACACACACACACGCACACACATGCACA
>NW_027468598.1:35391586-35411586 GCF_046254945.1 Alosa pseudoharengus
TAGAGTGTGTGTGTGTGTTAGAGTGTGTGTGTGTGTGTGTTAGAGTGTGTGTGTGTGTGTGTTAGAGTGTGTGTGTGTGTGTTAGAGTGTGTGTGTGTGTTAGAGTGTGTGTGTGTGTGTGTTAGAGTGTGTGTGTGTGTGTGTGTGTTAGAGTGTGTGTGTGTGTGTGTGTGTGTTAGAGTGTGTGTGTGTGTTAGAGTGTGTGTGTGTGTGTGTGTTAGAGTGTGTGTGTGTGTGTGTGTGTGTGTTAGAGTGTGTGTGTGTGTTAGAGTGTGTGTGTGTGTGTGTTAGAGTGTGTGTGTGTGTGTGTTAGAGTGTGTGTGTGTGTGTGTGTGTGTGTGTTCATGTGTGCGTGTGCTGGCTGTATCTCTCAGCTGCCTTGGGTCCAGATGGCCTGCTGATTTAGAATGAGAACTGCATCTGAAGGCCAGTTTCTGAGGGTCACTGTCAGTTTAATACCGCCGTTCCAGCACACCAGGCTTTCATTTAAATGGAAATGCAAAAGACGTAAATAGTGGACCCCTCCTCCTGGCTCTGTTTGCAGTCCTCTCAACACATGGATCAACACATGGCCAATGCCAAACTCAAAGTGCGTTATAGTTTGTCTATCATATCTTACATTTGTTGATGTAGCAGCAATATAACATGCCACATAAATATAATAAATATAAATATGGGAGTACCTGTGAATAAATTACCTATCTGTAGCTGTGGAGATGACGCTGACCAAAGGAGGCAGATAAGACGCAATATTTGCCCTTGGTCAGTCAGACAGCCAGAGTATTGATTTAGTCCCCAGCTATCTCAGATTAATCTTCTCTTTGGGGCTATTTTCTATTCTGCAGCGACGCTGGACAACACACTGGACCCCTCCTGGACAACACACTGGACATGACTGCTTGGACGCATCAGTGTAGCACATGAAATATGAATGACGTCTGATTTAAGCACCTCACTACTGGGCCAGAGCTGAGATGTTGAGATGTTGAGAAGGCGATCAGTGGAGATGGACGAAGGCCTTTAGCACATCAAACGAGATCAGTGGAGATGTGCTAAAGTCTATGTGTGTGTGTGTGTGTGTGTGTGTGTGTGTGTGTGTGTGTGTGTGTGTGTGTGTGTGTCTGAGTAAAAGAGCCCAGCTCTCAGCACATAGGAACATACCCCACTAAAGCTGTCCATGTGTGTGTGTGTGTGTGTGTGTGTCTGAGTAAAAGAGCCCAGCTCTCAGCACATAGGAACATACCCCACTAAAGCTGTCCATGTGTGTGTGTGTGTGTGTGTGTGTGTCTGAGTAAAAGAGCCCAGCTCTCAGCACATAGGAACATACCCCACTAAAGCTGTCCATGTGTGTGTGTGTGTGTGTGTGTGTGTGTGTGTGCGTCTCTGAGTAAAAGAGCCCAGCTCTCAGCACATAGGAACATACCCCACTAAAGCTGTCCATGTGTGTGTGTGTGTGTGTGTGTGTGTGTCTGAGTAAAAGAGCCCAGCTCTCAGCACATAGGAACATACCCCACTAAACCCGTCTATGTGTGTGTGTGTGTGTGTGTGTGTCTGAGAGAGAGTATATGTGTGTGTGTGTGTGTGTGTGTGTGTGTGTGAGAGAGTAAAAGAGCCCAGCTCTCAGCACATAGAAACATACCCCACTAAAGTCAGAATACCAGGCTAGAATGTTTTGGATCGACTTAACTTTAAATACACCATACTAAGGCCTCTCCCACTTTCTTACACACACACACACACACACACACACACACACACACACACACACACACACACACACACACACACACACACACACACACACACACACATACACACACAGAGACAGAGAGACAGGTAACACCTGGTATGGATCATCCTCGGTCTTGCAGTCCTGCACATGCATTAACATTGTTATGAGGAGGGAGCTGTGTGTTTAAAGAGCTCTCTGTTCCATACCCCCCCCCCCCCCCCCACGTGCCCCTGGGGCAGTGCAAGAAGAGCAGCGCAGAGCGCTACATGCCCCCTACACCCCCCTCTGCCCTGTACAACCCTCCGCTCCATGCCCCCCGTAGAACCCTCCGCTCCATGCCCCACGTAGAACCCTCCGCTCCATGCCCCCCGTAGAACCCTCCGCTCCATGCAGTAGAACCCTCCGCTCCATGCCCCCCGTAGAACCCTCCGCTCAATGCTGTAGAACCCTCCGCTCCATGCCCCCCGTAGAACCCTCCGCTCCATGCTGTAGAACCCTCCGCTCCATGCCCCCCGTAGAACCCTCCGCTCCATGCCCCACGTAGAACCCTCCGCTCCATGCCCCCCGTAGAACCCTCCGCTCCATGCCCCACGTAGAACCCTCCGCTCCATGCAGTAGAACCCTCCGCTCAATGCTGTAGAACCCTCCGCTCCATGCCCCCCGTAGAACCTTCCGCTCCATGCTGTAGAACCCGCCGCTCCATGCCCCCCGTAGAACCCTCCGCACCATGCCCCCTATGCCCTGTGTCCCCTATGCCCTGTGCCCCCTATGCCCTGTGCACCCTATGCCCTGTGCAATCCTGTTCCACTGCCAGCCTGTCAGAGGGCACAAGCAGCATTCCTCTCAACTCTTTAGTTTGTCTCACTCACTACCCCTTTCTCTCTTCTCTCTCTCTCTAACACACACACACACACACTCACACACACACACACACACACACAGTGAGAGAACCACCCTGTGTTTTGAATAAATTGAAATGCCAACAAGAAATATGTAACACAAACGTTGGGTCAAAATGCTAAATAATCCAAACATCAAGACAATAATTACACTTCCAAAACAGATGCCAATGCCCACCTGCTGACAATGACATAGCTCTTGAAGTCGTCATACAACTGATGTTTTTTAGAATGCTAAAGGTATATATATCCCCGTACGAGATTCTATGGGATTCCATCAAGTCTATCTCAGGTAACACTAGCTAAATTAAACAGATGGAAAGAGAGAGAGAGAGAGAGAGAGAGAGAGAGAGAGAGAGAGAGATGTGAAATGGAAAAGTGCTTTACCTGAGTTAAGTGCCCGACTTCATGAGTGCAGCCTGAGACTGGAGTGGGAGATGTGCTACTCATCCAACTCTTACAAGTTAATCCACAGGGGAGGTGAAAAAGTCACCCAGTGTGTCTGTGTGCGTGTCTCTGAGTAAAAAAGTACTTTTCAAATGAAAAGCACTGGTATGGAGTAAGGACTGAGCCGTCGGTGTGTGTGAGCTGCGTTCTCTGCTTTCCTTCTCTTCTCTCTCTCTCTCTCCCTCTCTCTCGGGATAATGACAGTGTGTGAGTGAGCGAGGGCCGGCATGCTGGGGCAGACACACACACACACACACACACACAGGAGAGGGAAGGAGCCGTGGGGGTTGAGTCAGACAACAGAGCCGGCCTCAGCACCTGTTCCCCCCCTCCCTCTCTGAGTCCCACCCTATCCCATCCCCCTCTCTCTCCGTCTCTCTCCTCTCTGCATCCCTCTCTTTTTCAACACCACTGCATACCTCTCCTAGCCCTCACTGGCCTGCCTGCCTTTACCCCTCCTCTATTACACTGTGTGTGTGTGTGTGTGTGTCTGTGAGCGTGTGCGTGTGTGCCTTTCTCACAGTCAAATTCTCCCACAATCTCATATTTCTGCTTTGATGTATGTGCAGTTTTCCGGGACATTCCACGAACTCTCTGCCCCTTCAGTCTTTAAGTGTGTGTGGATCCACCCCAGTGATATAATTAGTCACCGCTCTCTCTCTCCCTCCATCTCTCTTTCTCTCTCTCCATCTTTCCCTCCATCCATCTCTTTCTTTCTCTCTCTGTCCCAACCACTCTCTCATTCCCCCCCGGGTGACCGCAGGGCCAGAGCTGTGTCTGGAAGGACAGTAGAAATTGTAAGTTAAACATTCCCAGTGTTTTGGGTGATGTGGCTGTCTTTCTGTCTGTTAGTAAAACCAGGCTATCCTCCCGTTCTAGCTTTCTAAAACCAGGCTATCCTCCTGTTCTAGCTTTCTAAAACCAGGCTATCCTCCTGTTCTAGCATTCTAAAACCAGGCTATCCTCCTGTTCTAGCATTCTGTCTGTAAGTAAAACCTGGATATCCTCCTGTTCTAGCATTCTAAAACCAGGCTATCCTCCTGTTCTAGCATTCTAAACACCAACCCAACATTTCTTTGTGCTCTGTTTCTCTTTTCCAACCACTCTTTTGTTTCTCTTTCCCTCCTTTCCAACCACTGGTTCTGTTCTACTTCGCTCGTTTCCAACCGCGCGGCACTTCTCTCTTCTCCACGACGCCGTCTGGTTTTTCTGGGGGTTTTTTTTACGAGCTCTTGTGCGCTGGCAGTCCTGACGTGGCACGCTGCTCTGGTGCACTGGGGGGGTGATGGGGTGTGTGGTATGAGTAACTACTACAGTGGGCTGGGTACACACACACACACACAGGCACACACACAGAATCTGCATACATTGTCACAGACACATATGCAGAAATGTATACAATGTATGAAATGCATGTACACTAAATGAAGAGTGATTAAGAGTGATAAACTGATACCTCATCACAGGCCACGGCCTGGGGCACACCAACAATGACCGGTGCTCCATTTCAGGCGGATGCATTCAGCCAAAGCGTTTATTTTGGATGTTAAGTCTGAGTATCGGATAGCCCATACTGAGACTACATTAACTAAGAGGAGCGGGACTCCGTTGATAGAGTTTCGATTCCTGGAATGGGTCTGGCTCTGAGTTCTGACCAGAACTGGATCCATCTGATTTGGGCCTGGGTCACACACACACACACACACACACACACACACACACACACACACACACACACACACACACACACACAGGCAGTATGAACTCAGCGGCTTTGTTCAGGCCTGCAGCAAGAGTTCCTGCACCAGTGTAATCTCTGTTAGCATTCCTGAGTCACCCAGAAAGGGAAGAGGAGAGGGGAGGAGGAGGAGAGAAGGAAGGGAGGAGCAGAGGGGAGGGGAGGAGGAGGAGAGAAGGATGGGAGGAGGGGAGGAGGAGAGGAGGAGGAGGAGAGAAGGAAGGGAGGATGGGAGGGGAGGGGAGGAGGAGGAGAGAAGGATGGGAGGAGCAGAGGGGAGAGGAGGAGTGGAGTAGGTCTGACGGCACGCCACCACACGCTCCCCTAGCACACCACACCACACCTCGCCTTGCCTCCAGGCTACGCTTCCTGGGCCACAGGTGTGCTAGGCTGGGATGGTGGAAATCTTACGTGTGTGTGTGTGTGTGTGTGTGTGCATTTGCATGGGTGTGACCGCATATAAGTGTGTGTGTGTGTGTTTATTTGGTGATCGGTATCACTGGGACTGTTTAGATAAGGATTTCTTTCATCCACACATGCTATGCATGCCATACAAAGCCAAATACACACTTACCTATACATAAACACACACACACACACACGCATACTGAGATCAGTGTAGGGAGCAAGGAAGGAGGTGGCTTAACCTCTCATTGACCTTTAATGAAATATAATATTTCTGTTTAGCTTGAGGAATAAGTGTGACACGTGTGTGTGCGTGTGTGTGTGTGAGAGTGTGTGCCTGTGTGTGTGTGTGAGAGAGAGAGAACACGTGTGTGTGCGTGTGTGTGTGTGAGAGTGTGTGCCTGTGTGTGTGTGTGTGAGAGAGAGAACACGTGTGTGTGCGTGTGTGTGTGTGAGAGTGTGTGCCTGTGTGTGTGTGTGAGAGAGAGAGAACACGTGTGTGTGCGTGTGTGTGAGTGAGAGTGTGTGCCTGTGTGTGTGTGTGTGAGAGAGAGCTCTGTTTAAAATGAGCCTGTGCCAGTCGCATGCCTCCCTGCATTTGACCTGTTATTCTGACCTTTGAACCCTCTGGTGTTGACATCATATTAGAACTCAAACCCCCCTCCCCCTCCTCAAAATGGAGAATAACCTTCCCCTTTAACCATCTCCTCTGTCCTCAATCAGGTCCTCCTCTCTCTCGGGCCTGTATGTAAAACCACCTTTAAACCACCACTCTCACTCATTCAACACCACACAGGATCGCCGGACAGTACTGTCGAGGAAAGATCATGACAACTCCGCCGAGACGAACTGGCCTTGGTTAGAGCTGCGGGCATGAATAATGGAGGCCTGGCCATGCTCCTCCTGAATAAGTACCGTCCAGTTTCATTAGAGTCCTTCAGCTCTGAGACCTGAGCTTTCTGAGACGCACCCAATAAGCGCTTTATGGGCCCATTTGCTTAAAGGGATATTCCACCATTTGGGGAATTATACTAATTTTCCACCTCCCCTTGAGTTAAACAATTGATTTTTACCTTTCTCCAGTTCATCCAGTCTTTCTCTGAGTCTGATGATACCAGTTTTAGCTCCAGCCTAGCATAGATCATTGAATCTGATTAGACCATTAGCATCTTGCCTGCTAGCATCACGTTTAAAAGTGATTAAGATTTCCGGTAATTTTCCTATTTAAAACTTGTCTCATCTCAAGTTAGAAAGTGTAATAAGACCAACGGAAAATGAAACGTGCCGATTATCTAGGTCAGTGTTTCTCAAAGTGTGGTCCGGGGACCACTGGTGGTCCGCAAGCTATCCCAAGTGGTCCGCGAGCAGACGTGGTAAAATATAATATAGATGAGTTGTTTGCAATATTGAACCAACTTGTATGTAAATCCAAACAGTTCTGTCACACTGTCTATGTAGGATATGCCAGTTTAAATCATATGAATCCTCTGACACAATAAGCAAAGTGCAAAGACAATAAGCAAGGTGGTTCAGTGAGTAGGCCTATTGTGTAGGCTAATATACTGTTGAAGTTGATCTAATCTTTTTTAGCTAGGTGGTCCGTGCGTTTCTTTTTTATTGGTTAAGTGGTCCTTCGTCTGAAAAAGTTTGAGAAACACTGTTCTAGGCTGATTTGACATGGAACTATACTCTCATTCAGGCATAATAATCCAGTCACTAACCAATTTGTCTGCTGCAGCTCAACCTTGTTGCTGGGAGTTAGCCTACGGGGACTATTTTCAGGTGCTGCATGATATCACTGGGCTGCTGTGCCCATGGTGTTCCTTGATTATTACCCTGGAATGAGAGTATAGTTCCATGTCAAATCTAACGCTTGATATCTATGGCACTCTTCCATTTCAATAAAGCTTGATATCTATGGTACTCTTTCGTTTCTCTAATTGGTTAATATCTATGGTACTTTTTCGTTTCTCTAACGCATAATATCTATTGTACTCTTTCGTTTCTCTAATGCTTGATATCTATGGTACTCTTTCGTTTCTCTTATGCTTGACATCTATGGTACTCTTTCGCTTCTTTAATGCTTGATATATATGGTACTCTTCTGTTTTTATAATGCTTGATATCTATGGCACTCTTCAGATAAACTAGCTAAATTACACCTGAACTCAAGTGCTCCCATCTTGCCAAGGTCTTTCTGGCCCTTTCTGGGTGTTCTGCCGCTCTACGTGGGTTTGAGGATGTCAAGGCTCCCTGGCAAACACTACAAGCTCCTCCTGATCTACCGCAGCACTCTCATGGTGTTACACTGCAGCATGATTCTGCTGCCTGCTGTCTGCACACACACACACACACACACACCTGATGGGTCTACTGATGAAGACTGCAGTCCAGTGAGTTTATTTAGAAGAGTCAGATACACTGAGAGCTTTAGCAGAACAGAGCTCATAATGATTTCAAACACACCAAACTGGACTTTGTTCATTGTCCAGATACAACATTGTTGATGGAGTTTGTTTGTGTTATTGTTTTGAAATGAGAGCTGATCTTGTATGGCTTGCACACATCTCACAGAGATGAACATGCGTATGCAAAACATGCGGCTGCTGCTTTGTATTTCAACACACCCCCTGAGGGCTCTTCTGCTGATCTCACTCTCTGCTTTGTTTTCAACATCTCTTTCTCCCTCTCTCTCTTTCTTTCTGTCTCTCTCTCTCTTCTTCTCTATCCCTCTATCCTCATCTCTCTCTCTCTTCTTCTCTATCCCTCTATCCTCATCTCTCTCTCTGTATTTTTTTTGCATGTTTTGCTTCCTCTACATTTCTCTCTCTCTTCTGTTTCACCATCTCGCTCTCTCTTTTTACCCGGAACCCTCTCTCTCTCTTTTTACCCAGCCCTCTCTCACTCCACTCCTCTCTCTCTCTCTCTTTTTACCCAGCCCTCTCTCACTCCCCTTCTCTCTCTCTCTTTTTACCCAGCCCTCTCTCTCTCCCCTCCTCTCTCTCTCTCTTTTTACCCAGCCCTCTCTCACTCCCCTTCTCTCTCTCTCTTTTTACCCAGCCCTCTCTCTCTCCCCTCCTCTCTCTCTCTATCTTTTTACCCAGCCCTCTCTCTCTCCCCTCCTCTCTCTCTCTATCTTTTTACCCAGCCCTCTCTCTCTCCCCTCCTCTCTCTCTCTCTGTTTGTCTCTTAAGCCCTGGCATCCATCTTCTACGTCAGTGCTTTCCAGTTGGTGGGGTTGGTGTTGTGGTGGTGTGGGATGGGGTGAGGTGGTGTGGTGTGGGGTGAGGTGGGGTGGGGTGGTGTTAGGGTGAGGTGGTGTGGGGTGGGGTGGTGTTGGTGTGGTGTGGTGTTGGGGTGGTGTTGGGGTGGGGTGGTGTTGGGGTGGTGTAAGGGTGACCAACTCGCAGTAATGCCCCGTTAAGAGCGCCTGCTGAGAGGCTCCTGCCAGCGTGGGTGGATGCTGAAATATTTAGCAGCTCCTCTCCTCTTCCTCTCCTTCTCTATCCCTTCCTTCTCTTTCTACTCCTCCTCCTCCAGTCCTCTCATCATCTCTACTCCTCCTCCATTCTCTTCTGCTCCTCTCTTCTCCTCCTTGTTCTCCTCCTCTCCTCTTTTCCACTCCTCCTCTCTCCATCACACCCCAAGTCAGGGGAGCTCCTGAGGGACGACCATCGTGACGCATGCAGTGGACACGACTCTAAATGTGTAATGAGTACAGTATGAACCACTCACACACACACACACACAGTGGACACGACTCTAAATGTGTAATGAGTACAGTATGAACCACTCTCTCTCACACACACACACACACACACACACACACACACCCCACCTCCTCCTGGTCCTGTAGAGTGGGCTAGTGGCTGTTGCGTAAGAGTGCCACTCAGCTATCCTCAATTCACCGCTGAGGATATATATATATATATATGTGTGTGTGTGTGTGTGTGTGTGTGTGCATGCGGTAGGTTCTATCCTCCTCCTCCACATCCTGACTTAATGTTGATCCTCCTCCATCACCCTGTGCACTATAAGAGCCTCCATCACCCTGTGCACTATAAGAGCCTCCATCACCCTGTGCTACCCCTGAGCCTCCTTCTCCTCCATCACCCTGTGCACTATAAGAGCCTCCTTCTCCTCCATCACCCTGTGCACTATAAGAGCCTCCTTCTCCTCCATCACCCTGTGCACTATAAGAGCCTCCTTCTCCACCATCACCCTGTGCACTATAAGAGCCTCCTCCTCCTCCACACTGGGCACTATAAGAGCCTCCATCACCCAGTGCACTATAAGAGCCTTCTGATTCTCCATCACCCCCTCCTCTGGAGCTGGGCTACAAGGAGCAGAGATCTTTCAGGCCTGTTACACACACTCCTGACTTCAGGCCTGTTACACACACCCCGGATCTTTCAGGCCTGTTACACACACCCCGGACTTCAGGCCTGTTACACACACTCCTGACTTCAGGCCTGTTACACACACCCCAGGTTTTGGCTGAGGCCTCCCGTTCTTTGAAGACCTCTGGTGGCCTCCCTCCGCCCATCTCAACACCACCCCACCCCACCCCACTGCTGCTCCTCCTGCTCCTCCTGCTCCTCCTGCTGCTCCTGCTTCACACACACAGGGGGAGACGGCTCCTGCTCCTGCCGCTGTTTGCATGGCCTCCAGTAGGAGTCAGAGCACTAAGCACTGATGATCGATCATCTGGCCATGTGACATTATTCTACAGCCCCCTGCTAGAAAGAAGTTCTTTTTGCCACACCATTTGTTTTCAAGCTCTCACTGTGAGCACGGGCGCGATTGTAGAGGACTTTAAAAAGGGGATTGTAAAGGAGAAAAAAGAGCGTTTGGTGCTGGGTGTGTGCAGTGTGATCAAAGAAGCCAGCGCTCTTTTGAAGCTACACCGAGGACCTCGGCTTTCACTGGGACTTATATGGGTTAATGGGAACATGGGCTGCCTTTAAATATGAATGAGAGAGAGAAGGGAAGAGAGAGAGAGAGAGGGAGAGGGAGAGGGAGAGAGAGAAAGGGAGAGAGAGAGAAGGAGAGATAGAGAGAGAGAGGGAGAGAGAGAAGGAGAGAGAGAGAAAGAGAGAGGGAGAGAGAGAGAGAAGGAGAGAGAGAGGGAGAAAGAGAGACAGAGAAGGAGAGAGAGAGAGAAAGGGAGAGAGAAAGAAGGAGAGATAGAGAGAGAGGGAGAGAGAGAAGGAGAGAGAGAGAGAAAAAGAGAGAGAGAGAGACAGAGAAGGAGAGAGAGAGAGAAAGGGAGAGAGAAATAAGGAGAGATAGAGAGAGAGGGAGAGAGAGAAGGAGAGAGAGAGAAAGAGAGAGGGAGAGAGAGAGGGAGAAAGAGAGGTGGGGGAGGGATACTTTCCACCTGACTTCTACACGTTCCCCCCACTCCCAAAGCCACCATGCATGAGCTAGGCTGGAAAACAAAGAGCCTCATGTTTTGCACTGAATGTTTTGGACGCAGAGGCGAAGCGGCACAAAGGTACTGAGATGTTTACGAGCTGGACTCCCATCCCGCCCAACCTGTCCCCTGTTTACGAGCTGGACTCACATCCCGCCCAACCTGTCCCCTGTAATTGGATAGCCAAGCAAGCAGGACTAAATCAATGCGTAAGGGCAATGTGAAGCCGACCAAAACATCGCTTACTTACTCCAGGCCCTGCAAAGCATAGAAAAGAGCAATGTGGTGTGTGTGTGTGTGTGTGTTTAAGTGTGTGTGCGGGGAGGTTAACCTGAGTTCAGACGACAAGCAAAATTGGGCTAAACCTGATAAAGGCAAACTTCACTAACTCAGTTTCACGGGCCTGGACCGGCACTAACACACTCTTCTTCCGCCCCTCCCTCTCTCCCTCCTCCCCCTTCCCTTCTGTCTTTCTCTCCCTCTCTATCCCCCTCCTCCGTGTGCATTCCAGGGATTCTTGGTCAGATAAGCCGCTCCGTAAGGTCATGCGTCACACAAAAGGGGGCGAGGCGCGGGCTATTGTTGCGTTTGCATGCCAAAGGAAACCACTGCCCCTTCACCACCACCACCACCACCGCAGCAGCAACCTTTAGTCAGGATCCAGCTCAACCCCCCATCCACCACCATTTAGCTCAGTTCCATTCACTTGAATTGGCCTCTATCTGCCTCTATCTGCCTCTATTTGCCTTTATCTGCCTCTATTTGCCTCTATCTGCCTCTATTTGCCTTTATCTGCCTCTATTTGCCTCTATCTGCCTCTATTTACCTCTATCTGCCTCTATCTGCCTCTATTTGCCTCTATCTGCCTCTATTTGCCTTTATTTGCCTTTATCTGCCATGGGGAGGAACTCTGTGTTGGCACGGCGACGCTTGCAAAGCAGAGTGGGGGAGTGGGTTAACAGCCGCCAATCCACCTGACATCAATAGCATAGTAGAAACTAAATACTGTGTCCCATTTGCTAAATTCTCTCTCTCTCTCTCTCTCCTTCTTTTTGGGTGGGCTTGCTTGCAATGTTAAGTGTTGATAAATATTTACAATGTGTATTTGCAATGGTTGAACTCCTGATGAAAGCTGAAGAAAGTCCCATTTCCCACTATTACAGAATGCTCAATGCAAACTGGATTAGCATATATACACACTTATAATAAAAACATGTATTGACAGACGGATTATGACTTTTCTACAGTCTGACCTCCCAAAACCTTGATTTCACATGTTCAATGTGAGAATTGGCCCTGTCCATCCTTTGGCCACTGACAGCAGGGATTGCACACATCCGAGCCTGCAGGCATGGTAGCACAGGCCATTGCACACATGCGAGCCTGCAGGCGTGGTAGCACGGGCCTGTGCCCAAGACAGAGCTGAAGGTAACCTTGGCAGCCAGTGACATTCAGAAACCTGTGGCTTTGAAGCTCCACAACACTGCAATGGCGCCCTCTGCTGAGCGCAGCGCAAACAGCAAGTAAAACGCACCACAGCAACAGCAGCTCCCCAGCCCTGCCATGTCTCCCACCACGCCTGCCCGCCCGCCAGCCTCGGTCTCCTCGTCTTACGCTATCTATCAACATGGCTGACAACCCAGATGTCCGTTACTGACCTCATGCAGAGCAAACATCACCTGCGTTTACCTGCTGACTGGACCAGGCTTGATGCTCTCTGCTAACGCTGATGCCATGTTCCGCTAGCTGGGCTAAAAACAGGCAGATGTGATGCTAGCTGGGCTAAAATAGCACAACTAATCCCACGTTTTCCAAATCCCCAGTGGGACTCCAGCAAGTGCACCAGCCCATCAACCTCATTATGACAGGTGGTGACGGTGCATCGTCAGTGACACACTGTTTCAGGACAGAATGACAGAGGGGAAAAACACATGACACGCCCGGACCTGTTATAGCGCACAAACACATTGAAAAGAATACAAAAACACACACCCCTTACACACACACACACACACATAAAAGAAAAACATGTGTGAGCATGTTTTACACATCTGCAGAAACATATTAAAAATAATATGAACACACACAGCCCTTCCACACACATAAACACATACACACCTATCCTGATACACACACACACACACACACACACACACAAAGCATGTCCCTAGAGAAAGGATCTTTTTGCTCCAGGCCTGACTGCAGCAAGTCCTCTTTCTCACAAGCCTGCCCTGCTTGATCCCATTCCACAACGCAGCAACTGGTCAGACACCTCCTGCTGTACTTTACTCCACCGGTCAGACACCTCCTGCTGTACTTTACTCCACCGGTCAGACACCTCCTGCTGTACTTTACTCCACCGGTCAGACACCTCCTGCTGTACTTTACTCCACCGGTCATCCTTGTGGAACACTTATCAACATTACATTCAATACAACCCACAGTGATACCAACACTGAACCGAGCAGAAACGTCCATGGACAATGACCCATGGTCAGTCACCGAGGCAGACGTAAGGGCAGGCCGAAGGCTTTCCTTGCCCAGTGCAATCACAACAGCATCACACTTTTTCTAGCATGAAGGATCAACGTGCCAGCTGTGTGACCACGGGCTCAAGGGGTCAGGTAAAAGATAAGCGGCTACGTAGCGGCGGGTCAGAGCGGCGGGTACTCACCGATGCGGAGTGGGTCCGGCCCAGTGCCTGGTTCTGGTTGTGGTTCTCCTGCTCCCGGCACTGCAGGCCGGCCAGGTGCCTCTCCAGCGTGGCCCAGTCCATAGTGGGCAGCTGGTTCTCCTCCAGCGGGCACTCGTCCCTGTAGCCCGTGCCCGTGCCCATGCGCTGGGTGGCGTTCGTCCCTGTGCCACCCCCACCGCTGATGCCGTGGACCCCAGAGCCAAGGCCGCCGCCTCCACCTCTACCGACGCCGGTGCCGGCCAGTCCTCCAGACGCTCTGCTGTTGCTGCTGGCTGTCCGCTGGCTGGTGAGCCTGCTGCTAGTCTTTGCCCCTGTGGTGGTGCTGGAGGTGGTGTTGTTGGCGGCGCCACCCACAGGCGAGCGCAGGTGGTGCGTGCTGGGCAGGATCAGGTTCCCGTTCTGCTTCAGCTCCTCGGGCACAGCGGCCGCCCGGGTCGCCGTGGGTCCAGTGAGCGGCGCCGGCGGGCTCCTCACATCCTGGAACTCCTCGGCCAGGCTGCGGCTGTTCACCGCCTTCCGGAAGCTTCCGGCGCCACCGCCAACCCCACCTCCTCCGAGGGTCCCCGCGGCATTGTTGGCCAGGTCGGGGTCATCGGCGTCTCCGTAGCCCCCGTCACCGCCACAGCCGCCCCCGTACTCGCTCTCCCACTCCTCCATGACCTTCTTCTTGTACGCCTGGTAGTCCTCATCCTCCTCGTAGTCCTCCAGCGGCGTCAGGTCCAGGCTGGGAGAGCACGGCGTCACCTTGCTCGAGTTGGACTCCGAACTGGAGCGGCTGGACGCATCGCTGCCCAGGTCCATACCATCCTCCCGGTAATCCTGAGAGAGAGAGAGACAGAGAGAGAGAGAGAGACAGAGAGAGAGAGAGAGACGCAGAGAGAGACAGACAGAGAGAGAGAGAGACAGAGAGAGACGCAGAGAGAGAGAGAGAGACAGAGAGAGAGAGAGTGAGAGAAAGAGAGAGACGCAGAGAGAGAGACAGAAAGAGAGAGAGAGAGAGAAGAGAGAGAATTTAGTGCTGATAATCACACAGCCTCTTCCTGCTATGAAGCTGCTTCCTTCCTCTCCCTCTGCTCTAGTGTTGCCATGACACCTATGTATGCAGATTCTCCCCAAAACCCACAGCTCAACAAAACACCCTCACATACACCAACTCCCCCCAGCATACAATGACATGCCACATACTACAGTATATGGCAAAATCAAACAAGAATAAAGCTGTATCTTTTTTCCTTTTCCTTTCTCTGTGTTCAACTCCTGCTTGAATCATCTCCTCCCCCAGAGCTCTGTTCACACTTGCCAGAGACATGCTTTCCAAGGCAAACTCGGAGGGAATACAGCAACAATGGGCACAGAAGTCATTGTGCCTGTCTTCACAAAACAGGGAAACTCTACTTGTGCCATCAGAGACACACTTTGTGCTGAGCTGTATTGTTGCAACAAAGCATAGGTATTACTGTGGAATAGAACAATTTTGTTCAGTTGATGAATTACCAAACACATGCTGCTCCATTCAAAACATCTAGTCTATTTTTAACTCACCGACTTTTTATGTATTACATCCACATTATGTGCTGATGCAGAAAGATAAGGATCTTAAACATCTTACGTAGCTAATTACAGTATTATAAACTTTATTCATGGATGACCTCATAATTAAACACTTTTGGGGAGGTGAGCATTAGGCCTGTGTTGTAGCTGGTTAAAAAACCTCTTTGTAAATTTGCACTGGCACAAACCAAGAAACCACTGGAATGGACATCTAACCTTGACTCCTTGCCCAACACAGTCGTTCCAATACATGAGCAAGGGTGTCTTGATTGATTACAAAGCTAATGAAAATGTCTAAATTGTTTACAAGCTGTCTGGAGTCCACTGCGATGCCCTATGCCTCGCCTTGTTATCAGACTGTCATCGAAAGTCCTCACATAAGGCTTGCAAGGAGTAGTCCCTGATGACGACACACCCTTCAATACAAATCAGGCCCTTCTGGGGACCATCGTTCATCAGCGAGCTAGAACAGCTGAACCAAACACCTCCGCATATGCATTAGGTATCCTCTTTTCTAGGGCCCCTAGCAGTGCTGCTAATAAGACAAGTGACTGACCTTTAAAATAACTCGTTTGTAAAATTAACCAAGATGACAAGAGTGTTGCCAAGATGCCAAATGCGATGTTACAAAAGTGCAGAGTCGCTTTATATTCTACTAGGGTTGGTGTGCCATCGCAACAGAGAATTTAGAAAACCAGAGGGTGTCAGGGCATGCAATGCATGTTTTCATATTTGGGCTATTTGGATACAGAATTCACGGGAATAGCGCACAGGCTAGTCTCGCAAAATGACAATGTTTAGTTGTTTCAGCGGTGTGAAATTCTAATGGCATCGACCTGCCAATAATAAAGTTTGCCATGTGGACAGATCTCCGACCTGAAGTCACATTTGCATTGATTCGGGGAGAGAGCGCGCGCGCGCCTGCGAATTCAATTGCAAGCAAGCCGCTCGGCCGGCCCTCATTTTACACAACAGTGATGGCGACTACGTTGTAACATAGTATCGTTTCATAAACGGAGTTGATACTTTTCGCTCGTCACCATGGAAATACTCACACGTGCACTATAACCTTTTCGCTCTTACATGCGATTTAGCCGAATTATGACTACCAGCTTACCAAAACGCTCATCAAACCGATGCTCTGTCTGCATGAACGTTACGACCTCTCCCCGCGATACCTGTCAGGTTCACTTCCACCATATAACATTAACCATGGTAATGCCTTTGGATGGATATGCTCTAGCCCTTCAACAATTTGAGTTGCACAGGCGACACCCGACACAAGGGAGATAGCCTAGAAGAGTCGTGGGAATCCGTTTTTAAATGTGCACTTGCTTAGATCCTTAAAGGGGCGATGACTACGCAGGGAAGCCGTGATTATTCCTCCAGATCTCCAGGCTACAAGCGGACACGTCAATGTTCAGGCTATGCTGACTAGCCTACATGACATTAACATTAATTCCTTACCCCGCGCCGGGTCACTTTATTCTGTATTACGAGTGTAATTATTTAAAGTGATTCAGTCTGCGAGAGAGGGGGAGACCGCGTGGGATACGGTGGGACCCGCTTTAGTTTATCCCCTCGGATTAACCTCCTGCCAACACACACACAGTACATTTGGCTTGCTAGCCGACAATTCATGCAAATACACAGCTGCGCTAAAGCTCAGCGACAGATAGAGTTTTGCATTTCATTATTTAAAAAACAACATATCAGACCGATTATTCTGTCAACTTCTGCAATCTCCCCAGTATCTAAAAGGGCACTTAGGCACGATGCCGTGGACACGAAATATCAAACATCTCCGTATGAGTTGGCTACGTCATCTCTATGGTGCGAAGCATGGAAGTTGAGGTGAAAACCAGCTGATCAAGTCCCCGATGCCGGCGAGCAGTGGAACCCCACCGATTCAGGAAAAGGTGTTTCAAAAAGCATTACGCGCATATTGCGAAGTCATTCGTACAGAAATGATGTAATGCTCCAAAAAAGTCAAGGAAGAAACCCGATCTTCACCCGGCAACCGAGCGCGGTGACCGAAACCCACCCATCTACGCGACGCCACTACAAGGGTTATGACTACCGCGTTAGGAAAATAGCCTATTTCAAGTTGCCCTATTAAAACGATACGTTGACAAACATTGTCAAAGACCGTGATTTTTGACTTTTGAGCCACTCTCAGACAAACACGCTTCCATGAGAAAATCATGACATAATGCTTTTAAACGGATGTCTTTAAAAGGATCAATGTGACGTTATTTCAATATCTACAGAGATACAAGGCGTGAAAACAAACAAGCTGGATTACTTACTGTCATAATTCTCTGTCAAGGTTCGGACTCAAGACATTTTCAGCTGGGCGACAAAGGTGCGTGATGTACAAAAATAGCGGAGAAAGCAACTATACTTGAGGAATAATTTGAACCCTCAGCAATGGCTGCTAGCCGCGCATATGACAGAAAGCCGGCAAATGTACGCGAGCCTCGGCTGCGTTATTCATTTCTCAGCTCGTGTAGACCGTGGAACCCAACCCTGGAGCACTTCTGTGGCTGAGTTCAAAAATAGACGAGTTCAAAATTCTCCGGCTTTCCAGCGTCCAGGTCTGAATCGCTCGCTCCTCTCCCAGTAGACACACACACACACACACACAGAGCAAGCTGCGCGCGCGCGCCCTCGTAGTCTCTCTCTCTCTCTCTCACACACACACACACACACAGACACACACTCTCTCTCTCTCTATCCCTCTCTCTCTCTTCTGTGAAATGATTCACTTAGACCAGCACAAACTCCACCACTGACTTGAGACGGTTCATACTTATCTAGGAATTCGAGTCTACTGAGGAGTGAGCTTATTTATGGAGGACATCCGAAGACAGTAGGCTATAACAGAAGACATGCTCCAGCTATATGGCTCCTCTATGTGAACCACAAGAAACGCAAGGACATAAAGCATTTATTATGCATCAATCATTAATAAACGTGGACAAACATCACTCAGCTGTGGCACAACGTAGCCTGCACCATGAAGCAGATGTACTTAAACCAGTATGTCAATCAGTGTATTTCGGAGAGGAGGATGTTTACTCTAAACACAAAATCATGTGAAAAAGATTACATGCACGGTACAATAAAACAGAATGAATGGAATAAAAACAAACATGCTCTGGGTCTGTTTTTATTCCAAAACATGGAATAAAGAGTGTTTCTGAGAACACTGGGCACTGTATGAATAGACATTTTCACCAGATGGGATTAAAAGCCCCAATAATGGTGGTGTTTCATTTGAAAGGCTGCTCGCTGTAAAGCCTCTTTCGCTATCTTGAGAGGCGTAGAAATCAAGGGTCCTCTAAAACTGAGATGCTGGAGTCACAGAGGCCCTCTTGTGACAAGCACAGACCTCCAGGGACAAGGCTGTAATTACAGCAAAGTGGACTCCTTGACAAGTGCCCAGGGCTAGGCTTGCATGCATGTGCAAGTGTATGTGTGAGATAGTGCATGTGTGTGTGTGTGTGTATGTGTGTGTGTGAGAGAGGAGAGAGAGAGAGAGAGAGAGAGAGAGTATGTGTGCACACATGTCTGTGAATTTGTGTGTGTGTTTTTGTGTGACCTATATGCAGATTCTCTGAGAGGGGGAATCTCATTCCCATCCCCTATTCATATTTAAGGCCACATCCAGGAACTCCCTGATACATCTAGAGGTTCAGTACCTGATGACACCCACTGCATTGTCTAAATCTCTAAATCTCTAGATCTCGAACTCTAAATGGTTTTAAATGAGCTAATAGTGGGGGATGCTGTCAGCACAGGCCTCCGTGGGATAAACATGGCACTGCTGAATCCGCAGCACAGACAGACAATTAACATGGCAATGTGATGGCAGTAGCTGAACTCCGTCTGTCTCGGTTGATGCCAAGCGAATGGTGGTGAGACGTAATGTCATGTCAGAAGCACACGTGTTCCGTGTGTTGCAGTGCCGAAGCCGTCAGTCGCAGCCAAGGTGTCACGGAAAGGTCTGCCTTTGATTTTTCACGTTCTCAGTGTGGAAAAAAAGTGGAAAAAAAGAAGCCTTCCTCAAATAAGTCCTCTTCCTCAGCCATGTTACGATCTGCTCGCTTGAGTCACTGCGAGGGCACAGGGGGTGGGAGGAAGAGGCAGGGTGGGAGGAAGAGGGAAGCCTGGGGAAACGCCAATCATCGGGGTTCACCGGGATCTGACTGCGGAGCCTGACGGCACCCCGAAGACGAGGAGGAGGAGGAGGAAGAGGAAGAGGACAAAAAAAGAGCCATGCGCCTCTCATCTCCAGTATGTAGCCTCCCTGTGCTCTCGGCTTGCCAATCAAGGCCGTCCTCCGCTGAACAAGCTATCAGTCAGCCATCACCGGTAGCCTATTATTGACACGCCCATCAGAGGGATGAAGATAATAACCCAAGAAAAGAGAGAAATCCTCTTTCAAGGGGCTTATCCATCTCAGCGTTGTTTAGAAAACGTGCTTTTCTGAGGGTGCTGATGGGGTGAAGGCTGGGGGGGTTGGAAAGAGGTTGTGTGTGTGTGTGTGTGTGTTAGGGTGTGTGTGTGTGTGTGTGTGTGTGTGTGTGTGCACACTGGGTTGAAGGCAGCGCGAGAGAAATTGAAACTGTCTGCGATGTCAAGGGCTCACTGAGTCTGACATGAATTGCCAAGGCCAACCCCCGAAACCTCCAGCCTCCGGAAAAGCAGCGGGAGACAAGCAGATAGAGAGAGGAGAGGAGGAGGAGAGGAGAGGAGAGAGGAGAGGAGGAGGAGAGAGGAGAGGAGGAGGAGAGGAGAAGAGAGAGGAGAGGATGAGGAGAGGAGGAGGAGAGGAGAGGAGAGAGAGCGGAGAGGAGAGGATGAGGATGAGGAGAGGAGGAGGAGAGGAGAGGAGAGAGAGAGGAGAGGAGAGGAGAGAGAGCGGAGAGGAGAGGGGAGGAGAGGGAGAGGAGAGGAGAGAGAGAGGAGAGGAGAGAGAGAGGAGGAGAGAGGAAAGGAGAGGAGAGGAGGAGGAGAGAGAGAGGAGAAGAGAGAGGAGAGGAGAGGATGAGGAGAGGAGGAGGAGAGGAGGAGGAGAGGAGAGGAGAGAGAGAGGAGAGGAGAGGAGAGAG
>NW_027468598.1:35416586-35421586 GCF_046254945.1 Alosa pseudoharengus
GAATGTGACTTGGCATGGCACCTTTTCATGAGTTCCCTAAGTGTTGACCCCATGTGACTCTAGTGTTCTTTGCAGGCTGCTGTGGTTCTAGTGTTATTTGCAGGCTGCTGTGGTTCTAGTGTTATTTGCAGGCTGCTGTGGTTCTAGTGTTCTTTGTCTAGTGTTCTTTGCAGGCTGCTGTGGTTCTAGTGTTCTTTGTCTAGTGTTCTTTGCAGACTGCTGTGGTTCTAGTGTTCTCTGCAGGCTGCTGTGGTTCTAGTGTTATTTGCAGGCTGCTGTGGTTCTAGTGTTATTTGCAGGCTGCTGTGGTTCTAGTGTTCTTTGTCTAGTGTTCTTTGCAGGCTGCTGTGGTTCTAGTGTTCTTTGTCTAGTGTTCTTTGCAGACTGCTGTGGTTCTAGTGTTCTCTGCAGACTGCTGTGGTTCTAGTGTTCTTTGCAGACTGCTGTGGTTCTAGTGTTCTCTGCAGACTGCTGTGGTTCTAGTGTTCTTTGTCTAGTGTTCTTTGCAGGCTGCTGTGGTTCTAGTGTTCTTTGTCTAGTGTTCTTTGCAGACTGCTGTGGTTCTAGTGTTCTCTGCAGACTGCTGTGGTTCTAGTGTTCTTTGCAGACTGCTGTGGTTCTAGTGTTCTCTGCAGACTGCTGTGGTTCTAGTGTTCTCTGCAGGCTGCTGTGGTTCTAGTGTTCTCTGCAGGCTGCTGTGGTTCTGGTCCCTGACACTGTTTGGTGAGAGTAGGCTATCTGCTATTTGAACAGTTGTAAAAGTGAATGAGGCTTAAATGTCACAGGGGAACAGAACACACGGTGTGAGTGCAGTGTTCTCGGACAGCAACGTCCAGTGGAAGGAATCACTGGCTAACAATGTTCCATCTCCATTGGTCAGACCAGGTGCCAATTAGTTAGATGATGTTAAAGAGAGAGAGGGGGGGGTGTTGGTAGATCTCCTTTTGATCCTCCTTTTTTGTGCACTCATGCAATAAAATCAATCCAACATAGAAACAGACAATAGCCAAGGATTTTATAATGCCCATGATATCATTTGCCATTTGCAGTTGATAGAGGGGAAAAATGCTGTCTCATTTTCCTCATGCTGTTGGAGAGCCAACCAGCCCCCCAGTCGCCTGCTAATGCCAGAGAAAAACAGGCGACTGTGACTCACTGAGAGGCTCCGTAATGGAGGAGGGCACCTCTCCAACAGTTAATTCATGGGAAGGACTGCCAGGCTCTTGAGGGGGAGTGCGTGGCGTCGCGTGGCGTCGCTCGGTGAGTGGACGGGCGGGCAGGTGGCGGAATGCCCCTCACCAAACGCTTTTCTGCCGGTGGAGGGGAGGGCAACTCCAGTGGTCGTGGGTCAATTAAGAGGGGATTACTGCCACTGTGTGCTATGTGCACACTCAAACAGCCTCTCAGACAGACCAGCTTTCAGGCCAGGAAACACAGGGAGTGTGTGTGTGTGTGTGTGTGTGTGTGTGTGTGTGTGTGTGTGTGTGTGTGCATGTGTGTGTACATGAGTGTGAGAATTTTGTAGTCACAAATAACTCAATGTTTATGTTAATTACAAACAGCAAAACTAAAATGTACAAAAGTCACAATAAACATGGTCAGTAGGAAAGCAAAGCCCCTTATCCCTGTACAGCTCGCACAGTTGAAATGAGTGATGTAGAATATGATCGTATTCCCAGAAACAGAAAATACATGTTTCAGTATCAGACATTTTACTGCTGCACTACAGCGAAGCAAAGCAGGACACAGTACTGACCGTGTGTTAAGTAGCGTTAAGAGTCTGGACTCATTGTGGGCAAACAAAGGAAGAGGAAATCTTTAGTCAGCCTCAGCATCCTGTCTGCGGCCTGAGTCAGGAACGCTGTTTTCCTGGAGTCAGGAATGGCGTGGCGAAAACAAATAATCCCAGAATTAACCCCTCGTAGACCCCAGCTCCTCACACTTGATTTGATCCTAATTAGTGGGAACCTTTGGCCCTTGTAATGCTGATTGAACAAATGAATAGATTAGAGTCTGGACTTTGAAGGCCTGTCAATGGACACCACTGAATTTTAAGAGGATCTATCTACCACACGCTAACACAATTGTATTTCACAGATGCATTACAGCATAATAATTCAGTAATGATTAATAGTGGTTCACAAAATGCATTGTTATGCATATTGTATTTGCTTCTTTCATGGCTAATGACATTATTGTCCATGATATGTATAGGAAGTAGTCTAGCATGCATGACGTACAGGATCTAAAAACATAGTATGTCTTATTAATAAATGGACGCTTTTATATAAATGGATGCTTTTGGTGTTGTTGAGTATGTCTAGTTGGCCCTGCAGTGTCCACAGCTAAGGGCTTAGGTTATAGATGAAGAAAAGAAAGCCACATGGATGGCATGGGTAGATGAATCAGCCCAGTGCCTAGAACTCTCCTGGGACAGAACCCCCAGGCGTCATCATAATCACCACTCACAAATGGCACTGTAGCTTAGCAACATGGTAGAATATCCATGTCGTTTTGCCAAGGAGTTGCCCTGGAAACAGGTGACTATGGTGAATGTTCTTCTGCTCTCTCTCTCACTCTCTCTCTCTCTCTCTCTCTCCCTTGATGGGAAATGCCCACCAAACAAGCTTCTCCTAGAGAAAGGGACAGAACACAGAGGACAGGGAGGGAGGAGAGGAACAGAGGGAAGCTTCTGAAAGGGACAGAGAGGATGGCAGTAGTGGTCAGGAGGAAGCAGTGGTGGGGAAATTATAGTCCTCCATGACGTGCGCCGTCATCATCATCATTGCCCTTGGACATCACATCAGCCCGTTAGATGCAACCAATTGGACTATGTTGACATGGAATTTTATTTTTTTTACACTTTTATTATTTATTTATTTTATTATTTGTTAATTTTTGTTTGTTTTCTGTTTTCTGTCTTGTATGTCTTGGTGTCACGGGTACGCTGGCAACTACTGTATGCCGCTCCGTCCGGCGTTTTGTCTTTTGTTATGTGTCAATGTCTTGGATGTGGAGCGCTTTGGATTGCACTCTGTGCATGTTAAATGCTGACTTGACTTGACTTGACTCCATCTACTGCATGTTACTACTGTTACACAATAACAGCCACGCCTCTTCAAACCCCCGGCTTCAGAAACACTACCAAGAGGTCCTCCTCCTCCTCCTCTTCCTCACCTCCTCCTCCTCCTCCTCACCTCCTCCTCACCTCCTCCCCAGGCCTCCTGCGAGAGAGAGGGGCTACTGTGAGGAGGAGAGGAGGAGGAGGAGGAGGAGGAGGAGGAGGAGGAGGCTGAAAATACTCAGGTGTGTTTTGCGATGCCTGCTCTGACCTGCAATACACACTGCATTCTCTTCCTCCTCCAGCCTCGCCTCCCCCTGTCAGAGAGAAGGCTTCAGCGGGGAGGAGAGGAGAGGAGGAGAGGAGGAGAGGAGGAGAGGAGGAGGACCTCATGGAGAGGAGAGGAGAGAAGGAGAGGAGAGGAGGAGGAGGAGGACCTCATGGAGAGGAGAGGAGAGGAGAGGAGTAGAGGAGAGGAGGAGAGGAGGAGGAGGAGGACCTCATGGAGAGGAGAGGAGAGGAGTAGAGGAGAGGAGGAGAGGAGGAGGAGGAGGACCTCATGGAGAGGAGAGGAGAGAAGGAGAGGAGAGGAGGAGGAGGAGGACCTCATGGAGAGGAGAGGAGATGAGAGGAGAGGAGGAGAGGAGGAGAGCAGAGGAGGAGAGGAGGAGGACCTCATAGAGAGGACAGGAGAGAAGGAGAGGAGAAGAGGAGGAGGACCTCATGGAGAGGAGAGGAGTAGAGGAGAGGAGGAGAGGAGAGGAGGAAAGATGAGGCTGAAAATACTCTGGGTGTGCTTTTAGGACGCCTGCTCCCATAACACCTGCAACACACACTGCTCCAATAACACCTGCAACACACACTGCTCCCAGATGAAAGAGGCCATAAGCTGCTGCTCCCAGATGAAAAGGCCCATAAGCTGCAGTACACAGAGGCTAGGAGGGACGCAGGGTCATCAATCCTGTGGGAGTTGTCGCAAACAAAAGGTCAGCAATGCCATGGCTGACCCTCCAGGCATGTCATTAGGGCTGGGCAGCATGCAACACCAGTGTGTGTGTGTGTTCGTGTGTATGTGTTTGTGTGTGTGTGTGTGTGTGTGTGTGTGTATGTGTGTGTGTGTGTGTGTGTGTGTGTGTGCGTGTGTGTGTGTGTGTGTGTGTGCGTGTGTGTGTGTGTTTGTGTGTTTGAGGGAGCCTTGTAGTTTGACCACAAGTGTCATAGAATGCAAGGATAGGAGGTCTTCTAATTAGATTATTTCAACAATTTCAAAAGGTTATCAACTAACTATCTGCTGGCACTCTGTTAACTACAATGTATGGCTAAGGTTGGGGGTTGGTTTTGGTGAAGGTGATGATAAATAATTGTTTAACAAGAATTTATACTGAACTTGAATCTTTCCAGGTGAAGCCTCTGTTTGCGGAATATCCAAGTTTTCACGACAGCACAATTTGAATTTGCTCAGCAAGTCACTCTGGCAATCAGTAATGACGCTCATTACCCATGCCCTTGGAGCCGAGCTGCACCAATCACATCTGTGTATCTGATATAGGCGGGCCAGAGGCGAGATAAACAGACAACAGTGCTGCAACGTCGAAGTCTGGAATCAGTGAGTAAACATTGGTCGTAGTGTTATCCAATTGCGTGCAGTGATGTTTTCAAATGCATGCTTGGTGCCACCAATTTCATTACTCATAGCCAGATGCTAAATCTTTCTAGATTTAGGTCTGGATTTACAGGCTAATCCAAGCACAGTGTTACCTCATAGTAACACTGGTCACACACCACACATATTTAGAAAGCCATAGACACCTGAACAGCTGAATACCTGAGTTCAAATCACAAGATGTTCACAATCACAGGTGCTATCTTCACTGTGATACTTATAAAAGCTGTTTGTACAAAATACTTTGTCAAAACTCTGTGACACAACTCTTAATTC
>NW_027468598.1:35426586-35444086 GCF_046254945.1 Alosa pseudoharengus
CCACAGCTTTGGCCTCTGATCCAACAGCAGCATCTAAAACAGCTTTGGCCTCTGATCCAACAGCAGCATCTAAAACAGCTTTGGCCTCTGATCCAACAGCAGCATCTACCACAGCTTTGGCCTCTGATCCAACAGCAGCATGTAAAACAGCCTTGGCCTCTGATCCAACAGCAGCATCTAAAACAGCCTTGGCCTCTGATCCAACAGCAGCATGTAAAACAGCCTTGGCCTCTGATCCAACAGCTTTGGCCTCTGATCCAATAGCAGCATCTACCACAGCTTTGGCCTCTGATCCAACAGCAGCATCTACCACAGCTTTGGCCTCTGATCCAACAGCAGCATCTAAAACAGCTTTGGCCTCTGATCCAACAGCAGCATCTACCACAGCTTTGGCCTCTGATCTAACAGCAGCATGTAAAATAGCCTTGGCCTCTGATCCAACAGCAGTCTCTACCACAGCCTTGGCCTCTGATCCAACAGCAGCCTCTACCACAGCCTTGGCCTCTGATTCAACAGCAGCATCTAAAACAGCTTTGGCCTCTGATCCAACAGCAGCATCTAAAACAGCCTTGGCCTCTGATCCAACAGCAGCATGTAAAACAGCCTTGGCCTCTGATCCAACAGCAGCATCTAAAACAGCCTTGGCCTCTGATCCAACAGCAGCATCTAAAACAGCTTTGGCCTCTGATCCAACAGCAGCATCTACCACAGCTTTGGCCTCTGATCCAACAGCAGCATCTACCACAGCTTTGGCCTCTGATCCAACAGCAGCATCTAAAACAGCTTTGGCCTCTGATCCAACAGCAGCATCTACCACAGCTTTGGCCTCTGATCCAACAGCAGCATCTACCACAGCTTTTGCCTCTGATCCAACAGCAGCATCTAAAACAGCCTTGGCCTCTGATCCAACAGCAGCATCTAAAACAGCCTTGGCCTCGGCTCCAGCTCTGAGCTGGCATGCCAGGGGACGGGCACTCTGAAACAGCCATAGCCTGAGTCAGCAAGACGAGTACCCTCCCCCTACTCAGGAGAGAGAGATGAAGAGAGAGGGAGAGGGAGAGAGGGAGGAAGGGAGAGACAGTGAAATAGATGTGTGTGTGTGTATGTGTGTGTGTGTGTGTGTGTGTGTGTGTGTGTGTGTGTGTGTGTGTGTGTGTGTGTGTGTGTGAAGAGCCGAGACATGCAGTGAAAGAGATAAAATGACGAGGAAGACAATGAACGAAAGAGACAGTGAAAGTGAGAATGAGAGGGAGAGGGGGAGAGAGAAGGAGAGAGGAGGAGAATGAGAGAGAGAGGGGGAGAGAGAGGGAGAGAATGAGAGGGAGGGGGAGAGGGCAGAGAGAAGCAGAGAGGAGGAGAACACAACTAATAACAGAGCGTGAGATACATCCACATAAAGAGAAAGAGACAGAAAGCCAGAGAGCTCTGAGGAAGAGGAAGAAGAAGAGGAAGAGGAAGAAGAAGAGGAAGAGGAAGAGGAAGAAGAAGAGGAGGAAGAAGAAGAGGAAGAGGAAGAAGAGGAGGAAGAGGAAGAGGAAGAAGAAGAGGAGGAAGAAGAAGAAGATGAAGAAGAAGAAGAAGAAGAAGAAGAAGAGGAGGAAGAAGAAGAAGAGGAGGAAGAAGAAAAGGAGGAAGAAGAGGAAGAAGAAGAAGATGAGGCCTGGGTTCACCCAGCCTGGCGCTTGCACATGTTTTCATAGCGGCCGTGTCAACATTATATTAGGTATGAAACATCAGATTTATGGGGCTGGCCTCGGTGGCATTATTAAACGAATAGTGTTCATTAACATCTTAACGGCGCGGTAGTTGTGGCTGAAAAGGTGGGGAGGGGGGAGAGGCTGATGAGACTATCTCCTCAACCCAGAGAGACTCAGCTCAGACCTCTAGAAAGGCTCTAGAAGGCTTCTCTGTCTCAGGGTGGGGCAGGCAGGTAGTTCACCATCTTAATTTACATCCATAACACACTCTATAATATCTTACTTTACATCCATAACACACTCTATAATATCTTACTTTACATCCATAACACACTCTGTAATATCTTACTTTACATCCATAACACACTCTATAATATCTTAATTTACATCCGTAACACACTGTAATATCTTACTTCACATCCATAACACAATCTTGGAGGTTACTTTCACAGTTTGTCATTTAGCAGACACTTTCATCTAAAGTAACTTACAGTAGCCATGCAGCATTCTATGCATTGTCCTTCTTTAGAACCCTGGTAAAAGAACAGCTGGTCTTGGTGCTCTTGGCATCCTGTTCTTTAGAACCCTGGTAAAATTGAATTTCCCCTGGGGATCAATAAGTATCTATCTATCTATCTAAAAGAACAGCGGGTCTTGGTGCTCTTGACGTCCTGTTCTACCGATTGAGCTACGATGAGGACAACAGGATTGTCAAAATAGCAGCACTTCTTATGCAGAGACAATGCTGTGGCTGTCATCTCAACAGCTGAAAGCTTGCAAGATGATCAGCAAAGACCGGATCTCATTGCAGGTCAAATACATACAGTATTGACAACTCCGATTGCTAAGTAGGCTACACGTAACACACAATGCCAATCCTAATCAGAATGCCAAAGGGAAGGTGGCATTTAAATGGCCTTGGGGCATATCAGCTTTAACGGCTCAATTGGGGTTCGATTCTGGGAGAATGGAAGCCATTGAGGAGGGCAGTGCAGAGGGGATATCAGGTTCTGTCTCATGCCACCGTGCCCGTTTTGTGCCAACAGGGTACGTTCTGTCTCATGCCACCGTGCCCGTTTAGTGCCAACCTGTCCCGTTCTGTTCACCTTCTGTGAAATCTACTGTGAACAACTCTGTGCAGCATTTCAGCCCTCGGAATTAAATATGATATGTCATTGTGAGAGGTTTGTTTCATGCGCTCCCTGCTTAATGTGAGTTATAGCTTTAATGTGATGTATTATTGACACAAATATTAATCTGGCATAAATTAAAAGTTGCGTATGGGTGTGTATTGTATGCGTATGGGTGTGTGTGTGTGTGATTGTGAGAGTGTGTGTGTGTGTGTGTGTTTGTGTGTGTGATTGTGAGAGTGTGTGTGTGTGTGTGTGTGTGTGTGTGTGTGTGTGTGTGTGTGTGTGTGTGTGTGTGTGTGTGTGGGTTTGTGCGTGTGTTTGTGAGTGTGTGTGTGTGTGTGTGATTGTGAGAGTGTGTGTGTGTGTGTGTGTGTGTAGTATGTGTGTGTGTATGTGTGTGTGTGTGTGTGTGTGTAGTATGTGTGTGGACCAGGAGAGGAAAAAGCTGAGTGACCTTACGCAGAAAAACAAACGAGGCATGCCTCTCCCCGTGGCTTCCCAAAATAGCCGTCTGAGACAGCGTGAGCCGCCGGTGGCGGAGGCCTGGACACATCTGCTGGAGGATGAGCTCCCCGCTCCCACTGGTCCAGCATGAATGTGACCCCAGGGGGGAGGGGAGAGTGTGTGTGTGTGTGTGTGTGGGGGGGGGGGGGGGGTGCAGACAGCTCCATAGTTACATGTTCGCTGTGTGAGACAGAGCCAGCATTTCTGGGTTCACTGGGACTTGAATACTCAGCTGTCTTTCAGCACTGGCTGTGTGTGTGTGTGTGTGTGTGTGTGTGTGTCTGTGTCTGTGTGTGTGTGTGTGTGTGTGTGTGTGTGTGTCTGTGTCTGTGTGTGTGTGTGTGTGTGTGTGTGTGTGTGTGTGTCTGTGTGTGTGTGTGTGTGTGCATGCATGACATTGACTGTGAGTGAATGTTTGTGTGTATTTGTGTGTGGGTGTCTGTCTATCGGTTTGTGTATGTGTGTGTCTTCGCATGTCTGCACATGTTCAGGTGTGTGTGTGTGTGTGTATTTGTCCAAATGCTAGCATGTGCGAGAGCATGAAACTGGGTTTGCATTTGCATGTCCCCTTTCCTGTTTGTTTGTTCTAACTATCAGATACAGAGACTAAGTCTACGTTTGATCAGATACAGAGACTAAGTCTACGTTTGCTAAGTGCTAAAGTGTCTAGTTTGGGACTAAAATCTGCTAAAATGTTGAAATCACTGCTGTGGTGCTCACACGGTGTCTCTAATGAACCCAAATTAGCCCAGCAGAGGGGTGTGCGCTGCACTTCAAAGGAGCTCAAAGAGGAGCAGGCTGTGCGTTTCACTTAAGAAGGAGCCATTTGCGGGTGGGCACATTCAGCGCAAGCTAACAAGGTGGATAGAGCCTTCATTAGTCCTCAACCCACATCTGCTCGGCACGCTCTTCAATTTGCCATTTATTTCTGAAACTGTGTACAGAGAGAGTGTGTGTGAGTGTAAGTGTGAGTCCTCAAAGAGATCCGTCGTGACCATCTCCCTGATGGGTGGGAGAGAGAGAGGGGGAGAGAGAGAGTGTGTGTAGTATGTGTGTGTGTGTGTAGTGTGGATATTTCTCCAGGGCAAAATATGCTTTTGGGTTGTCAGGCAAGAGGCCCAAGAGACGAGGCAACAAGATACCTCCAGAGACGAGGAGAATGGAAATGGAGAGAGAGGGACAGAAAGGGAGAGAGAGAGAGAGAGAGAGAGAAAGAGAGAGAAAGAGGGAGAAAGAGGGAGAGAGAAAGAGACAGAGAGAAAGGAAACAGTGGTCGACATGAGCATTAAGTTTGGGGTGTGTTGCATGTCATACCTCTGACAGCTCAGCACAAGCGGGATTTGGAGCAGCATGCAAAACTATGTTCAAATGATGCAATGTTCAAATGGGAGGAAAAGCATTAATAAAACTGTTGGCAAGTGTGGGCAGGTTCAACCGAGATCGGAAGCTCTTGCAGCATGTTGCTGATAACACATTTCATTTCTGACATGACAGACTTCACGCTTAGAGTTTTTTTCTTCCTGTATTCTCACAATGGGCAGAGTCAGGAAAATTTAGGAAATGATATCATAGTAATAAAGGCTCTAAAAAAACAGTCAGTGCATGATGAATGGAGTAAAACACACACTCTCACATGCACAACTCACACACACCTCTCACCTACACACCTCACACACACATCTTACCCTGCACATCTCACACACACATCTCACACACACAACTCACACACACATCTCACACACACAACTCACACACACCTCTCACCTGCACATCTCACACACACCTCTCACACACACATCTTACCCTGCACATCTCACACACAACTCACACACACATCTCACACAGCCTTGAGGACCACGGGAATCCATCCATGTAACCATGGAGACGTGTGAGGTTCTTTTTTCATCATTTCTCCATGTTAATCTGATCTCCTCCAGGGCTGTGATATTCAAGAGCGAGTTTCTCGCACGAAAACCCCCCCCCCAAAAAACGATTTCAACTCCGACCGAACTGGCAAACCCCAAGCTTCAATTACAACCCACTCACCTTCTATAAAGCCGGTTAACGCCGCCGACTGAAGCCCTCCCATATCGTTTAATCTCCCTCTTTTCTCCATAAAGATGAGCATTTGAACATCTCGCCCTGGTTGTGTGTGTGTGTGTGTGTGTGTGTGTGTGTGTGTGTGTGTACCGGCCGGTGTGATGCGAGAGCAGGCAGTGAAGGAGAATGACGGGAGGTGGAGAGCGGCTACTCGGGGCCCAACGTCCCTGGAGGGTGAAGCATGCGGACGGGAGTCGGAGGGAGTCGGAGTCACAGCAGCACAAGTTCACTCCGAGCGAACGCTCAAGCCTGGACAGAGGGAGGGAGGCGGGCAGAGCGGCATGGCACAGGGCAGAGCGGCATGGCACAGGGCAGAGCGGCATGGCACAGGGCAGAGCGGCATGGCAGAGCGGCATGGCACAGGGCAGAGCGGCATGACACAGGGCAGAGGAGCGGCATGGCACAGGGCAGAGGAGCGGCATGGCACATGGCAGAGCGGCATGGCAGAGCGGCATGGCACAGGGCAGAGGAGCGGCATGGCACATGGCAGAGCGGCATGGCAGAGCAGCATGGCAGAGCGGCATGGCACAGGGCAGAGGAGCGGCATGGCACAGGGCAGAGGAGCGGCATGGCACAGGGCAGAGCGGCATGGCACAGGGCAGAGGAGCGGCATGGCACAGGGCAGAGCGGCATGGCACAGGGCAGAGCGGCATGGCACAGGGCAGAGTGGAGCGGTGTGGGTTCATCCTCTGTTTGCTGATGCCAGTGCTATTTCCTCATGAGCAGAGCAGAGCAGAGCCAGAGTGGACATCTATGCACAGATGGGCACAGGTGGAGAATTTACTGGAAGAACAGTGCATCTGACGCAGGTTATAGAGGAACACACACACACACAATCACACACCGACACACTCACACACACACCAACACACACACACACACACACACACATATACACACACACACACACACACACACACACACACACACACAATCACACACCGACACACACACACACACACCACACACACACACACACACACACACACACACACACACACAAAGAGATGATATAGCAACTCAACATTTCTTCTTTCTTTTGTTCTTGGAATCCAGCAGTTCATTTTCTAATACCACAGGACCTGTACTGTAAGTGTGTAAATCAACGTGACAAATCAAATGCAGTCCATAACAGTATGCGGTTACTGGGCTCTTCCCCTCTTATGCCTAATGTCTTGGTCAGTTCCCCATGACTGCATAAGACTCAGGCTTGGGAAGGCACAGCGGCCACACTCACTGGAGATTACACTTTGTCAAATGTACGACCCAGGGTTGTGCACAATTCAAATTGCAATTCTGCTTCCTGTTTGCTACCTCAATTGAAATGCAAGGGAAATTCAAGAATTGAATTGGAATTTAAGAGCCAGTTTCAATTCAATTCTGGAATTTTCATTCAAAAACATTAATAATGATGCATTTATTCAAGATTTGTTATGTATTACAGTTTTTTTCAAATGCTTACACACTAAATCTTTGCTTGTCACACACTTTTCTAAACATGTCTTCCAAACATCATAACCCCACACCAAATCTGCAAAACCATACACTAATTCTCAGTGTTTGACTCAGTTTTCAATTGACTAAAACACATTTTGCAAAACACCACACACAATTTTCTACTTAACACACAAAAATCGAACAGGAAGTAACTTTGATTTCATTTTTCAAACACAACCCATCAAAATGCCACACTAAATCACCAGTGCTTCACTCTCTTTCTGTAAACATTCATTACTTTACGGAACACCATCCAGTCATTGCCTTAGTATAGGCCTATAAATAGATACTCTATATGTAGGTATGGACCCTTTCAATCTGGCCCTAGAGGATTTCAGCCAATGCAGATACTTTGAAAGGAATGTTCTACAAAAAATCGACTTTATGTACAGTAAAACTATATTTTTGTGTCTTTTTTGTGTTTTTGTGTCATTTTTCTATAGACCTATGAATACATACACAACCCCCCCCACACACACACACACACACACACATACTGACAAACACACACACACACACACACACACTTTTCTTTGGAAAAAGGAAAGTAATTTGATAGTAGTCAGTCATTTCCGTCTTTTTCAGAACTCCATGTACATCTAGTGGTCATTGTATTTTGCTTTGCTTTGTTCTTGTTGGCTGTAAAATACTGTATTCACATTTTTACTGTGTATTTCAACTTAGATTGAATACGGTATTACGGTATTAGTAGATACCGTAACTTTCACTCTTGTATGGAAATAAAGAAATCGGAAGACGTGCTTTCAAATTCAAAGCTCCCTCAAACTGGAACAGCTTGCCTTGTTCCTTAAGGTCTATCTCCTCCTTTCCACTTTTTAAGGCATTCCTTCTTATCTTACTTGACCAATGCAAATGTTTCCCTGGTGTATGACTTGCACTTTTTTTCATTAATGCACCTTCTCTCTCATTAATGCCATTATTAGGAGATTATGTATGTATGTGTGCATTAGTGTATATGTGCCTTTATGTGTACATGTGTATGTGTACAGTATGTATGTATGTATATATATGTATGTACGTGTGCATGCATGTATGTATGTATGTATGTATGTATGTACAGTATGTATATGTATGTATGTATGTATGTATGTATGTACAGTATGTATGTATGTATGTCTGTCTTCAAGGCAGCGCTGCCTGAAAGGCACTAGGGTTAGGCATGGGTTAAGGTTAGGGTTAGGGTTGGGGTTAGGTTTAGGATTAGGCATGGGTTAAGGTTAGGGTTAGGGTTAGTGTTAGGTTTAGGATTAGGTGCCTTTCAGTCAGCGGTGGCAGCGCTGCCTGGAAGACGACGTTGGGGGCAAAAACACCATCGAGCCAACACAACACAACACCACACCACACCCACCACACCACACAACACCACACAACACAACAGCTGTCCACTCTGAGGTTGCTGTCCACTTGCTGGTGTCGATCAGGGGCAGAATGCAGTGGGAGAATGCAGCCCCCATAGCACAGTTATGTGTGTGTTATGTGTGTGTTATGTGTGTGTTATGTAAGCCTGATGAGCCGTGGCAGCTATGGAAGCTCGGCAAGAGAGAGACACCTTTACCCTACTGCTGCTTCTATCCACACACACACACACACACACACACACACACACACACACACACACACACACACACCTGGGGTCAGTTCGGATGTGCGTCTGCTTCTTTAAGGATGAGTGTCAACTGTGTGGAGTTGAGGGAAGATAGTTCTGTGGCTCCAAGGTTCTATTTCTAGTTCTGGAACCCATAAAGGTTCCTGCACTGATCAGCCTCGGGCTACACTCCTCTGGGAAGTGGCAGTACAGCTATTTGTCATAGAATCAATGCCACTGTTTCAGACTGCCTCTACAAACTGGGACAGAGTCGGTTCACTAGGCCTAAGAGGCAATGTGGGAAAGAAAGAGAGAGACAGAGAGAAAGACAGAGAGAAAGTGACTCAGTGTGTGTAGGGGGGGAGGCAGTGAGAATGAAACTGAAAGAGAGAGAGAGAGAGAGAGAGAGAGAGAGAGAGAGAGAGAAGGTGAGAGAGAGAGAGAGAGGGAGCCAGAGAGAATGTTATGGTCTGGGTCCAGTCTCCTCGTTATGAAATGGTCTTATGCCTAATCCCTCCACACAGTGTGGGATGCACATAGCTGGCATTCATAAGGGGAGAGGGTGAAATCGGTCACTCCATTCCTGTGTCCTCAGCCTGAACCACAACCCCCCCCCCTCCACACACACACACAAACACACACACACACACACACACACACACCACCCACATGCCCTGCTCCAAGCTTTGGCCTCCAATCCACTCACACACTCTTATGAAATCACAGAGCAACACACACACACACACACACACACACAGTCTAATCGGTGCAAAACCAACAGATATGCTTCTCTCAATCTATCTTTCTTAGAGTATGTTCCATATAATACTACAGTATATAACCTTTTCAAAAATTATATTTCCATAAAAATGTGCTCATATAAATGATATATGCTCACATGTTTCAGTTCTTAAGGCTTTCGTTTTTTGATGTTCTGACCAGAGGTCATTTTTTGACGTTCTGACCAGAGGTCTTTTTTTGACGTTCTCACCAAAGGTCATTTTTGTCTGTTACTTTCAAATTCTTGCTGTGTAACCTACAGTATAGGAGAGGTTTTTCACACATACAGGGTGTTCTAGGGTGATAAAGTGTCCAGCTCGTCTAATGAACATTCCTCTGTAGCCTGCTGACCCATTTAAAGTGGGAGGCTTTCCAGAGGACTGGGCTCTGGAGTCACCCTCGAGCAGAGCGCATCGCAAACGACAGGTCTGACCAATGAGCATCGCTCTAGAGCGCATCACACACGACAGGTCTGACCAATGAGCATTGCTCTAGAGCGCATCACACAGGGCAGGTCTGACCAATGAGCATTGCTCTAGAGCTCATCACACAGGGCAGGTCTGACCAATGACCATCGCTCTAGAGCGCATCACACACGACAGGTCTGACCAATGAGCATTGCTCTAGAGCGCATCACACAGGGCAGGTCTGACCAATGAGCATTGCTCTAGAGCGCATCACACAGGGCAGGTCTGACCAATGAGCATCGCTCTAGAGCGCATCACACAGGGCAGGTCTGACCAATGAGCATTGCTCTAGAGCGCATCACACAGGGCAGGTCTGACCAATGAGCATTGCTCTAGAGCGCATCACACAGGGCAGGTCTGACCAATGACCATCGCTCTAGAGCGCATCACACACGACAGGTCTGACCAATGAGCATTGCTCTAGAGCGCATCACAGTTCTCCAACATAGATCAGTTAGACTCATCCTCACATGTGCAATGCAGTTCTCCAATATAGATCAGTTAGACTAATCCTCACATGTGCAATGCAGTTCTCCAACATAGACTCATCCTCACATGTGCAATGCAGTTCTTCAACATAGATCAGTTAGACTCATCCTCACATGTGCAATGCAGTTCTCCAACATATCATCCTCACATGTGCAATGCAGTTCTCCAATATAGATCAGTTAGACTCATCCTCACATGTGCAATGCAGTTCTCCAATATAGATCAGTTAGACTCATCCTCACATGTGCAATGCAGTTCTCCAACATAGACTCATCCTCACATGTGCAATGCAGTTCTCCAACATAGACTCCTCCTCACAGGTGCAGCATGGCGTTGTTTTCAGAGCTCCATTAGACCACTGGACCTCCATTAGACTCCCGTAGGGCCAGGAGTGCAGGGACGACTGACCAAAGACGGAGATTTACTCCACTGAGAACAACGCCAGGTGCTACAGCATCTTTACTTTCCAAAATACAGATCCTCTCAGCTCCTCTCTTTTTCTTTACCTCTCTCTCTCTCTCTCTCTCTCCTCCTTCATATCTCCAGCTCTATTCCAATTTCTCCCCATCTGCCATCTCTCTCCTATCACTCACACTCTTTCTCTCTCTATCTCTCCCTGTCTCCGCCTGTATATGCACATAATGCACATATACAGTATATATATAAAGTGGAATATATGTGCCTATAAATCATGAAACGAATGCATAATTATTATAATATATTTGCAGTATATTTGTAATAACAGTCTGGTTATTTCATAGTCAAACCTCGTATCTCTCATCCCTCTGTCTTTTACTTCCTCTCTCCCCATCTTTCACTCTCTCTATCTTCCTCTTTTACTTCCTCTCTCCCCATCTTTCACTCTCTCTATCTTCCTCTTTTACTTCCTCTCTCCCCATCTTTCACTCTCTCTATCTTCCTCTTTTACTTCCTCTCTCCCCATCTTTCACTCTCTCTATCTTCCTCTTTTACTTCCTCTCTCCCCATCTTTCACTCTCTCTATCTTCCTCTTTTACTTCCTCTCTCCCCATCTTTCACTCTCTCTATCTTCCTCCCACTCTCTCCATCTTCCTCCCACTCTCTCTATCTTTCTCCCACTCTCTCTCTCGGCTCTATCTCTCCGTAGAAATAGAAATGTGAGATTTGGGCCTGTTGACTTGCTCATGCTGACAGTCAGCTCCAAAGCTGCAGCTAATTATGAGCTAACGTGAATAATAAACAAGCCACACGAGAGAAAGAACAGATAGAAATATTACACAGATAGAAAGATTCTGCACCTTAAAATGTCTCGTTTATATTTAGGCCTACTTGAACGTGACACACATCACCACTCCTCAGACTCACATTTTATATGATACCGTTCCAATGGTGCAGATGAAATGCTTCCTTGAACTGTCGCTGTGCGGCCCTCTCCTCTCTGAAAGTCTGACACGACGTTGGTAAATCTTTCCTTGGTGCTCCTCGGTGATTATGTTCCATTGGGAGTGTGGTCATTTAACTAGCTGACGCTAATGTATTCACAGCACAAGCCCCCCCCCCGATTCCTCTCTGTCTCCTGCACTCTGAGTGTTTGTTTTTCTCCAGGCTGTGGCACATTGATTTGGTGCTGCTTGAACTCTTGATGTGAATATGAGCAGTAGCGCTAGCTGCTGCCTCCAGATCGGACCTGACCACCTGTGGGCCAGACCTGGCCCCAGTCTGGCACACGTCTGGCTCACGTCTGGCACACGTCTGGCTCACGTCTGGCGCACGTCTGGCTCACGTCTGGTGTGATGGTTTCAGTTTTCATCATCCCTGGCTCAGGTGTGGCTCAGGTCTGGCCCCTATGCGGAAGATCAACGTTTGGGTTTTGTTGCTGCCTCTGTTTATCAGTTTGAATGGCTGCCAAAACAGCAACACATCGCTGGAAGAGATCTGTTGGTTTGGACAAGACCAGAGTCCGGGGATCGCATCGCAAACAGCAGGCCTGGGATTGGGCTGAGAGAGTGAGAGGGAGAGAGAGAGAGAGAGAGAGAGAGAGAGAAAGAGAGAGAAAGACAGAGAGTGAGAGGGAGAGAGTGAGAGGGAGAGAGAGAGAGAGAGAGAGAGAGAGAAAGAGAGAGAAAGACAGAGAGTGAGAGGGAGAGAGAGAGGGAGAGAGAGAGAGAAAGACAGAGAGTGAGAGGGAGAGAGAGAGAGGGAGAGAGAGAGAGAAAGACAGAGTGAGAGGGAGAGAGAGAGAAAGCCCCCCGTCTGGTATGGACTCACCAGAGGCTGAAGGAGATGGGAAGAATGCCATGACGAGGAGAGACAAAGAGATGGAGAGAGAGAGACTGAGATAAAGAGAGAGAGCAAGATGGAGAGAGAGAGAGAGAGAGATAGAAAGAAAGAGAGCGAAAAACCGAACAAACAGAAGCAAACAAGCAGAAGAACACACCTAAGGAAAAACACTGACAGAATTTCATTGCAGGGTGAAAATGTTGGTGGGAGAGTGCATTTGTGTGTGTGTGTGTATGTGTGTGTGTTTGTGTGTGTGTGTATTTGAGTGTGTGTGTGTGTGTTTGTGTGTGTGTGTGCGTATAGTGAATGGGTGGTGGGAATGAGTGTGTGTGTGTGTGTCTATGTGGGAGAGAGTTGTGAGAGTGTGTGAGAGTGTACAGTTTGCATTTGCATCTTTGCCCTCTGTCAGACCATGAATTCATTAACACTGCATTTCTCTCTCTCTCTCTCTCTCTCTCTCTCTCTCTCTCTTCCTGTCTTCTCCTGTCTCGGGCTCTAAGAGGGATGAACCAAATTGAGCTTGTCTCTCCTTCTCTTCTCATCCCTCTCTTTCCCAATCATTACCCTGTTACCCTGCGGCCACCAGCACATCGCCATGGCAGCGCATCGCAGGCTGCTCTGTTCCGCTCCGAGCCTGAGGCCCATCCCCCACCTAGAGAGCAGCGCAGTTGGGAACCCGCCTGGGCCTGGTCTGGGCCTGGTCTGGCCCAGAGCTGGCACAGATCTTCATATCTGACTACTTTATACACCGTATGGGAGGTATAAAGACACAGGGTCAGCATATTAATTACCAGGTTAGATCTGACTGTATGTTATGATAGAGCTGACTGTATGTTAGATAGTTAGATTGTACTGTATGTTATGATAGTTAGATTGTACAGTATGTTATGATAGTTAGAGCTGACTGTATGTTATGATAGTTAGATCTGATTGTACTGTATGTTATGATAGTTAGATTGTACTGTATGTTATGATAGTTAGAGCTGACTATGTTATGATAGTTAGAGCTGACTGTATGTTATGATAGTTAGATTGTACAGTATGTTATGATAGTTAGATTGTACAGTATGTTATGATAGTTAGATCTGATTGTACTGTATGTTATGATAGTTAGATCTGATTGTACTGTATGTTATGATAGTTAGAGCTGACTGTATGTTTAAGATATTTAGATCTGATTGTACAGTATGTTATGATAGTTAGAGCTGACTATAGAAGGTTTTATGTTTTAAAGAGAAAAATAATTGCATCTCACTACTGGGGATGCAGTTTATAGAGTGGACACAGCCAGTAAATGCTAGCTGATAATAATTATTATATCATTCTCCCATATTGCACTGCTGTGGTGGGATAACGCTACGACCACAAGCTTATAAAACTATACAAGTGGAATTTATAGATAAGCTATTAAGGCTTTACTAATGCCTCGTAACCTTTATGTAGTGTTTGCATGCATTTACAGTAACTTTGCTGTAAAATAATTCAAACAGCTAGACATTTACTTCAGCAGAAGAGGAAAGAAAGGAAGAATGAAGGAAAGAAAGAAGGAAAGAGAGAAAGAGAACAAGAGAACAAGAGAGAGAAAGAAAGAGAGAGAAAGAGAGTGAGAGAGAAAGAGAACAGGAGAGAGAGAAAGAGAGTGAGAGAGAGAAAGAGAACAGGAGAGAGATAAAGAGAGCAAGAGAGAGAGAGAGAGAAAGAGAGCAAGAGAGAGAAAGAGAGAGAGAGAGAGAGAGAGAGAGAGAGAGAGAGAGAGAGAGAGAGAGAGAGAGAGAGAGAGAGAAAACAGGAGACAAGACTGACAGAGGCACTGAAATACCCTCAGGGACAAATGCGCCCTGTACCCCATGTTCAGTGTACACACGTGCACACACACACACACACACACACACTTGCGCACATGCAGCTCTACAGCTGTCGGTGATATGACATATATCTCAGTGACAGTGACATGCCTGGCAGAGGGTTTGCTGGCATGTGTACAACTGAACCTCTCACCCCTCATATCAAACATGAGCAGTCAGACAACTCAGACCTTTGTCCACATCGCACAGTGTTAAAGAAAGCGGGAAAAAAATCCTGTTTCTAGATCCGGATAATCATGGCAGCGGATGGATATTTATATATTTATACATATTGCAGGATGGATTTATACTGTATACTGTATGGTGACCCTGTACCTTGACATTTGTGAATTAATCCAGTTGTGCTTGCACACACACACACACACACACACACACACACACATGCACACACACATGCACACACACACACACAGACAAACATGCACACACACACACACACACACACACACACACACACACACACACACACACACACACACATACCTGATTTCAACACCCTCGGCTGCTTGTTGGTATGGTAACACAGCATCTCAGCTGCTGAGTTTGCGTAGCCATAATGGACACCTCGGATCCTTCCTGTTTCTCCTCCTAAAATGCCCAAATGAGCAGCCATATGCCTATGGCAGAGACAGGACGCGCTGCAAAGCCTCATGGGAGATATGGGGAATTACCGCCGCATAGTCTTGCCCCATCTCTCCACTCGGCTGTGATCGGTGGCGGATTTAGCAAATTGGGGGCCCAAGGCGAAGGTATGTATGGGGCCCCCCCGTCCGATCTTTAAAAGAGAACGAAAAAAAATGTAAACTACTGACTGAATGGTGGATAGGCAGGTAAAGCTAATCTACAGGAAAGTAAAGGTTGGAGAGGAGAAAAAAACCTTCCCCTTTAAACCCTGCACTTCTTTACTCCAAAATGAAGATGGAAAGCAGAGAACACACAAAGTGTAGCACTACACAAACTAATAGTCACAAAAGCACAACAGAGAACTCGACCCCCCCACCACCACCTAAAAAACCCTGGTGATGGCCCTTTAATTCCCCTTTACGCCTGTTTGCTTTTCTCCTACTCATATTATAGGCAACTTCTTGAAATCATTTTTAGTTTTAATACTTATATATTAATTGGTAGGCCTACACTTTACATTTCTGTAAGAAATGCAGTCATTTCCAACCTATTCCCAACTGCTGCATCTGCTTTGCACTGCATGACATCTGATTATAATTTCACCATAGGGTAGCCTACACAATTGTAGGCAATGGCTATATTTTGGATATATTTTTAGGCTATATAGGCTTAAATGTCACTCGGACAGGCCGACAGAATTGTTTTTTTTTTTTAGGCTACTCCAGCCGACAGTCTGTCCTGCATTGACAACATGCTACATAGCCTAAACAAATGTTATAGGCCTAGGTTTCTACTTTTTTTTACTTGTATGCTCGATTTTGAACTATCTACTTTGTGAATGAAGTTGTAGCCTACATTTCTTTGTTCAATGTGGTTGTTGAATGATGCTGGCAAGCATGTCCCTGCTTCCCTGTCATCATGTCATTGCTCTCGTCTCGTTTTTGCTGAACCTTCCAGTGACGTTTTCTGAGCTGTTAAGATTTATAGAACATCTACTTCCGTGTAATAACATGGGCTGATACCACATAAGGCAGTCGTAACTTTTATTATCGTGGGCTTTGGCCGAATTCGCGATGTAGTCCTAACGAAACAGGCATGAGAGGGGAGATTTTCTGACGTTTCAACAACGAAACAGAGGTTGCCATCGTTGCAAGAAATAAGCAAATTTGTCGCTAGTCGCTAGATGCCATTTTTCTCGCTAGTGATGGCCAAAACTTAATCTAGCGACAGAGTCGCTAAATTGTCAACACTTTCCCAGTCGTCCTTTGTGTTTATCTTTCGCGCAACGCACGTTACAGACTAGTCCATTTCATTGTGGAAGTAGGGGGTGTATAGGTCTATGTGTAGGGACATAACCATGAATTGGACATTTTAACTACTATGTCAATGTTTTAAGTATTTCTTAAGAATGTGATTACAATTTACCATACTTTTGAAGCGTTCATGATGATAAGGGTTTTTTTTTTTTTTTTTTTTTTTTTTTTTTAGGTTGGTTGGGGGCCCCCCTACTAAGACTACTGGTAGGGGGCCCCAAGCAGCCGCCTACCTATGCCTCTATGCTAAGACCGCCACTGGCTGTGATGAGGGCCACGAGGCTGGCGGCCCGCGCAGTGAAGGAACACTGTGTCAGCGCTAGCACACACACATTAGCTAGCGTGCACACACATTAGCATGCGCTATGTATATATATATTTGAGTTAGCGGCTTGGCAGCTCAGGGGTGCACTGGCCATCTGCTCAACCTGGCCAGGGTTGGTGGGGGTGGGGAGTGGGTGAGTTGATGCAGCTCACCAGCTAATGGGAGTTTATATCATGGCCACAAGGTCAGCTGGAAAAGCATGATCAGGTGAGAACCTCTGTCCTTTACATTCTTTTCCAGAGATCAGGACTAAACCCTCAGGATCTCAGACCACAGATTAGGATTAAACCCTCGGGATCTCAGGGAGAAATGGAAGAGTGACCAGACCACAGATTTGGTAACTCCTGTATAGGACAAACATGGCACGCACCGTATACCTACAGATTTAAAGGTGCTATACGCGATGTTGGGCAACGTCACTTCTGTTGATGTTCAAACAAAACAGATAGCTAGCTCGTTACTCCCTCCACCTCCTTCCCGTGCAATTGAAACCCTACTAAATGTGCATCTCGTTGATTATTGGCTGGAACATTGTTTGTTATGTTTCGTGGTGCAGGTTGCACGAGTTTGTTTTTGTTGCCGTTTGCGGAGCCTGGGCTGTCTACAGAGACCGTGTTTTTTTTACAGTGTGTTCAGGGGACAGGCAGCTAGCGGATGGTGAGGAGATGTTTGCTGTATGTGACAACAAAATGTTTTAGCCTATAAATTGTTTGACATCGCTTAGAGCACCTTTAACTATTTATGTAATGGCGACTTTTACTGAGGGCCAAATGACTGAGCATTCTTCTTGCACTGCAATAGCCGGCATTAAAGGTGACATGGCCTAAACTCCAGCACCGAT
>NW_027468598.1:35451586-35454086 GCF_046254945.1 Alosa pseudoharengus
GGAGAGAAAGAGAGAGAAAGAGAGAGAGAGCAGAGAGAGAGAGAGAGAATCTGAAAACAAGCGACCCCAACTCTCACTGTAATAAAGCTCTACAAAGCCAAGAGATGAGTGTAAAAACAAGCCTCCTCATCCAGCTAGTCCTGAGACTAACACATACTACAGTAATAGTACAACTAATACAACTAATAGTCAGCCACAGGACCTTGCCACCCTTCCTTAAACAATTCGGCCTAACCAAATTATAAATGCAGAAAAACTAAATTATTTATTATATTGGACTGAAAAAAACAAAAAGACAAAATAAACTTCAATGTTATATGGCCCTAAACAGAGAGTACACTGTGGCAGGCTACCTATCCACAGTCACTGATACCAGACAGAGAAAAACTTTGACCAGGTACAGACTAAGCAATCGCAGTCTGGCTATCGCGAAGGGCAGGCACAGGCAAACCTGGCTGCCCAGAGAAGACCAACTGCAACCAAGGTGCCATACAAACAGAGCTTTACTTCTTGGCTGAATGTTGCCAATGAAAAGAAATAAGAGATCTACGAGATCTAGAAATACGAGAAATGCACCCAGACCTCCAAAACTTTGATCCGTAAGTGTAATCAAAGTCTAAGAATACTATTAGAAGAGGAATAAATGAATGCAAGAGACGTAGGAAGATATATAGATGCTTGCCATAGAAAAAAAAGTCACTTCATCAGTGAAGCACACACACACACACACACAAAATCAAACACAAACACACACAGCCACAGCCACATACACACACAGTCATGCATACATGAATTGAGAGAGAGAGAGAAAGAGGCAGAGGGAGAAGGAGAGAGAGAGAGAGCAGAGAGAGAGAGAGAGAGTAGAGAGAGAGAGAGAAGTACATATTTATGTATTGATGTAATGATGCTGTGACATGCATCATTTCTCTGGTAGTTTCTTCATTTCATTAAATATTTATTTTAGCAAGCACCACATGTAGCAAGGTACTGGCTGTTAATCAGAGCCTTGTTATGCTCTAGCACACACACATGCACACACAAACAAAAACACACACACACACACACACAGACATATCCAGGCCTTCAGGCCTCCAACACATAGCATTGTTTGGTGTGTGATTGTGTCTTAGAGAGTGTGTGTGTGTGTGTCTGTGTGTGTGTGTGTGCGTGTGTGTGTGTCTGTGTGCATGTGTGTATGCCAATGTAGTCAATATAGAGTTTCTTTAAAACTGACTTTCCGTGACTTGATTGATTTGCTGTTATTTTTCTGTGTTCCTTAATCTGTTAATTGATAAAGCATCTTTAAGTACAATTAAGTGTATGAATTGTGCTGTAAACTCACTTGCATTGCCTTGCCTAATCCCAAACACCTGATTAGCTAGCCTATGTGTTTAATTTGTGTATTAATGTGATCACAGCAATGACATTGGAATATTACTGTACGCAATTACGCAGCTGTCAATCACCCCACACCAGGACATGTAACTGTTGTCTGTGGCAATTAGCCTTCGCATAGGCTGCGCTGTGAACCAGCCGAGCTAGACCGAGCTGGACGAACTGGACCGAGCTGGACGAACTGGACCGAGCTGGACGAACTGAGCCCAGAACTCGAGAGGGGAGCAGAACAAGCGCTCTTGTGTCCCGAGAGCACAAATGACCCGAGGCTGCCCGCTCTTAGGCTGCCCACTCTCAGCTTGCACTCTCAGGGGCAGCAGGAAGGCCTGTATCATATGATGTCCTGCACGCTCTGGCCTTAAGCACGCTCGCTCGCTCGGCCTAATCTTGTTTCACCAGACACATCACATTTTCTGTCACGTAATTGAAGTTTAATTCTGGATTATCCTCCCCTCTCTATAAAGACATCCTCGCTGACCACAGTAATGGGTCACGCCGCAGCATGGTAATCTGTTGTAGCCGAGAGAGAGAGAGAGAGAGAGAGGGGGGGGGGCGAGTGAGAGAGAGGAGACGAGGGGAAAAAAGAAAAGGGATAAAAAAAAAAAACAAGTTGAAGTTTTCAAATGTCAGCTGCCAAACAGCACCGTAACAGAGAGCGGTCGAGCAGTCGAGCGGTCTACTGTAGAGTGGCGGACCCCAGGGCCAGGCCCTTTGAGCTGGGTCCAGCACACAGATTGGGTCGGCTGGCTCAGGCTCAAACATGAATGGTTTGTTGGGCTCACTGGCCCCTGGCTGACTTGGGCTGCCTAAGTGTGTGTGTGTGTGTGTGTGTTTCATGCTTCGCTTGCTGCCCTGCTCATACAGTATTAACAGTTGCTTTGTCTTTCTGGTTCCTGCTCTCTCTCTCTTTGTTTTTCTCAGTTTTTCTCTCTCTCTTCCTATCTCTTTGCTGTTGCTCTCTCTGTTCTTTGCCTTCATTCTCTCCCTCTCTCTCCCGAACTTCTCTCTCCCGATCTTTCCCTGTGCTCTTCCCCCCGTTGCTGCTGCACACACACACACACACACACACGCACACACACACACACACACACACACACACACACAC
>NW_027468598.1:35459086-35466586 GCF_046254945.1 Alosa pseudoharengus
GTAGAATAACCGATGTGAGGGACCATGGTGAGATACCATTTATCACAATGAGAACAAACAGGCTCTGACTGCTCAACCAGAAATCAATACCTCAGAACTCAGATATCCACTAGTCCGGGTGGATCTCCAAAGTCAGTTTTGCAGTGAAATACCAGCACTTGTGAACGCACAGACCTCTTCAGGAACAGTGAGTGCAAATTCTGAGAGGATGGGAGAGTTTCCATTTCTACTGTAGATATAGATGGAAAAGACTTGCATTCAAAACATGAATGTTTTGATGTACCAATCAACCAGCCCTTTCAGTGGAGGTCAATATGGTCAGACTGAAGTCCTATAAAGGCTGGCCTTTGGTCATTGCGACATAAAGTGGACTGCACCATGGGGGTCTAAAAGTCAGAGCACTCTGGGAAAGCACTTGCTCAAAAGCTTTGAATTTACCACTGTTAGCTGAAATAGTCCAGAACATTTTTTATTTTATATTTTGCGGGATGGAGGGATTATTCATATGAAAGTGAAGTTATCTGTTAATTAGCAGAACACTAAATTATTTAGAAGACTCCATATACTGTAACATCTATCTGCCTGTGCGAGGGCTCCACTAAAGACTCTCTAATGTGTTTGAAGAACAGATACCTGGATGCTAACTGGCTCCAGAAATTCCTCATTTGAAGCATATTGGCTTAGCACTAGCCTTCATTTACTGCTTATTAAAAAGCCAAGATTGTCTTTAAATTACTTTTCACCTATAAGAGATTTGTATGTGTGTGTGTAGATAGTTCTATCTCCTCTAGCACTTTTTTTAATGTTGCTTCACACCCCGAGCACTTTGTTCATTAAGTGTGTGTTATCTTGCAAATGACTGCAGCAGAATAGGGCACTTCAAACAGCACACACCCACACTCCCTCTAATTGGAGACTAAGAGCATGCGTTTGTAGGGCCGACTCTCCCACCTGGAGAGTGGGGTAGAGCCTTCTCCACACACCAGACTGCTCTTAGTGCACACACCCTCCAGACATACTGGATGAGTCGTCTGGCCTTGGCTGACCCCAGAGGTCTGGACCCTGGGTCCTCTCTAAGTCCTCTCACCTTTTCAGACGGCCGATGCTATCTGGGGCATGTGTGGTTTGGGTCTGGCTTGGATCCACATCTGGGTCAGAACCAAGCCAGTTATATGGGCCAGAGGCACTTGCTGTCTGGGTCGGCTCCCGGTGTGAAGGTCGACCCTCCTGGGACTTCCCTTATTGCCCCCATAGCACTCCTCTGCAGCACACTGCACCATAGCAACCTAACTCTTCCTCCTCTTCCTCCCTGCTCCCAATAACAACCTCCTCCTTATCCTCCCTGCTCCCAATAACAACCTGCTCCTCTCCCTCCTCTTCTTCCTTATCCTCCCTGCTCCCAATAACAACCTGCTCCTCTTCCTCCTCTTCCTCCCTGCTCCCAATAACAACCTGCTCCTCTTCCTCCTCTTCCTCCCTTCTCCCAATAACAACCTGCTCCTCTTCCTCCTCTTCCTCCTTATCCTCCCTGCTCCCAATAACAACCTGCTCCTCTTCCTCCCTGCTCCCAATATCAACCTGCTCCTCTTCCTCCCAGCGTGAGCTCCACCCTAGGGCTCCGACTCGTAGTTGCCCTTTCATAATAGACTCATAACCGACTGGGCGGTACCTCAGACTGCAGGGGTGGACAAAATTCTCCAGCAAGATACGCGACCCACAACCAAAATTGTGACAAACACCCCCCTCACCAAGCCCAGCAGCGGCATCATAACAGATGCCGCCCCTTGAGCTCTCAACACAACAAAACTCTTTATTTTCCATTTCATAATTAACATTCTAACACATGTACGGTACTGGGCTTTAATTCTGCCCCTACCCTCCCGGAGTCTCTTCATCTTGCAGAAGTAGTCCAAACAACCCCTATTATTTCTATTCACTCACTGCAGGCCTCATATCTAAGATATAGAGTATAGTGTAGTATAATGTGGAGAATAGTGTAGTATAATATGGAGTATAGTGTAGTATAATATGGAGTATAGTGTAGTTTAATATGGAGTATAGTGTAGTATAATATGGAGTATAGTGTAGTTTAATATGGAGTATAGTATAATATGGAGTAAAGTGTAGTTTAATATGGAGTATAGTGTAGTATAATATGGAGTATAGTATAATATGGAGTATAGTGTAGTATAATATGGAGTATAGTATAATATGGAGTAAAGTGTAGTTTAATATGGAGTATAGTGTAGTATAATATGGAGTATAGTATAATATGGAGTAAAGTGTAGTTTAATATGGAGTATAGTGTAGTATAATATGGAGTTTAGTACCCTAAAACTGCCTCTACCCCTCTGTGCTATTTTGGCCATTCCAGTGTCTTATCGGCACTTGTGACAACCACATTTGTTCTTCCTTGTCCTTTCTAAACCTAATTGATTATCATTATCGACATATGAATTGATTATTCATAAACCTTCTGATTACTGAACAGCTGCTCTACCTCCTGAGCACCATCCAACCTTCTGATTACTTAACGGCTGCTCTACCTCATGCAACCTTCTGATTACTGAACGGCTTCTTTACCTCCTGCAACCCTCTGATTACTGAACGGCTTCTTTACCTCCTGCAACCCTCTGATTACTGAACGGCTTCTTTACCTCCGGAGCCACCATCCCCCCTTACCTTTGTGCTAAATGACATTCATTCACCTCTTATTGTCTGATGAAGTGTGCCTGGAAATGTTTACCACAGTTCCCGTTCTTGGAATGAGGATGCAATAGCCAATTGCCTGCAAGGGAATATTTTTTAACAGAAGAAGCCATTCACAGAACATAAGGGGGGTGGACAGAAAAAAAAAAACTCCAATACCAAAAGAGAACAAATCTGCTGCATTAATGGTTCTGCCTCCAGTTCCACTTGGAGAATCTTTGCCAGGACATATTAAAAACATTCTAGACATTTTGTGGCTGAGGCGGGCAAAGTGGCCAATTAAGGCACTTAAACCTCATGCTCAAGTTTATGCGCTTTATTTTGAGGGTGACCTTTCACATGAATTATGGAAGACAGAGGAAAAAACATGCAGAGAAATGAGAAACGGAGAGAGAAAGAGAGAGGGAGGGAGAGAGAGAAAAGGAAGGAGAGGGAGAGTGAATGAGAAAAGAAGAAAAGATGAAGAGAGAGAGAGAGAGAGTAAATAAGGGGGGGGAGGAATGAGAGAGGATGTTCTGAGTAAGTAACAGTGCGCTGCATTATTCACTGTCCCTGGGGCAGCTGTTTAATGAGTGCGCCTCTCAGAAAACGCTACACTTGCTCAGAACCATGTGAACAGCAGCCAGACAGCGCTGGCCAGAACCTCCAGAACCACCAGAGCCCAGCCTGTTCTCCTCCTCCTCCTCCAGAACCCAACCTCCTCCTCCAGAACCCAACCTGTTCTCCTCCTCCTCCAGAACCCAACCTGTTCTCCTCCTCCTCCTCCAGAACCCAACCTGTTCTCCTCCTCCTCCTCCAGAACCCAACCTGTTCTCCTCCTCCTCCAGAACCCAACCTGTTTCTCCTCCTCCTCCAGTACCCAACCTCCTCCTCCTCCGGTTCTCTTGTTCTCTGTGGAGCGAGTGTGAAGGGGTGGAAGGTGAGGCTGATGTTCCCGCTGGCTGTGTGAGGAGTAACCCCCCCCAGTGACCCCCCCCCCTTGCTGTGAGTGCTCACGTGCTCCTGTGTGCACATCAGTCTGCTGCCTGTGCCCTGCTTTTACAGCCAGACCGGAGAGGAAACCTCTCCATGTACTGCATGACCTTGTGGTGAAGCATGTGTTGGTCACATCATACTCAAGTCCATTTGTCCCTGACCACTCCCAACTCTTTCATGGTGTCTCTTTCTGTAGATATATCCACCTTTTCGATACGCAACTCTTTTCATGGTGTACTGTAGATAAGTCAAGACACTGCGTGGTACAAAAATAAATATTATTTTCAGAGAGAGCAACAGGAATGGAACCAAGCAACGAACAAACAAACAAATACTCAAATAAACACACAAACAAACATCTTGTCTGTGTGTGTCTCTTTGTTATGGGTCCTTCCTATCGTCCTTCAGGCTCTGAGCATCCCAGCTAAGGCCAGCCCTGTGATCCTCACCCAATCAGAGGGTTTCACTCTCCCCCATCATTCCCCGCCACACAGAGCGGCTGTTCATGTCATCACCACCGGCCCTCAGCTCTATGGGCCACATGTGATGCCAATGACCTCATCTGCCCGTGATGTTTTCGCTTATCACTACCCTCAAGTGATTCTCTCCCAAGTGTATTTAAAAGAGGTGTGTGTCACTAAACACAGTCTGGCACTAGACAAAGGCAGGCCTAGGACATGCTGGCCTGAGGAACGTCTGCTTACACGGACAACTCTCTCTTGAGCTCCCCACTTCACCTCCCCTTGTTGACCATACATTGCCCACAACCCCTAGTCCAGAAACAGAGTATAAGCATGAAGATGTGTGACTTTGACTCTGAATGTCTTACAGGATAACTAATGGGACATGTTGTATCTTGAGACCACCAATAGAGAGTTTTGACAAGTGTACCTTCTGAAGTGGAGTGTTCACCTTTCGAACTGTTCAGAAAATGCCAATTACAACTGAGGTAGCTATTCATTTTGATTTTCTGTTGAAAGGCCTTGTTTTGTCAATGGCTGTTCCAGACAAATATGCTACAACCCCACACATGAACCAACAGGCAGAGTTCTCATCATCAGATGCTCCACACATGAACCAACAGGCAGAGTTCTCATCATCAGATGCCCCACACATGAACCAACAGGAAGAGTTCTCATCAGATGCCCCACACATTAACCAACAGGCAGAGTTCTCATCATCAGATGCCCCACACATGAACCAACAGGAAGAGTTCTCATCAGATGCCCCACACATGAACCAACAGGAAGAGTTCTCATCAGATGCCCCACACATTAACCAACAGGCAGAGTTCTCATCATCAGATGCCCCACACATGAACCAACAGGAAGAGTTCTCATCATCAGATGCTCCACACATGACACAGTATTATCATGTTCGATCATCTCCTTAAAGAAAACAGTAGATGAAGCTTCTTTTGATTAAAGCTGCAGTTGGTAAGATTTTTGATCATATTCACTGAAACCGACACTATGCTCCAACAGAACAACATAAATCAGCCGGTTTTAGAAAAAACCTGCACTTCTACCTCCACCTAGAGCCTGTTATTTGTTTTGCAAAAATCCACAGCTCCCGGTTCTTCTGGTCCAATCAGAGCAGGGCTGTGTGAGATCTGACTGTCAATCACAGTCTGGTGCAGTCTGGTGCGCACTGACGAGCACAAACTCAACGAGAGGGTGCTCGGTGGTAGTGGGGGAGGGCCATGAGAGTTGTAAACATTCAACATTTTGGCTAAGTCCCCTCAATCTGTCAGACTTGCCAACTGCAGCTTTAAATCACTTCTTTCATTTATAGAATATAGAATAAGGCACTGCTGCTGTGGACCTGCTCCTGAAGAAGGGGACAGGTAAATAAGGCACTGCTCCTGAAGAAGGGGACAGGTGTAGTTTTGGGGGCATCAATAATATTGGTGCTACAGTACATCGGCCCACAGAGCCAGTCAGTCTGCCTCAGGGCCAACAGTGAAGTTAACAATGCAAGACATAAGACCCAACAAGTCAAATCCCTCAGTTTAAAAAAACACAGTCAAACAATCTGGCCACTTTCACCATCGATTCCTTCCTATTACAGTACATACACAGTGGAAGCGAGACATCAATCAGGCTCGTGGGCATGTCTAACAATGGCCGTGCTTTCCCTGGCAGCTACTCTACTGAGCCACGTGTGAATGTCTGACATCTGCTTCAGTGAAACACACACACACACACACACAAACAAACACACACACACACACACACACACACACAAACAAACACACACACACACACACACACACAGCACGCACTAGTGCAGAGCTGTTTTAGAGACTAGCTCAAGGTTAGACAATGTACACTGTGTGCTGCTACTGAAAGACAGATGCATACAGTCAGGCCACAAGGCAAGGATAGCAACTTCTTCTCACGTCTATGCAAAAACTTACATAAACGTATGATATGTTTTATATTAAAGAAGCCATCCACTGAAAAATGGACTGGATCTCTAAGCTGTTTCCCCAGTAGCTGACCCATAAAAGCCTACCCCCCCCACCCACCCACAGATCTAATTCACCCCTTGCAGACACGTGACGGCTCCATGCTGGACGGCAAAAAGATAGGAGATGGACGGCAAATTACATTATGTCATAACGATTATGATGAACTGAACACCATTACTATAACATCTTTGTAGTTCAATGTATTGCTGTTTGGGGTCTGATAGTCAAAGAAGATGCCAGTGGTGTTGTTAGATGAAATGGGTCATGATCTCAAATGTAAAGTTATTAAAACTGGTGGTAACAGCAAGGGGAGATAACGTTACCTTAGGCTACTGTAATTAACATTATGGTAAATGAACACCCATAAGTATTTCTGGACTAAAATATTGCAAAGCGATTTGGTTACTTTATTTGTCTTGCTTTTATCAGTTGTAACATAGTCAAAACGTTAAGAATGTCATATCAGAACATGAAATAATAACTTAGCTGCCACACTAAGAAGCTAGCTATTCTAGCTAACGTTTATCGTAGCTCATAGTGCTAGGGCTAATGTAACTCGTCAGTTTGTACGTTGCCCAGCGAATAAACTTACTTCTTACATGTCTTAAGTTAAAGAATTGAAAGAAATAGGAAATTTAAAAAAAAACTTGAACGGTATTATCTGTTAGTCATGGAAGGGCATTACTACAGTTAAATCTCACTATAATCTCCTAGCTGTGCGATATGTCCCATTACAACCCATTGATTTGATTCGTGTTCTTGCCGTCCACTAGGCTATTTTGCTGTGGCGCGAACAAAACGTGACGTCACTTGCAAGGGGTGAATAGTGATACAATGCATGAGATAGCGCTTTGTTCCCCTTTATCTCCCTGCATAGAGCAGAGGTTCTCAACCTTTATCTCCTCGCATAGAGAAGAGGTTCTCAACCTTTATACTGTATGCTCACATGTTTTCTATACTGTTCATGGGCTACAGTGATGAGTAAATACTCATGATTTCTATACTGTTCATGGGCTACGGTGATGAGTATATAGGCTACTCATCATTTCTATACTGTTCATGGGCTGCAGTGATGAGTATGCTCACATGTTTTCTATACTGTTCATGGGCTCTAGTGATGAGTATATACTCACATGTTTTCTATACTGTTCATGGGCTCTGATGAGTATACTCACATGTTTTCTATACTGTTCATGGGCTACAGTGATGAGTACTCATATGTTTTCTATACTGTTCATGGGCTACAGTGATGAGTACTCATATGTTTTCTATACTGTTCATGGGCTACAGTGATGAGTATATACTCATATGTTTTCTATACTGTTCATGGGCTACAGTGATGA
>NW_027468598.1:35469086-35494086 GCF_046254945.1 Alosa pseudoharengus
TGTGCTATTTCTTACTGCGCTGCAGTACAGCCACACTCTGCCAGGCTCACAGATCTTGTATCAAAGGGCAACAACTAACTGGGTGTGTGGTGGTGTGTGGTGTGTGATTGCTGTGACCCAAGTGGCTGCAGCATCCACACCACATTCGGCTCCAAGGGCCCACGGGGATCTGGGCTCCAGTCTGAACTGCGGTCATTTCTCCACCTCACCTCTCTTTGTCTCGCCCACCTGTAATGTAAATGTAAGTCCAAGGCCAAGTATACAAGGAATTTGGTCTCCTCATTCATCCCATCCGTGAATTAGTGAACGCACAGAGCAGACAGTGAACACACAGTGAGGTGAAGCACACACTAACCCAGACACACTAACCCAGACACACTAACCCAGAGCAGTGAACACACAGTGAGGTGAAGCACACACTAACCCAGACACACTAACCCAGACACACTAACCCAGACACACTAACCCAGAGCAGTGAGCTGCCTTGCTACAGCGGCGCTCGGGGAGCAGTGAGGGGTCAGGTGCCTTGCTACAGTGGCGCTCAGGGAGCAGTGAGGGGTCAGGTGCCTTGCAACAGCGGCGCTCAGGGAGCAGTGAGGGGTCAGGTGCCTTGCTACAGCGGCGCTCGGGGTGCAGTGAGGGGTCAGGTGCCTTGCTACAGCGGCGCTCGGGGAGCAGTGAGGGGTCAGGTGCCTTGCAACAGCGGCGCTCGGGGAGCAGTGAGGGGTCCGGTGCCTTGCAACAGCGGCGCTCGGGGAGCAGTGAGGGGTCCGGTGCCTTGCTGCTCAAGGGCACTTCAGTTGTGGATGTGGGCATGGAAAGCAGTGCTCAACCACTTCCCCTGCCCACATTTTTCCTACTGGTCGGGGTCGAACCGGCAACCCTTCGGTTCCAAAACCTGAAGCCCTGACCAGTAGGCCACGGCTGCCCCTACCTGCCTGTCACTCTTCACCGTAAAGAAATAAAAATCCAAAAAGCCAATAAATATAAACTAAATAACTTTATAAACTAAAGGGTGTAGGGAGCCTGTCTGGGAACATTGCAACAGTGTGCTCTGTACCTGTGTGTGTGTCTGAGCTTGTGTTTGTGCTGTTATGCGTGTGTGTGTGTGTGTGTGTGTTTAGGGGTGTGTGTGTGTGTGCGTGTGTGTGTTTATGTGTGTGTGTGTATGTATGTATGTGTGTTTGACTGTGTGTGTGTGTGTGTGTGTGTGTGTGTGTGTGTGTGTGTGTGTGACTTTCTCTCTCACTTACTTTCTTTGGTCTACTCATGTCCTCTTTTCCCTTGTCTTTACTCCCCTCTCCTGTCCTCTCTCTCTCTCCCTCTCTTTCTCTCTGTCTCTCTCTCCCTCTCTCTCTCTCTCTCTCTCTCTCTCTCTCTCTAAGAGCACCCTTGGCCCATGTGGATAATTGGATTTTAAGAGGGAGGGCTTTTCCCTGGCACCGCTGATCACCCCTCTACACACACACACACAGACACACACACACACACTCGCCCCTTACTATTTTGCCCCTCCTGTGCAACTATTCTGCTGGCCCCCTGCCCCGTCTGTCAGCGAGCACACACACTCTCATCACACGGGCACACACACACACACACACACACACACACACACACACACACACACACACACACACACACACACACACACACACACACACACACACACACACACACACACACACACACTCTCATCACACGGGCACACACACTCTCATCACACGGGCACACACACTCTCATCACACGGGCACACACACACACACACACACTCACACACACACACAAACACACTCTCATCACACGGGCACACACACACACACACTCACACACACACACACACACACACACACACTCACACACACACACACACATTCTCATCACACGGGCACACACCCACACTCACACACACTCTCATCACGGGGCTTTAAGTGCACTTACAGTACACACTGCGGCCTCTGACTGGGCCTCCACACAAATCACTTCACCCTGAGTTCACACTCCTGCCCCAGCTAGCATTACAGGACTACAGCAGCTGCCCATGGACTCTTCACCTGGAAAAGCATTTATTGGGATATGCAGAGGTACAGGGAGCACAGTACAGTAACTGTGTGTGTGTGTGTGTGTGTGTGTGTGTGTGTGTGTGTGTGTGCCTGCGAGTGAGACAGAGTTATTTAATGTGTATGTTTGTGTATTCAAGCGCATATGTGCGTGTGAGTGTGTGCATTTGTGGGAGGCACCACGGTAAGTACAGTAGGTACAGTAAGTGGGTTTGGAAGGAGAGCTTGTGTGTGTGTGTGTGTGTGTGTGTGTGTGAGTGTGTGGGTGAGTGTGTGTGTGTGTGAGTGTGTGTAAGTGTGTGTAAGTGTGTGTGGGTGTCAGATTGGCTGCATTATTTAAGAACCTGCTTTCATCCCAAGCGTGCTAACACCTGGGTATATGTGTTTGTGTGTATACACTCCACAGCCTGTGTGTGAGAACATGTAGCCCACCCGTGTCTCTCTTCACACACACACACACACACACACACACACACACACACACATCCCAGTGCTTCCCTGTTCCCGTCACGTTGTGGCTCATCATGAATATTGCATGGGCCATCAGCCGGTGCTGGAGGACTGCGTTGCGGTGCGGTGCGTTGCGGTGGCAAATTAAACAGAGCCATCTGGAGGTAAGATGAGGGGCTGTCACGATCACGATCTGACCACCACAGCCCACACAGTCCACTGGCCCACAGGCAGCACCAGAACCACCACACGAGAGGAGGAGTGGGGGAGAGAGGGATGAGGAGGAGGAGTGGAGAGAGGGGGATGAAGAGGAGGAGTGGAGGGAGAGGGGGGGATGAGGAGGAGGAGGAGTGGGGAAGAGAGGGGGAGGAGGAGGAGGAGTGGGGAAGAGAGGGGGATGAGGAGGAGGAGGAGGAGTGGGGAAGAGAGGGGGATGAGGAGGAGGAGTGGGGAAGAGAGGGGGATGAAGACGAGATGGGGGGAGGGAAGGAAGGAGAAAGAGAGGTAGAAAGGGAGAGAGATAGAGAGACTGAATGAGAGAAAAACTCAGGTGAGTGTGGTGTGTGTGTGTGTGTGTGTGTGTGTGTGTGTGTTTGTGTATGTGTGTGTGTGCAGGTGGGTGAAACAGGCATACAAAGAGAGAGGTAGAGGTTGAATGAGGGAAAGAAAGTGTGTTGGTGTCTGTATGGGGGGATTTATAGAGAGAGGAAGAGAAAGGGGGATAGAGGGGAAAAGAGAACAAGAGAGGCACAGACAGAGAGAAATAAAGGTTGAGAGAGAGAGGGAGGAAGAGAGAGAGAGGAAGAGAAAGTTGAAGAGAGAGAGGGAGGAAGAGAAAGTTGAAGAGGGAGAGAGGGGAGGAAGAAAAAGGGAAGAGAGAGGAAGAGAAAGAGAAGAGAGAGAGGGAGGAAGAGAAAGGGAAGAGAGAGAGGGAGGAAGAGAAAGGGAAGAGTGGTGGTCACTCCAGTGCTTGCGCTGTCATGCGTGTGTCGGGGTAGCTGGCCAACACACCTGGCCCTATCTTCCGCACAGGTGCACCGGCAGCTGGACCAGCTGCCGCCTCAGAGAGAGAGAGAGAGAGAGAGAGAGAGAGAGAGAGAGAGAGAGAGAGAGAGAGAGAGAGATTTTGACGAAATACAGACTCAGCAACCACCGCTTAGCTATAGAAACTGGCACAGACACAAGAAAACATGGCTGCCCAAAGAGGAACGCTTTTGTAAGCAGTGCAGTGGCAATGTTGTTGAAACTGAACTCCATTTCTTAACAGAATGCAAAACATTTCAAGCAATCTGTGAAATCTACTTCCCAAAATTTGAAGAAAAATATCCTAATTTTATGACTCTACCAAAGCAAATTACCTTTTATTTTGGGTGAAGACAAATCCAGCTGTATCATAGCTGCCCAGTACATCCTTGCCTGTCACCAACTGAGGGACAGTGAGTGACTTACATTGAACCTACATTTGTACATATCCTCACACAGAAACACACACGCACGCACACACACAATCACACACACTGATATATCTCTAGCCACACACACACGCACCCTCACTATCCTCTGTTTTTATAATGAAATGACATTACGATCATTTATACTATAGGCTGCCTATATAAATGTCTGTTTAGGCACATAATTCACTGATACCTTCCTTGTCTGTTGTTATGTCCATGTCTTATACCTGTATGCTCAATGTATGTAATAATTGCTTTGGCAATACAAATGTCTAACTATTTGTCATGCCAATAAAGCACTTTTGTTAGATAGAGATGGACAGAGAGAGAGAAGGAGAGAGAGACTGGATAGAGAGAGTGGACAGAGAGAAGGATATGATGGACAGAGAGAGGAGTAAAAGGCTGGAGAGAGGGAGAGAAGGAACTCAAAAGGAACTCAAAAGGAAAGAGGGAGAGAGAGAGCAGAGAACAGAAAAAGGGTTGACAGAGGGTGAGGGATGAATAGAGGATGGCAATATAGGGATGGAGAGAGAGATGGAGAGAGGATGGCGATAGAGGGATGGAGAGAGAGATGGAGAGAGGATGGTGATAGAGGGATGGAGAGAGAGATGGAGAGAGAACAGAGGGTGGAGACAGCTGGAGAGAATAGAAAGGAGGGAGAGGATGAAAAGAGAGAGGAAAGGAAAGGGCTTTAGTTCAAGTGAGATCTGTTTAGTGTTTTGAATTGAGGACCAACACCATGGCACATTAACAAAACACCACCCGTAAACAGGCTTCAGCAAACCAGAGCACTGATGACTCCATGGTGACCACTGCTTGTGTATGAAAATGAGCTTCCTATTTTAACAGGAGAAGACTGAATTCAACATAATCTACTATTATTCAATAATAATATATATTATATAGCAGTGGTTCTTAACTGGTCTGGCTTTGGGACCCACAATTTCCCATGTTCATAAAGTTGCGACCCATATATTTATTTTAGCGTTCAAGCCAACGGATATGGTGAGCTACATGGTAAAACACGCAAAGTGCCTGTGGGCCTACTTGTTTGAAACATGCGGATATCCTAGCCTAGCCTACTTCAAATATCCAGAGTAGCAGCATACTTGCGTTTACCACTAAAAAGATGTCTAACATCACCTGTCACGTAAACATTGTCTTTGTCCATGCCAATGACTGGTATAGGCTACGAATAAAGTTTATCAAAATAAAGGTCCAATATTAGATCTGATAAGGTAGCATTTTAAATTGGCCATTTTTATGTATTTTTAGTCTGATTAGGGCCTTGTTCCGCGTTCACTTGTGTCCCCTTGTTTTGCCCTATCGTCTGTGTCCTTTGTTTACCTTCATGATGTATTTAAGTTCCTGTCCTTGTCATGATCCTTGCTTCGTCATTGCTGTTCATCACATGGTTGTGCCGTTCCTGTATGTTCCCTGAGTTTCTCCTGAGTTTCTCCTGAGTAAAAGTTAATTTGATTTGACCAGAGCACCTTATCTTGCATTTGGGTCCCAACCTTTCCGGCTATTGTGACACACATCATAGAGTTCTAACTAATAAAAAGGGATTCCTTTCGTCAGTGACATTTCTGCATTTAACACCTTGGTTAAGCATCAGCCAAATAGCATCAGTGCCATTGTATGGCAGCGCCGCAACGAAGCCAAATAGCATCAGTGCCATTGTATGGCAGCACCGCAACAAAGCCAGCTAGAGTGGTGTGTGAGGAGAAAGGGACAAGCTACACTCACAGGGACCAGCTGGTAATTAACAGCCTGCCAATCAGCCAGTGATTCGTGAGATTACTGCGCAGAGGAGACTCCCATTTAGGGAAACTCATTTAGCAGTCATTTCAAGGTATCAAAGTCAGGCCTTTACTGAGAAGTGTGTGTGTGTGTGTGTGTGTGTGTGTGTGTGTGTGTGTGTGTGTATGCTTGCTTACTCCTCCTTGACTCTGCCTGTTCATTAACTGCCTCTATTCTATGGGGGATGTCCCAGAATCACCTCTAAAAATAAATCCATTTCCTGGAAGTGAGACACTGCGACGCCGCTGACGCTTGCACAACTGCACCAGCCACCACCTGCCCATGCAGACACTCTGAGACATGAGACACTCTGAGACATGAGACACTCTGAGACATGAGATACACTGAGACACTCTGAGACATGAGACACTCTGAGACATGAGACAGACTGAGACATGAGATACACTGAGATATGAGACACTCTGGGCCAGATGTACGTACATTTGTGAACGTATCGTTATCAGCGCCATGGACACACCGCAGATTGCGAACGCTGTCAGACCCAAGTTTCTGTCGTATTTATCAATCGTTCAATCCTTAGTGTAAACTGCGCCTTTCTCTGCCTTTCTTTTAGCGTTTAGCGATCATGAAATAATACCATACATGATAAGATGTAAACAAGCAGGGAGATAATGAAGATCAGTAGTTCTACCCAAACTACTTGTGCACGTAGGCTATGGAAGATTGGTCAAATCTAGCAAGTAGAAAAGTTTAAGTGAATGACTTGAAAGTGAAAGTAAGACATTCGAAAGGCCAACAAAAGTTGAGGTTTCTTTTGGTAGTACAAATACTTCCACCACAAAAACTGATGCTCTAAATAGCGATTCTGTTGTCTTTGAAAGGTTCTCTTATTGACGCATTGAACTGCAATTTGGATTAACACCTGCTTTTACAAGGCGGAAGTATTTAGGCGCAGAATAGACGTGCGCTTTCAGGAGCAGTCTTTGTACATACCGCGGAATACATAATTAGGCACTCTTTACTCTTCCCCTCCCATCTTTTTACGCTAAACTCCCACTTTCCCCTGGATCCTCCCATGAATGCATATGCATGACATGACAAACGCAATCTGCCACTTTCAGCTCCTGCGACAGGCAGTTTGCGCTTTTACATCATTGCGGCCTGTTTGTACATACCAATGCAATGATTTTACACGCACATTGCGAAACATACGTCTGAAGTGGGCGCAAAAGCGTTAGTACATCTGGCCCTCTGAGAGATGAGACACACTGAGACATGAGATACACTGAGATACTCTGAGACATGAGATACTCTGAGACATGAGACACTCTGAGACATGAGACACTCTGAGACATGAGACACTCTGAGATATGAGACACTCTGAGACATGAGACACTGAGACATGAGATACACTGAGACATGAGACACTGAGATATGAGACACTCTGAGACATGAGACACACTGAGACATGAGATACACTGAGACATAAGATACACTGAGACATGAGACACTGAGATATGAGACACTCTGAGACATGAGACACACTGAGACATGAGATACACTGAGACATAAGATACACTGAGACATGAGACACTGAGATATGAGACACTCTGAGACATGAGACACACTGAGACATGAGATACACTGAGACATAAGATACACTGAGACACTCTGAGATATGAGACACTCTGAGATATGAGGCGACTCGCCGCTCCATCTATGCTGTTTGTGTTAGGAGCATTTTGGGTTGCACACACTTTGGGGTGCAATAAAAATGTGCTAATAATTAAGTAAATAAATAAGTAAGTTACCTGCATCCACTCACTCCACAAAGCTCAGTAGAAAATCTACTCATGTCACCTATAAGGAATTAGACCTGAAACCCTCAAAGATTTTGGACATTTCATTCCAGTGCAACATTGTAATGCTAACATGGAATCGGAGCTGCTTACCTACTTACTCAGTAAAATCAGTAATGTGCCATCACAAGGCAACATATTAAAAAACAAGTCGATATTTTCCAGTTTAATGAGGCTTTCGTTTCCTCGCTCTCTGAAATAGTTGTCTTGATTTCCTCAGCCTTGGTCAACTCCATCTTGGTCAACTCCATCTTGGTCAACTCCATCTTGCTCGCGTCTGTGTCTGGGTCATTCGCTTAATCATTCTCACCTCACCTCACCTCACCTCACCTCACCTTACCTCACCTCATCTCACCTCACCTCACCTCATCTCATTGTGCAGGTGGCTCTAATTCAGTGCCCATTTGCGTAGTTATTTCTCATATCTGATTCAGTGTTAGAGTCATGGCCGTCATGCAGGTAATTCTGTTAGTGATTCAGTATTCCACTAACCCATCCTACACTTCTCCTGCCGCCTCCTCTCGCTGACTCACTGATCTGATCAGCAGGCACGCTACTACCGTTTGATCTCTGTGTGTGTGTGTGTGCGCGCTAGTGTGTGTGTGTGCGTGTGTGTGTGTGTGCGACAGGCCGTCTCTGAACTATTTACCTACACATTAAGCCACGGTTCGGAACACTGCAAGATGCTGACGACTTCAATGACGACAACATTCACCTGGAATGAACTGTATTCTGCTGCTCTTACTGGCACACAAGACGTACACCATTACTGAAATGCCCATAATAACCAGCACACTGACATTCATCCCCATCCTCCACCTACTGCTGTTACACTTACAGGCTCCACCCTTCCTCCACCCAGTGTGATTACAGACTCCGCCCACCCCCCACCCACTGCTGTTGCATGTACAGACTCCGCCCACCCCCCACCCACTGCTGTTACATTACATTACATTACATTGCATTACATTACATTACATTTGGCTGACGCATTTTTAGCCAAAGCGACTTACAACATGGTAACAATTTTAAGTTTTAAAGCGATTCTCAACAATTTTAGGACAATTTAAAGAACAGTTTAAAAACAGTAGAGTACAGTAAGAATAAGTGCATCGGTGAGTGCTGTTACGTCTCAGTTCAAGACGGCTGGTGAGTGCTAGGATCAGCAAGACTTGTTGTGAGTGGTGCTATGAGAGGAGATGTTCTCTAAAGAGCTGGGTCTTCAGGAGTTTTTTGAAAATGGAGAAGGATGTCCCTGCCCTTGTAGGAACTGGCAGTGTGTTCCACCAGCGAGGAACAACAGATGAGAAAAGTTTGGTTTGGCCTGAGCGTACCGGTGGTAGAGCTAGACGTCGTTCGTCTGAGGAGCGCAGCTGTCTGGTGGTAGTGTATGTCTGTATGAGGGCATTCAAGTAGGTGGGAGCAGAACCGGAGACTACTTTGTAGGCAAGGGTTAGAGCCTTGAATTTGATGCGGGCCGCCATAGGTAGCCAGTGTAGCTGGATGAGCAGCGGGGTAACATGTGCCCTTTTGGGTTGGTTGTAGACCAGGCGCGCCGCCGCGTTCTGGATCATCTGAAGGGGTTTCACTGCGCAGGCTGGGAGACCTGTCAGGAGGGCATTGCAGTAGTCGAGTTGTGAGATGACTATCGCCTGAAGCAGGAGTTGGGTAGCATCTTGAGTCAAGTAAGTCCTGATTTTCCGTATGCCCTGGGGGACCCCTGTGGTGAGATGGTGAGATGCAGATAGTTGACCAAGCCATGATACATTAAACGAGCGTCCTGTGAGGTAGGATTCAAACCAGGAGAGAGCAGAACCGGAGATTCCCATGTTAGCGAGTATAGAGAGAAGGATGCGGTGATTAACCGTGTCAAAGGCAGCCGATAAGTCAAGCAGAATGAGTACTGATGACCGAGCGGTCGCCCTGGCTTCTTTTAAGGCTTCTGTTACAGACAGCAGAGCCGTTTCGGTAGAGTGGCCGCTTTTGAATCCAGACTGATTTGGATCCAGAAGGTTGTTCTGTGAAAGGAAGTCAGAGACCTGTTTGGGGACTGCTCGTTCAATGCCTTTGCATAGGAAAGGCAGGAGTAAGACAGGGCGGTAGTTCTCGACTTGAGCAGGGTTGAGAGAAGGTTTCTTAAGTAACGGTGTTACCCGGGCCATTTTGAACGCTGTTGGAAATGTGCCGGAGGTTAGCGAGGCATTGATCACATGTGTGATAGCTGGTGCGATGGTCGGGCTGATGGACTGAAGTAGGCTCGTAGGTATAGGGTCCAGTGAGCATGTGGTAGGACGGCTGCATATCAGGAGTCTAGATACTTCACTCTTGGAGAGAGGCGCGAATGCTGAAAAAGATGTTTCAGCAGCCCCTAGAGGTTGTAGGAGTGCGGTATCCGAGTCGGATGCGTTGTGTGGGCATGTAGAGAATTGACTGCTGATTGCCGCCACTTTGTTTGTAAAAAATGAGGCGAGGGTTTCCGCAGTAAGGCTGGTTGGAGGAGGAGGCATCTGAGGGTTGAGTAGCGATTTGAAGGTTGAGAAAAGCTTTCGAGTGTCTGTAGCGCTGTTGATTTTGTCATTGTAGAAAGCCGTCTTAGCAGCAGTGATGCTGGCTGAGAAGGAGGTCAGGAGTGTCTGGTAGTTTTTGAGGTCATCAGTTAGTTTGGATTTGTGCCATTTCCTCTCCGCGGCTCTGAGTCTGGTGCGCTGCGATCGGAGGGTATCATTTAGCCATGGATGAGAGTGTTTGGATCGAGCTGGCCTTGTGGTAAGAGGGCACAGCTCGTCTAGACACGAGCTCAGTGTGGAGCAGAGCGAGTCTGTGGCCTCATTAACCTCCAGAGAGGAGAAGGTGTTGAGTGGAGGTAGGCCGGAGGCAACCACAGAGGAAAAGTGCGTTGGAGACAGGTTCCGGATGTTGCGGCGGAACGTGACCATCGGCTGAGGAGCCGGAGGCTGTTCTGTCAGGCTGACGTTGAACCGGATGAAGAAGTGGTCAGAAAGATGGAGAGGCGTCACCGTGAGGGTGTCTGTGCTGCAGTTCCGAGTGAAGATTAAGTCAAGCTCTTTGCCAGCTTTGTGTGTCGGTGGGCTTTGAACCAGTTTGAGGTCAAAGGAGTGGATCAGGGCCAGAAAGTCCGCTGAGCCTGGGGCATCTAAGTGGATGTTGATATCGCCGAGAAGAAGAAGCGGACAGTCATGCTCAGGGATGGAGGACAGCAGAGTGTCAAGTTCATCCAAAAAGTCGCCTAGTTGGCCTGGAGGGCGGTAGATGACCAGCACGTAGAGTTTTGCTGGGGCGATCACTGCGATGGCATGGAATTCGAATGAGACATATTTGTTTGAAGGCAGTAGCGGGGTGAATTTCCATTTGTTGGAGATCAGCAGGCCCGTCCCACCTCCTCGTCCAGATGGGTGAGGGGTGTGGGATAGTGTAAGGTTAGTGGAGAGTGCAGCCGGGGTGGCAGTGTTCTCTGGTTTGATCCAAGTCTCAGTGAGAGCAAGGAGTTCCAACGAAAGATGGTTGGCATAGCCAGCTATGAAATCCGTGTTGTTGACTGCGGATTGACAGTTCCACAAGCCCATGGAGAAAGAGGTTTCTGTAGGTGAGGACCGTTTAAGTTGCTGTAGGTTAAGGTGATTTCTGCCCCTTTTGGCATGATGCCGTTTTCTGCGATGGCCGGTGATAACAGATATGGTGGAATGGCACATTTTTGCCTTTGTCGGCGCCTGTGCTCGGTGAACTTGCACAGGTAAACTTGCTTGTCTTGACCGCGTCCGTCTTACACGAGGACGCCTGAAACGAGGGCTGACGCTTACGCTGACGCTTCAGCAACAGCCTCTATTGTTATGCTGACAGGAATTGCCTGCAGCTGTCCTCGCGTCTCACTAATGATGAATCAGCGTAGACCGCCCTCTGACGTTCGCACAGCTTAGATTGTTCAAAAGGGTGTTAATTACTGTCAACTGAAAGTCCGCTCGCTCACACCGACCGAAACTCGCAGTTTCAAGTAGCCTCCTCCCTCAGCTGTTTCCAAACGCCCAGAGTCCAATTGTAAACAATTGGAGAGGATTTGCCAGTAGTAGCCTATGTGTTCTTCCTTTCTCTCTCCCAACTCACTGCAGTTGTTGTCTGATTACCTGAGAGGTGCTCCGATATTATAAGGAGCTAGTCACGTCTGATCCCGCCCTCTGACGTTCGCACAGCTTAGATTGTTCAAAAGGGTGTTAATTACTGTCAACTGAAAGTCCGCTCGCTCACACCGACCGAAACTCGCAGTTTCAAGTAGCCTCCTCCCTCAGCTGTTTCCAAACGCCCAGAGTCCAATTGTAAACAATTGGAGAGGATTTGCCAGTAGTAGCCTATGTGTTCTTCCTTTCTCTCTCCCAACTCACTGCAGTTGTTGTCTGATTACCTGAGAGGTGCTCCGATATTATAAGGAGCTAGTCACGTCTGATCCCGCCCTCTGACGTTCGCACAGCTTAGATTGTTCAAAAGGGTGTTAATTACTGTCAACTGAAAGTCCGCTCGCTCACACCGACCGAAACTCGCAGTTTCAAGTAGCCTCCTCCCTCAGCTGTTTCCAAACGCCCAGAGTCCAATTGTAAACAATTGGAGAGGATTTGCCAGTAGTAGCCTATGTGTTCTTCCTTTCTCTCTCCCAACTCACTGCAGTTGTTGTCTGATTACCTGAGAGGTGCTCCGATATTATAAGGAGCTAGTCACGTCTGATCCCGCCCTCTGACGTTCGCACAGCTTAGATTGTTCAAAAGGGTGTTAATTACTGTCAACTGAAAGTCCGCTCGCTCACACCGACCGAAACTCGCAGTTTCAAGTAGCCTCCTCCCTCAGCTGTTTCCAAACGCCCAGAGTCCAATTGTAAACAATTGGAGAGGATTTGCCAGTAGTAGCCTATGTGTTCTTCCTTTCTCTCTCCCAACTCACTGCAGTTGTTGTCTGATTACCTGAGAGGTGCTCCGATATTATAAGGAGCTAGTCACGTCTGATCCCGCCCTCTGACGTTCGCACAGCTTAGATTGTTCAAAAGGGTGTTAATTACTGTCAACTGAAAGTCCGCTCGCTCACACCGACCGAAACTCGCAGTTTCAAGTAGCCTCCTCCCTCAGCTGTTTCCAAACGCCCAGAGTCCAATTGTAAACAATTGGAGAGGATTTGCCAGTAGTAGCCTATGTGTTCTTCCTTTCTCTCTCCCAACTCACTGCAGTTGTTGTCTGATTACCTGAGAGGTGCTCCGATATTATAAGGAGCTAGTCACGTCTGATCCCGCCCTCTGACGTTCGCACAGCTTAGATTGTTCAAAAGGGTGTTAATTACTGTCAACTGAAAGTCCGCTCGCTCACACCGACCGAAACTCGCAGTTTCAAGTAGCCTCCTCCCTCAGCTGTTTCCAAACGCCCAGAGTCCAATTGTAAACAATTGGAGAGGATTTGCCAGTAGTAGCCTATGTGTTCTTCCTTTCTCTCTCCCAACTCACTGCAGTTGTTGTCTGATTACCTGAGAGGTGCTCCGATATTATAAGGAGCTAGTCAACTCACTGCAGTTGTTGTCTGATTACCTGAGAGGTGCTCCGATATTATAAGGAGCTAGTCACGTCTGATCCCGCCCTCTGACGTTCGCACAGCTTAGATTGTTCAAAAGGGTGTTAATTACTGTCAACTGAAAGTCCGCTCGCTCACACCGACCGAAACTCGCAGTTTCAAGTAGCCTCCTCCCTCAGCTGTTTCCAAACGCCCAGAGTCCAATTGTAAACAATTGGAGAGGATTTGCCAGTAGTAGCCTATGTGTTCTTCCTTTCTCTCTCCCAACTCACTGCAGTTGTTGTCTGATTACCTGAGAGGTGCTCCGATATTATAAGGAGCTAGTCACGTCTGATCCCGCCCTCTGACGTTCGCACAGCTTAGATTGTTCAAAAGGGTGTTAATTACTGTCAACTGAAAGTCCGCTCACTCACACCGACCGAAACTCGCAGTTTCAAGTAGCCTCCTCCCTCAGCTGTTTCCAAACGCCCAGAGTCCAATTGTAAACAATTGGAGAGGATTTGCCAGTAGTAGCCTATGTGTTCTTCCTTTCTCTCTCCCAACTCACTGCAGTTGTTGTCTGATTACCTGAGAGGTGCTCCGATATTATAAGGAGCTAGTCACGTCTGATCCCGCCCTCTGACGTTCGCACAGCTTAGATTGTTCAAAAGGGTGTTAATTACTGTCAACTGAAAGTCCGCTCGCTCACACCGACCGAAACTCGCAGTTTCAAGTAGCCTCCTCCCTCAGCTGTTTCCAAACGCCCAGAGTCCAATTGTAAACAATTGGAGAGGATTTGCCAGTAGTAGCCTCTTTACACACACACTGCTCCTTACACACACACTGCTCACACACTGCTCCTTACACACACACTGCTCACACACTGCTCCTGCTGCCTCATCCATCCAACCCATCTGATGGTCAGCTGTATTACTACCATTTCATCTCACTCTGACAGTGTGACGGAGGTGACATGTCTCATGGTGTGATGGAGGTGACATGTCTGACGGTGTGACGGAGGTGATATGTCTGATGGTGTGACGGAGGTGACATGTCTCATGGTGTAACGGACGGCTTCTGACGTCCTCACCTATAGTTTCTGTCACAGTTTTCAACCTCAAGATATATGTGCTTGAATTTGAATTGTTCCACTTTTTTTCTTTAATGTAGTTTTAAATGTATGTTTTAACATGTATGTTTACAGTATGTTTAAGCATACATATAAACTCCTTTCAATTAACAGCAGTTTTCTTGATTTCCATATTAAGAAAAAAATAGATATTCCTCTCTCCCCTGGCAATGTTTTCTATCAAATCCTCTCTTAATGTATGGAAATGGCAGTAATGTTTTCTATCAAATACTCCCTTAATGTATGGAAATGGCAGTAATTTGCACAAAGCAGCTCCCTCCTGTTTCACTGTTGGAGACCAGGAGCCTCTAAGCAAACAATCTGGGAAGAGCAATGAAAAATGTGTGTGTGTGTGTGTGTGTGTGTGTGTGTATGTGTGTGTGTGTGTGTGTGTGTGTGTGTGTATGTGTGTGTGTGTGTGTGTGTGTGTGTGTGTGTGCATGTGTGTGTGTGTGTGTGTGTGTGTGTGTGTGCATGTGTGTGTGTGTGTGTGTGTGTGTGTGTGTGTGTGTGTGTGCATGTGTGTGTGTGTGTGTGTGTGTGTGTGTGTGTGTGTGTGTGTGTGTGTGCATGTGTGTGTGTGTGTGTGTGTGTGTGTGTGTATGTGTGCATATACATAAACAGATATTTATCAGTATGTGTGTCACCACTCTACAGAGGAGAGGACAAACTGAATACTGATTTTTCTTTATATCAACCTAGACGCATACATTTTTTATATGCAGTACTACCCGCCCACAGTTCACAGTCAGTGTTCATATATGGAAATCCATTTCAAAGCATAATAAAAAGAGCCAGGATTTGCAAATAGCACATAAGACACCTTACCATTGTTGTGCTGAGGAAGGTGCCTGCTTCATAACCTCAGTGAAATGCTCACCATGGCTGCTTTGTTAGTCATGTTTTTTTTCGGGCCATACATTTTGCTTTCTCAGTCATTTTGTTTTTGATGGTAAACAGGCTTGGTTGGTTATTTGTATTTTAAGGTAAATAGGCTTGGTTGGCTATTTGTATTTTAAGGTAAATAGGCTTGGTTGGCTATTTGTTTTTGATGGGAAATAGGCTTGGTCATTTTGTTTTTGATGGTAAATAGGCTTGGTTGACTATTTGTTTTTTGCTATTTGTAAATAGGCTTGGTTGGCTATTTGTTTTTGATGGTAAAATGGCTTGGTTGGCTATTTGTTCTTTGCTATTTGTAAATAGGCTTGGTTGTTGGCCACTTTGGGAGATCCCCTACCTACAGCACAAGGAATTCAACACCTCTCCTGTCTATTACATAAGGAGGGCAAACCTAAAGTATGCTTCAAATGTGTGTGTAACCGCTCCAATAACAGTTTGTTATTTGCTATTTGTTTACTGTGCTATAGTCAGGGTTGGGTCAGATTACGTTGAAATGTAATCCATTAGTGACTACAGATTACATGGCAATTTTTGTAATCAGTAACATAATCAATAGGATTACCCAAAACATGCAACTTAATCTGATTACTTTAGGATTACTTTTTACACAATTTGTACACAACATACACATTCTTATTTTCCACGGTCTTTAATTTAGATGGATTCAGTACTTGGCAATATTTTTCCCAAATGGAACGGGTCTATCGGTCGACTGGAACGGGTCTATCGGTCGACGTTGGCGGCTCCTCCATCTTGGGTTTTGATTGGAACCTTTTTCTTGTCAAGAAACTACACAGGCAATTGGATGATAGTGACATCTAGTGGACAAACGAATGGGCTGCTTGTCAAATTAAAACATTAGTTAGGCTATCCCCAAGTAATCCCCAACAATGTAACTATAATCCGATGACAGATTTTTTATTGTAATCTGGGCTATAGTTACTTGATTTTTGTAATCTGATTATGTAATCCAGATTACATGTAATCCATTACTATCCAACCCTGGCCTTAGTGAATGTATTGCTTCATCACTCTCGTTCTGTATTTTAACAGACTATGTCTGTATTGCACTGCAGCACATCGTTCTCTGTGTTGCAGCAATCCACTGTAATGTGTGGGAATTCCATTCATATGTAAATCTTGCCTATTGCTATGCAATGCAGCATATACTGCTATGGTGTGTGTATGTCTTAATGGCAGTGTCATGCTGTGAAGTGTTTTCTTTCACTCTGGCGGCGTGTTTCTTTCCTGCCAGAACACAGAACTGCACAGTGTCCATCCTGGGTTGCCGCTGGCAATGACATGCGCATGTATCCGTCCTTCACGTGACCACGTTCCATCAAAATGAAAACCTGATGCTCGATAAAAGCACAACAACTGGTAAGTTGTTGCATAGCGTTGCTTTAATGGTTCTCTCGCTCCGTCTGTGCAATGTGTTTCCTGTTGGTGAAACAGGTCTGGAATAAAAAGGGGATCCATTAGATTAAGCACAAGCCAGGTGCTGCGTTTCTTCAAGGTTTTGTGTATTCCCTGTGGAACGCAGCAGCGATGCGCTAAAGGCTTTTAAAGTGTTCCTACGCCATCATTCCCTTATGTCAGCCCAGAGTGCTCAGAGCGCAGGCTGGCTGACTCAGGAGGCCACACTACACTCACTCTCTCTCTTCACACGTCACTAGCACTTCCTCTCTTCAGACCCAGCACTGCCACACCATGCTGTCACTTCCTCTCTTCAGACCCAGTGCTGCCACACCATGCTGTCACTTCCTCTCTTAAGACCACCCAGTGCTGCCACACCATGTTGTCACTTCCTCTCTTAAGACCCAGCACTGCCATACCATGCTGTCACTTCCTCTCTTAATGGTGCATTTAGAGCACCTCGGAATGACAAGGACCGCCCCCATGGCTACTTTGTTTTTCCGACAGCAAGTGTTCAGTTTCCGACCTCTGACTCACACATTAAGTGACATGAATGACGCGGAATGATGATGTTTTCACTCGGAGAAAAGTTTTTCCGAAGCCCATGAACGCTAGGTAAGACCCAGCACTGCCACACCATGCCGTCACTTCCTCTCTTAAGACCCAGCACTGCCACACCATGCTGTCACTTCCTCTCTTAAGACCCAGCACTGCCACACCATGTTGTCACTTCCTCTCTTAAGACCCAGCACTGCCACACCATGCCGTCACTAGAGCGCCATTCGCCGGGTTTCACTCCTGGGCTGGTTACCACATGTACAGTACCTGTGAACATGTGTGATGTCATGCATCACATGTGGGGATTTTGGTAAATGCACATGTCGATGTGAGCAGAGAGCTCATTGCCTCTGTAAAAAAAATACTATGATACGTTTATCCTCGTAAGACCGTGGCTGCGCCAACAACACCGTAGGCTATTAATATAGTGTGCGACTGCTGTCAGCCGATGGCGCACTGACGTTGTATCCTGCGTCAGGTTGTGTAATGTTAAATGACTTCTGTGGGAAATGCCCTACCTGCAGCACAAGGCATTTAACACCTCTGAAATATCCATCAGGCTAGCATCCGGTAAACTGCCAGCGTAAATATCAGCCCATGGAAATGCTTTGACCTCGCCTGCTACGAGCTATAAGCCAATGGACCACCTGGGGTTAGTTATGTCTCACAGTGCAACCCTGGGCTTTGATGCTCCTCCTGCCACATGCTCTAGGGACCCAAACTCATGGAGCTCAATGGAAACTGGCTTATGGTCTGTCCTGTGTGTATGGGGCTGTGTGGAGCTAACTGTGTGCTATGCTTGTGCTGCTATATCTTTGTCTCTATGAGCTTGATTGGCTGCTATGCCTTTGTCTCTATGAGCTTGATTGGCTGCTATATCTTTGTCTCTATGAGCTTGATTGGCTGCTATACCTTTTATGAGCTTGATTGGCTGCTATGCCTTTGTCTCTATGAGTTTGATTGGCTGCTATACCTTTGACCCTATGAGCTTCCTTGTTTGTATTGTTATGTAAATAGTGTTCAAGGTAGACACTATACAGATTCTCTGACATAAATACCTGCAGCCTCTGTCATCACATATGCACACACACACACACACAAACAAACACACACACACACTCTCTCTTTCTCTCTCTTTCTCTCGTTCTCACTCTCTACTTTCTTTATCTGTCTCTTTTTGTGCATGTCTGTGTGCTTGTTTGTGCATGTCTGTGTGCTTGTGTGTGTGTGTGTGTGTGTGTGTGTGTGTGTGTGAGAGAGAGAGAAAGCAAGAGAGAGAGAGAGCGTGTGCATGTATGTGTGCTTCTACATGGTTGTGGTTGTGTGGTTCAGTGTACAGTTGTATATGTGTGTGTGTGTTGTATATGTGTGTGTGTGTGTGTTTTTAAGCATGCAGGACATATGGGCCTTTGAGGGCGATACATGTATGCATATGCAGATCAAAGTCATCTAAAAGTGGAAGCTCCAATTAGATGAAGTACAGTAGATATAGACTACATGACCCAGAATGACCGAGTCCAGGAAGTTGTGTCTTCTGGTGATAATCAACACTCTTAAGTGTGAGCAGCATGCATTTTTTTAATCTGCAAAATCTTTACAGAGGCATGCCCACACATGAGAAAGAGAATAAGAGAGAGAGAGAGAGAGAGAGAGAGAGAGAGAGAGAGAGAGAGAGAGAGAGAGAGAGCCCTGTTAAGTCTGTAACCTAATAGCTTTAATAACAAGATAAAAGCAAAGACTGATAGCTTGGGACATGAAAGCTCTTTTCTAATTCCATCCAAAATACCAGTAGTTATCACCTACACAGCAGCTTATCCTAATGCAAGCACTCTTAAGCACTATGCAGTTTCACCTCCTTTGACCCGGCTGTTGATTTTTGATCATGTTGGAAGTGTGAGCTTTAAAAGGCCTGGGAGAGATTACAATCACAGTTAGGGCAGTCCTGCAGGCTGACCTGCGATCCAACGTATAGCACCCTACACATCTGGGTATAGCACCGTCATCCAACATGTTAATGTATAGCATCGTCATCCTACACCAAGGTATAGCACAATCATCCTACATGTTAATGTATAGCACAATCACCCTACATGTTAAGGTATAACAAAATCATCCTACACACCAAGGTATAGTACAATCACCCTACACCAAGGTATAACACAATCACACTACACCAAGGTATAGCACAATCATCTACACACCAAGGTATAGTACAATCACCTACACACCAAGGTATAACACAATCATCCTACACACCAAGGTATAGCAAAATCACCCTACACACACAGGTATAGCACAATCACCTACACACCAAGGTATAGTACAATCACCTACACACCAAGGTATAACACAATCATCCTACACACCAAGGTATAGCAAAATCACCCTACACACACAGGTATAGCACAATCATCCTACATGTTAAGGTATTGCACAATCACCCTACACACCAAGGTATAGCACAATCATCCTACACACCAAGGTATAACACAATCATCTTACACCAAGGTATAACACAATCACCCTACATGTTAAGGTATAGCACAATCACCCTACATGTTAAGGTATAGCACAATCACCCTACATGTTAAGGTATAGCACAATCACTCTACATGTTAAGGTATAGCACATTCACCCTACATGTTAAGGTATAGCACAATCACCCTACATGTTAAGGTATAGCACAGGGTCTGGGGAGGAGCGGTTCTGGGGAGCAGCGGATCGATAGGAGAGTTTGTCAGCGTCTGCTCATCCTAGAGAGCACTACTAAACGAGTGGTGGGGAGTGAACTGCCCCCATGGAACACACACACACACACACACACACACAAATACATCAGATACAAAACCCATACAAACACTAGCCTGGGTGTTCCCATGCTGCCTTGCGCGCAATTTGATTCACGCTGCTAAGGCAGCCTGGAGACCATGGAGCAAATTTTCGCCTGAGATAGGGGAACAATCACAGAACAAGGGGGAAAGCAAGACAATGATGAGCTATGCACAGACGCATTTGATAGACATCCGTGGCACCCAATAAACGGATCTGGGCATTTTTTTCAAATACGAGAAAATTAACGTTTGGTTCCCAGACCACGTCTCATTGAGAAGTGGTGGCGCTAGCCAGGCTATACAAACACACTAATTTAAAGAAAACCACTGTATACTTCTTCTCTGCCATCCAACATTGAGAGTATGATGGTGCATCATGACATTTTGTTAATAATAAAAACATACATTTGAATAAAAGATGTCTGCATCAGCATATGAGTCTTCCAGAGTCTGCCACTTCAAACACTCACCTTGTGTTATCTCAGCGTCCCTCCCTCCCTCTCTCTCTCCCTCCCTCCCTCCCTTTCTCTCTCTCCCTGTCTCTGTCTCTCAATCTAATAAATGAGGCCATTTCTCACTCCAGTAGGTCCACATGATATCACCCCTTGCAATTACAGTCCTCAACCTTGTTATGGAATTACAGCAAATGACTACCTCCTGCCCTCCCATCTCCCTTTAAAAGCTGGGCAGCTTAGCCACACATTTGGTTGGAAGTTACATTTGAGTAGAAATACCCCCCCCACCTCACCCCCAACACACACACACACACACACACACACACACACACACACACACACCACAAATGCATAGTGACACAGAAATGCAACATTACTGAAGTACTAATGCTGGTAATAGGCGTGCTGGTGCTACCTGATTACATATATCGATGAAGGACCCGTTTACTGTGATTACATATGGATTTTGTTGCAAACCTATAGGCATAGCGTTTCATTTGTTGATTAAAAAGTAGAATAACTCAAATGAGTAAAATAATATTTAGCTTACTTGCTCTTTGCATTGTTATAATATTTACCCCGAGCAGACAGGGTAGCTAAAGGAAGACTTGTAGAGAGGGAGGAGGAGAGGTAGAGAGAAAGAAAGAGAGGTAGAGAGAGAGGAAGATACAGTAGGTAGAGAGAGAGCTGAATGCCAACACTGACTTTCAGCCTGATATTGATCTCAGAGTTGCTCTATATCCAGTTACATAATGTAACACATGAAATATCAAGTCTCTTCTCCTCCCTCTCTCTCGCCTCCTTTCTCCCCCATCCCCCTCCCTCCTTCACCTCTCCTCCTCTCTCTCTCCTCATCTTCTCTCCTCTCCTCTTCTCCCTCTCTCTCCTCATCTTCTCTCCTCTTCTCCTCTCTCTCCTCATCTTCTCTCCTCTCCTCCCTCTCTCTCCTCATCTTCTCTCTTCCATCCTCCTCCCTCCTTCATCTCTCCTCCCCCCATCCTCTCCTCAGTACCTCCTACACTTGTCTGAAACAGAAGAGATGTAAGGTGATGCTAACGTTAATGCTAACATTATAACAACATCCCATCAGCACTGGCAATGCTAACGTTAATGCTAACATTATAACAACATCCCATCTGCACTGGCGATGCTAACGTTAATGCTAACATTATAACAACATCCCATCTGCACTGGCGATGCTAACGTCTGCACTGGCGATGCTAACGTTAATGCTAACAATATAACAACATCCCATCAGCACTGGCGATGCTAACGTTAATGCTAACATTATAACAACATCCCATCTGTACTGGCGATGCTAACATTAATGCTAACATTATAACATCATCCCATCTGTACTGGCGATGCTAACGTTAATGCTAACATTATAACAACATCCCATCAGCACTGGCGATGCTAACGTTAATGCTAGCATTATAATGACATCCCATCAGCACTGGCGAGGCTGGCTAGATTGGATCATTATGGACAGCACAGCCGACACCTCGGCGCTCGGGAACTGACCCGCCCAGCAGCGGCTGGCGAAGGGGCGAGCGAGTGAGCGAGAAGCCTGTCCGTTAGGGCCAGATAAAGCTGCGCGGTTAGTTGGTGAGCTGCCCGCCATCGATTAATCCATCAGGGCCGCCAGAGACGCAGGCGCACGCTCACCAGGCTCACCACTATATTCCACCAGCGATGATTTAGGAGGAGCGGAGGACAGGAGCGAGGGAAGACAGGAGAGAGAGAGAGAGGGGGGGGGAAGGAGAAAGGGAAAAGACAGCAATGGCTGAGCAGGATGAACAGAGAAGAAAAAAGGGAGAAAGTGAGAGAGAGAGGGGGGGAAAGAATGAGAGAGAGGGAGAGAGAGAGGGGGGGAGAGAAAGAGAGAGAGAGGGGGGAGAGAAAATAATCCAAGCAGATAAGAAAGAGAAAGAGCAGAGCTAATGAAGAGGGAAAGAGAGGAACAGCAGGAGAAGGAGGGAAAGAGAGGAAGACGCATGAAGATGCATCCTCTCTCCTCTCCTCTCCTCTCCCCTCCTCTCCTCTCTCATCTCCTTTTTCCCCTCCTCTCCTCTCTCCTCTCCTCTCCTCTCTCCCCTCCTCTCCTCTCCTCTCTCCTCTCCTCTCCTCTCTCCCCTCCTCTCCTCTCCTCTCTCCTGTGCAGTGCAGTGGTGGACACTGTGAGTCTGACCGTGGGGACAGAGGCATGAAATGAGCCTCTCTAGACCAGACAGCCACTCCAGCAGCCTATTTAATCAGGGCCGGCCAGCCTGACAGGGAGCGTGCCACTGGACTGATGACCATTAGAGAGCCAGAGCAGAGCAGAGACAGACGCTGGGAGTCCACAGAGTGAGATCGGCCAGGCTTGAGGCCTGAGTCTGGAGTAATAGTGTTCGCTTGGAAAAGAGAGAACCGTGGATGAGCCGTAGGGATCTTTTACAGTTTTAATTGCACAGTGCATTTATTTATTTGATTTGATTTTTTTGGGGAAATTACCAAGTCTAAGATGGTCAGCAGGAGAACTATGGGTGTGGTGAAGAAGCAGTAATGTCACCGCCTGACCATAGGTTTTCCCAGGTTTGATTCCTGAACCCGCAGTTGCAAATCTGTGTTGCTTAATAGCAGTCAATATGGTTATAAAGAAAAATAAATAGAGATCTCCTTCTTTAGGGTGATGATTGATCGATGTTGCTAGGCTACGTGATCACATGATCAGTTCCTAGTGTTGTGGCTGGATGATCGTCACACATTTCTTACTCAGATTGTTTACATGCACAGCTAAGCCGAACTACTGTTACAGCTCGGCTAGATGATTGGAGTGGACTACTGTGTTTACATGCTGGATAGGAACATAGGCAAGAGTAGCAGAACATAGTCAAGAGTAGCAGAACATAGTCTAGAGTAGCAGAACATAGTCAAGAGTAGCAGAACATAGTCTAGAGTAGCAGAACATAGTCAAGAGTAGCAGAACATAGTCAAGAGTATGGTTCACGAGGCTGGTATTTACACTAAATCTGCTTATCTTTAGCTACTAATTACAGGCCTGTATAAACATATCTTTTCTCTCAGAGAACCTACCAACAGTCTATGAATGACTATGATAATGAACACAGTTTCTACCATAAAGCAAATTAAAAAAACATGCTGCAAAAATGTTTCCAAACGGTTCATGTCTCCTGCTAGTTCCTTAATTACACTCCATATTGCTCAACCTGTTCATATGACAACCTCACCACCCGAAAGGCACACACACATCACACACACATCACATAGAGCAGCTTTAAAGGCAAACACACATCACACACACATCACACACACATCATATAGAGCAGCTTTAAAGGCACACACACACACATCACACACACATCACATAGAGCAGCTTTAAAGGCACACACACACATCACACACACATCATATAGAGCAGCTTTAAAGGCACACATTCACACATCACACACACATCACACACACATCACATAGAGCAGCTTTAAAGGCACACACACACATCACTAGGATGCTGCTAGGATGCTTACTGGCACCAAGAAATACCAACACATCACCCCTGTACTGGCCTCCTTACACTGGCTCCCCATTAGCTTTAGGGTCCACTTCAAAGTCCTTCTGATTGTTTATAAGGCACTACATGGGTTGGCTCCCTCATATATTTCAGACCTCCTCCATCCCCTCTCAGCATCCAGGTCCCTTAGATCTGCCGACAAGGGTCTTCTCTCTGTGGCCCGCACCCGCCTCAAGCAAAGAGGCGATAGAGCTTTTGCGGTAGCAGCCCCACGTCTGTGGAATTGTCTGCCCCCAGATGTTAGACTGTCTCCCTCCATCACCACTTTTAAATCAAGACTAAAGACCCACCTTTACTCCTTGGCCTTCCCTGCTTCCTAGCTGTCCATCTCTCTCCTCTCTTCTTCATATTCAAGTGTCTTCTCTACTGTTGCTATTTATTTGTTTAGGGCTGTCTATTTGTCTATTGTATTTCTGTATTTGTATTTGCTTCTCTCTGTGCTTGCCTTTTATATTTTGCTTGTTCTGATTTGCTTTTATTTTTTATTTTTTAGCCATATCCTCTGTGCAGCACTTTGGTCAGTGGAAACTGTTTTAAATGTGCTCTATAAATTAAATTTACTTACTTACTTACTATCACACACACATCATATAGAGCTGTTGTAAAGGCACACATTCACACATCACACACACATCACACACACATCATATAGAGCAGCTTTAAAGGCACACACACACATCACACACACATCATATAGAGCTGTTGTAAAGGCACACACACACATCACACACACATCATATAGAGCTGTTGTAAAGGCACACACACACATCACACACACATCATATAGAGCAGCTTTAAAGGCACACACACACATCACACACACATCAAATAGAGCTGTTGTAAAGGCACACATTCACACATCACACACACATCACACACACATCACATAGAGCAGCTTTAAAGGCACACACACACATCACACACACATCATATAGAGCAGCTTTAAAGGCACACACACATCACACACACATCACACACACATCACATAGAGCAGCTTTAAAGGCACACACACACA
>NW_027468598.1:35512265-35542265 GCF_046254945.1 Alosa pseudoharengus
GCCCACCACTGGGCCCTGAGGATCCCCTTCACCACTGGGCCCTGAGGATCCCCTTCACCACTGGGCCCTGAGGATCCCCTTCACCACTGGGCCCTGAGGATCCCCTTCACCACTTGGCCATGAGGATCCCCACCACTGGGCCCTGAGGATCCCCTTCACCACTGGGCCCTGAGGATCCCCTTCACCACTGGGCCCTGAGGATCCCCTTCACCACTGGGCCCTGAGGATCCCCTTCACCACTGGGCCCTGAGGATCCCCTTCACGGGTCACTTCCCTGTAGTGTAGTCACCACCATCCTCTCCGAGCCAAACTCTCCCACCTAGGCATCTGACCCAACACTCACACACTCTCCCACCTCCACATACTGTATAACCCAACACTTACACACTCTCATACCTCAGCATCTAACCCAACACTCACACACTCTCCCACCTAGGCATCTGACCCAACACTCACACACTCTCCCACCTCCACATACTGTATAACCCAACACTCACACACTCTCATACCTCAGCATCTAACCCAACACTCACACACTCTCCCACCTAGGCATCTGACCCAACACTCACACACTCTTCCACCTAGGCATCTGACCCAACACTCACACACTCCCATACCTCAGCATCTAACCCAACACTCACACACTCTCCCACCTAGGCATCTGACCCAACACTCACACACTTTCCCACCTAGGCATCTGACCCAACACTCACACACTCTCCCACATAGGCATCTAACCCAACACTCACACACTCTCCCACCTAGGCATCAAATCCAACACTCACACACTCTCTCAACTCAGCATCTAACCCAACACTCACACACTCTCTCAACTCAGCATCTAACCCAACACTCACACACTCTCTCAACTCAGCATCTAACCCAACACTCACACACTCTCACTTCCATATATAACCCAACACTCACACACTCTCATATCTCCACATCTAACCCAACACTCATACACTCTCACCCCCACATATAACCCAACACTCACTGTGTGATTGCTGGTACTGAATGTTACAAAACACATGCGATTGTTATTTATTCAAAGTCCCAGAAAGACATGTTCTGTCCTCATCAATCTCACTTTGCAGAGGGACCTGAGTGCATGTTGGTGCTGCATGATAATCAGAAACATGCACTTATTATTTATTTCAAGTCCCCAAGAGAAATGTTGTTCTCAGTTTTGGGAGAGGAGAGGCCTAACTGGAGGTGCTGAGCAGGAGAGAGGAGAGGGGGGTTGTGAGAGCAGGAAAGGCCTAACTGGAGGTGCTGAGCAGGAGAGGGGGGTTGTGGGAGAGAGGGGGATGAGGAGGAGGAGGAGTGGGGGGAGAGGGGGATGAGGAGGAGGAGGAGGAGTGGGGGGAGAGAGGGATGAAGAGGAGGAGGAGTGGGGGAGAGAGGGATGAGGAGGAGTGGGAGAGAGGGGGATGAATAGGAGATAGAGTGGGGGAGAGGAGAGGGGGGTTGTGGGAGCAGGTGACAACGTGACAGATGTGCTAATGGAGCTACTCGCACTGCTGCTGTACACAGAGCAGCAAGGGGAGCAGCCGGCTCCATTTGGGCTCATTAAAACCCCAGTTCCCTCTGTTCCCATTCAATGTGGATGAGACGTGAGGCGACAGGGAGATACAAAGGGCTCCAGGAAGTCAGGAAGCACGCATGGGCCCAGGTGCATCTTGGGTAAAGTGTGTTCAACAGGTAAGAAGGAGACAGAAAGATTGCACCTGGCAGGGACTGCCATGTAGTAACACGGAGGGAAGAGGATGTTATGTCCTACTTACATACACACAGAGAGAACACACACACACACACACACACACACATACACACACACACACACACACACACACACACACACACACATACACACACATATACAGACAGAACACATACTGTATATTCACATTTTAATGCTTTTATTTGGACCTTAACTACAGGGGAAGATTTACAGATCCAAATATTGAAGGAATACACTTAGGCAGGTCTGATCAAACACAGAATGCATACACAGACACGCAGACACACACACACACACACACACACACAGACACAGACACACACACACACACACACACACACACACACACACACACACAAACACACACACACACACACACACACACACACACACACACACGCACACATGGCCAGCTCACAGTGGGGGGCTGCTGTGCAGCATTTCTTGCAGTTGTTCCTATTGAGTCAGTTTGGAGCTTCTGTCCCTCCTCCCCCCCTCTCCTCATCCCCCTTTTCTCTCCTAACCCCCCTCCTCACCTCCCCTCTCCTCACTCTCCCTTTCTCTCCTCTCCTCTCCTAACCCCCCTCCTCCTCTCCTCCTCCTCTCCTCCTCCTCTCCTTTTCTCCAGTGACGGCTCCGGCGCCGGTCCGTGACACTGTCACGCTAATGACCCGGAAAAAAGCAAATGGGCTTCGCAGGGGCCCTAACGAGACAGCCACCATTAATTAATGAATTAATGAAATGATCCACTGGGCCTGCCTATGGCAGTGGTAATAAGCCCAAACATATGCACAGAACCTCAGTAATCAGCTCCCCCATGAGAGTATCTGTCATTGACGTGTGTGTGTGTGTGTGTGTGTGTGTGTGTGTGTGTGTGCGCGCGCGCACGCGTGTGTGTATGAGTGGGATTGCTAATTTGGTGTATTTGCATGAAAAAAACATTCATACTGTAGACATGTGTGTGTGTGTGTTTGTGTGTCTGTGAATGCATTGTTGGATAATGAATGGGAGCTATGGATAAGAAATTGATTGAATATTATCCTAATATATAGGACTCATGTTATAAGGGATGTATGAATTCATTATAAATGGATCAGTAAATGGAGGGTGAAGTCAAGCATAAAGCTATTATAAGCAATCATTGCCATCTCTTGCTAACTTTCCTCAAACATAATAATAATAGAGCATGACTGAACCTCATCCACTACAGTAATTTAGCAGGTCTGATTTCAGCACCACTGCGCTGGACAGCTCCCACACAGAGTAGATGAAAACAAGCACCGGGGCTCATCAATAGCCTACAAAGACACACCAATAGCCTATATATATATATAAGACACACCAATAGCCTATATATATATATAAGACACACCAATAGCCTATATATATATATGTATGTATATATGTATGTATATATATATATATATTGGGGCTCCCCTGCTCATGCTTCAGAATATGCACTCTTTTAGGAAATGGGTAGGACAAAACAAGTATCATTACAGTTTCCTCACACCCTGGACACAACCTTTGACCTCTGGACACAGCCACATCCTGGACACTGTCACACTCACGCCTGCACCTGACCACACTCAGGAGTTGACCCAAAGTGCTTTGCAGTTGAGGCGAGCACAAATAGATGATATAAGATACAGAGATCACAGCAAAATACAGTAGATTAATAGAGAACAGACATTCATTTCAGTAATAAATAGATAAAAACATGATGAATCATTAAAGGAATAAAAGTAGAGATAAAACAAGTGAGTCACAGGAGCTAGATCAGTATCACTTCAATACATAAATACATAAATACATAAAAGGAATACAAGTTAAGAGAACATAGGCAAAAAGAATAAAATGTAGCAAGATAAGGCAATTAAATTGGGTAAAATGATCAAATCAGAAAGAAACTAGATGAGAGGGTGTGAATTTGACAAAAAACTAACGTTAAAAACGAAGAGGCAGCTTCAGACCGACAAAAACGTTAAGGGGCAGCAAATAGTGAGAGAACAGTTGGAAGGATGGAGAAAGGACCACATATGGCCATACTACTGCCCCCATATGGCCATAATACTGCCCCTATACTGCCCCCATATGGCCATAATACTGCCCCCATACGGCCATACTACTGCCCCCATATGGCCATAATACTGCCCCCATATGGCCATAATACTGCCCCCATATGGCCATACTACTGCCCCCATACTGCCATACTACTGCCCCCATACTGCCCCCATATGGCCATACTACTGCCCCCATACTGCCATACTACTGCCCCCATACGGCCATACTACTGCCCCCATACTGCCCCCATATGGCCATACTACTGCCCCCATACGGCCATACTACTGCCCCCATACTGCCCCCATATGGCCATAATACTGCCCCCATACTGCCAAACTACTGCCCCCATACTGCCCCCATATGGCCATAATACTGCCATACTACTGCCCCCATACGGCCATACTACTGCCCCCATACTGCCCCCATATGGCCATAATACTGCCATACTACTGCCCCCCTACTGCCATACTACTGCCCCCATACTGCCATAATACTGCCCCTATACTGCCCCCATATGGCCATAATACTGCCCCCATACGGCCATACTACTGCCCCCATATGGCCATAATACTGCCCCCATATGGCCATAATACTGCCCCCATATGGCCATACTACTGCCCCCATACTGCCATACTACTGCCCCCATACTGCCCCCATATGGCCATACTACTGCCCCCATACTGCCATACTACTGCCCTCATACGGCCATACTACTGCCCCCATTACTGCCCCCATATGGCCATACTACTGCCCCCATACGGCCATACTACTGCCCCCATACTGCCCCCATATGGCCATACTACTGCCCCCATACTGCCATACTACTGCCCCCATACGGCCATACTACTGCCCCCATACTGCCCCCATATGGCCATAATACTGCCATACTACTGCCCCCATATGGCCATAATACTGCCATACTACTGCCCCCATACTGCCATACTACTGCCCCCATACTGCCCCCATATGGCCATACTACTGCCCCCATACTGCCATAATACTGCCCCCATATGGCCATACTACTGCCCCCATACTGCCCCCATATGGCCATACTACTGCCCCCATACAGCCATAATACTGCCCCCATATGGCCATAATACTGCCCCCATATGGCCATAATACTGCCCCCATACTGCCCCCATATGGCCATAATACTGCCCCCATACTGGCATAATACTGCCCCCATATGGCCATAATACTGCCCCCATATGGCCATAATACTGCCCCCATACTGGCATAATACTGCCCCCATATGGCCATAATACTGCCCCCATATGGCCATAATAGGCCTGCTGCCCCCATCTTTCTGTCTCACATAGTGTGCCATGATATGTATTATTATTTAACGCTTTTCAGTCCAAACACACAAATCTCTCTGTTCCTCGTCCTGTGTGTGACAGTCCTACTGTCATGCTACTGAGGCAGGACCACAGTGTGCTCCGGTATGAGAGTGCAAATGGGCTGTGTGTGTGTTTGGGGGGGGGGGGGGGGGTTCTAACACTGTGCCGTCGGCCAGTTTCCCCTCTTAAGGGTCCCTGAGTGATGATCTCATTGGGAGCTTTGCAGTCTCCGGTATGCTGATGCGCAGGTCTGCTGAGCCCGTGGGGCTCCTCCGGCTCCTCCGCAGATTGTTTTATAATCCTGCTGCGCTCTTAGTGGCTCCGCAGATTGTTTTATGATCCTGCTGCGCTCTTATTGGCTCCGCAGATTGTTTTATGATCCTGCTGCGCTCTTATTGGCTCCGCCAGCGCAGGAGAGTAGGCGCACGCAGGAGGAACAAGCGTCAGGGATTCTATTTTGTATGTCATCTTTTTTTGTTCTTACTTTCTTCACCGGGATGTGAATACCCTTTACTGATGAAACAAGCATATGGGCTCTTTGGCCACTTCTGTGCACTGAAGGACGCTGCGTACCCGTTTGGCCTGTCTATTGATCACTGCTGCATCACTCTGAGAAAGTCAGAGCAGTGGGTTTGGCATGTGGATCACAATCACATTCATGAGCTCCACGGTAACGGACAAACAGCAGAACAAAGCTGGTGTCCTTGAGTTGCGTTGAGTCACAAAGAAAACTCTCTGATGTGGAGGCATGTATGAGAGAGCGCTGTCCACCCAAGTGTCCAGTCGTGAGTCACCCGCGTATCCTTGGACGTTTGGTGACTTGGCTTAAGATGCTCTGCTTCGGGAGACGGCAATTAGGATGCCTCACGCACCTAACAAGTCCAGCACCCTCGGGGAGGTCTTAGCCCTGTCATAAACAAGGTCATCCTGGCGTCCAACTGTCACCACCCCAGAAGAGGAAAAAGCCTGAGTGACACAGCAAATGTAAGAGCTAGGGGTGACTGGAGAAGAGCCACGATCAAAAAGCTTTATAAATATTTAGTCAAAACGGGGGGTGCAAAAATGGATAACTTGTAAATCCCTTGTAGACTTTATGGACACAAAGTCTCGCTAAAGCATTCATGATGGGGATCAAAGCCTTGCTCCCTTTTCTCATGACACGAAGAGAATAATCTGTTCAGAATGTAAAGAGGGATTATTCAGTTTCTACTGTAATCCAAAGCGGAGGAGGACACCCGCAGCATATAACCGAGGGAGAGATTAGACAAGTATATAATGTTACATGTGAAAAGGTGGCCCTGATAAAAGAGAGAATCCGATTACCCACCCCCTCTATCTCTCTCGCTCTTTCTCTCTCTCTCTCTCTCTTTCTTTTTCCCTCTCTTCTCTGGAAGAGTGGCACGTTGATCTAATTCAATAAGGTGCTGATATGGCACGTGCGCTTTTTCAACACGAGTCCCAATTAGCCAGCGATGCTTAAAGGAGGGAGCGGCCTGCTCTGCCCCACTGCTGTTTGCTAATAGACCTGTCTAATAGAATTAGCGGCTAATGAGCAGCTCTACGCCTGTGACACACTCCGTTCGGAGTTCTGTCATCGTCGTTGTCATAGTCATCATCACTCTCCCAACACAGGAATCCTAATCTCTTTTTTTTGGTAATACTTTTCCGCTGGGGGTTTAGTGTCAACACGGAGCAAAAGGGACAAATCCCATTTTGTGCACAAAGGGTGGAGGAAGCTCATTGTGATTCCCTGCAAAGTCGCTGATCCCATTTCCAGTGGCCTGGCATGATCGGACCACGCGACCAGTGGGGAGGACTCGGAGCGCCAGATCAGTTTGATTTAAGAGCATCATCCGCCATGACACCCCCGATTAAAGTCTTAACATGGGGACTGACATCCCCAAATAAATGTTGGTAACACTTTACTTGAAGATTTCTACATAAAACTAACATGAAACTGTCACAACCCTAACTCTAACTTGTCATGGCAAAAACCGAATGACACTTGACAGAAGCGAGTGACAGAAGAGTTATGTCATAAACGTTTATAATTGTTTATAATGTTTATGACACGTTCATGACAGTGTCATGTCACTATTATGTAGCTACCTTCAAGTAAAGTGTAACCAAACCCTCTGAACTGAGGTGGACAAGCGGAGCAAAGAGATTACCAGGCAGCCACGGAGTCTGGACTCTATAACAGCATGTTGAGCCAGTGCATCAGCACAACAGAAATTAAATGAAAAGTTGTTAATTCTCAGAATATCCTCTGTCGATTAGCTGCACATCCAATCAAAGCTGTTTTAATCAAATGTGCTTTAATCTAATTAGATTTGATTGGTCTGTGAGTTCAGCAAACTGATTTGATTGGTCTGTGTGAAGTGGGATTTCTGGTGCTTGAAAAGGACTGACCCAATCTCTGACAGGGTGCAAGATGAGGAGCAGGAATGAACAGATGAGGACCAGGAATGAACAGATGAGGAGCAGGAATGAACAGATGAAGAGCAGGAATGAACAGATGAAGAGCAGGAATGAACAGATGAGGAAAAGGAACAGACTGAAGACGGCATAATAACGGAGGAAAAACAGATGAAGGAGTAAGAATAGAACTATGCAATGTTAAAGCTGTCACTGTGTGTCTGTGTGTGTGTGTGTGTGTGTGTGTGTGTGTGTGTGTGTGTGTGTGTGTGTGTGTGTGTGTGTGTGTGTGTGTGTGTGTGAGGCAGCTTGATATGCCAGTGCACATGCATCGCTGAGAGCAACCTGGGAGTGTCAGTGCTTCCTGTCAGTTGCCGTAGTGATGCATGTCAACCTATCAGAGTGGGGCGGTACCTGTAGCAGGGAATGCTTGAAGCGTTTGACACACTCCTCCATCTTCTGGAAGGCTCTGCCATTTTTGATCATTTCCTTCCAACAAAAATTCTACAATATCAGTCTCACTGTCTTCAAGCCCATCTAAAAGTCTTCCTCTAAACGTTGAGGCTCGGGATTTGTAACGCCAAGAAGTTGTGAGATAAAGATCAAGTAGTGGGTGTGAGGATGCTGCCAGCACAACTCAAATCAAATAAGAAGTTCCCAGGGCACTTTGGAGACAAGCACAGCTGGAAATCCACATTCAAATCACTACCAATATATGTACCTGATTTTCATATAATTTTATTTTCTATTATTTCCATGATTATTCGCATCAAAAATAATATTTTTATAATAAAATGTCAGTTGTAATGCACAGTCAGCTATAAAACTCTGGCACAGAGGTATGTGTGTGTGTCCTGTGCTATTAGGGGTGATATGTGTGTGTGTCCTGTGCTATTAGGGGTGATATATGTGTGTGTCCTGTGTGTGACAAAGTCCAAAATCAGGTCGGCCAATAGACCGGCAGCTGCCTCTGTGACTGACTCTGTTACTGGCTATGTGACTGGCTCTGACTCTGTGACTGACTCTGTGACTGGCTCTGACTCTGTGACTGACTCTGGCTCTGGTTTTGGTTCTGGGCTGAATCTGCGTCAGAGGCTCCTCGGCATCAGCAGATAAATGCAGCCGGCAGAACTGGGACTGCATTGAAATTCCAGCCTTGGCATGGGGGGGTTTGGGGAGCAGAGGGGATATTTTTGGCAGCGTTGCCCAAATGGAAATTGTAATTTTGAGGAGACCTTTAAACTGCGCGTGGAAGTTTAGAGGCAGCCAGCGATTTATCACTCTGAAGGATGTAGGGCAGCGCTGTAGCCCACTGGACACTGCATGCTGATGGAGCGCGCAGAGGGAGGCAGGGCGGGCTCATCTACAGTGGTATGGAGCGCACAGAGGCCCATCTACAGTGGTATGGAGCGCACAGTGGTATGGAGGCTCATCTACAGTGGTATGGAGCGCACAGAGGCTCATCTACAGTGGTATGGAGCGCGCAGAGGCTCATCTACAGTGGTATGGAGCGCACAGTGGTATGGAGCGCACAGTGGTATGGAGCGCGCAGAGGCCCATCTACAGTGGTATGGAGCGCGCAGAGGCCCATCTACAGTGTTATGGAGCGCGCAGAGGCCCATCTACAGTGGTATGGAGCGCGCAGAGGCCCATCTACAGTGGTATGGAGTGCGCAGTGGTATGGAGGCTCATCTACAGTGTTATGGAGCGCGCAGTGGTATGGAGTGCGCAGTGGTATGGAGGCTCATCTACAGTGGTTTGGCTCGGGCTGCCAGGGACAGCTGGAGTGGACGGCAAAGAGGAGGAGAAACATGTCAGGGTCCCTGAGCACGGCCATCTTCACCCCAGGAGCAACCCGAGGGAGGAGGAAGAGTGGGAGGAAGAGAGGGAGGGAGGAAGAGTGGGAGGAAGAGAGGGATGAAGAGAGGTGGGAGGAAGAGAGGGATGAAGAGAGGGATGAAGAGAGGGAGGGAGGAAGAGTGGGATGAAGAGAGGGAGGGAGAGATGGATGAAGAGAGGTGGGTGGAAGAGAGGGAGGAAGGAAGAGAGGGATGAAGGGAGGTGGGAGGAAGAGAGGGAGGGATGAAGGGAGAGAGGTGGGAGGAAGAGAGGGAGGGATGAAGGAAGAGAGGTGGGAGGAAGATAGGGAGGAAGGAAGAGAAGTGGGAGGAAGAGAGGGAGGGATAAAGGAAGAGAGGTGGGAGGAACAGAGGGAGGAAGGAAGAGAAGTGGGTGGAAGTGGGGTGACGAGAGAGGGAGTAAGGAAGAGCTGATGGAAATGGAACACCAGTTGGAGAAAGTTCCGGAAAAAAGCTCATCACCTCTGCCAGGTGTCCATATGAACTTGCAGCTGTCCAGTCACACACATACACACGCACACGTATGCACACACACACACACACACACACACACACACACACACACACACACACACACACACACACACAGGCACACACACACACACAAACACACACACACACATGCACACACACACACACACACTTTCAATTCCCATAGTTCTAATTCTGTATGTGTATGGGTGTGTACCGAATAACAAATGCACTCATAGCTTTAGCAGCGGTAATTATACTTCCTAGACCTGACCTCAACCTTCCTAGATGCTGTAACAGGCAACAGCAGTCAACAGTACAGACCGACTTTAACTACACCCAACCAAACTCCACTAGCACACCAGGATGCTAGCAATAAACAGCAATTTGAACTTGGAGTGTAGTCTAGCATCATTAGGCTCAACTCATATAGAGTAGGTGCTTACAAACCCAAGGTCACCAGGAACACATACTGTGGAGAGCTAGTGTAGCGAAGGGAGAGAGCAGTCGCCCCACCCAGCCAGATCCCCGGATCTCTGGGGCACCGAACCTGCAGATTGACCGCAACGCCAAAGACCAGGCTCAGTGGTATGGCAGTCAGAGTGCATACTCAACCGTAGTGACCGCACTCTGTCACAGAGAGCATATCTGTGGTTGGCTGTAAGTCGCTTTGGATAAAAGCAGCTTTTAACAGAACAACAACATAAATCGCATTATGAACTAACCTGCAGTGCACAGAAAGCTGAGAACCTAGAGGGGGATGTAATGTGTTGCTGCTGTTGTTGTTGGGCGATGGCTACCTTTGCAACAGAGCTGCCCCTGATCTGGTCAAGACAAAAGAGCATCACTTTGCAGCTACCAGCACTAAGCTATACAGTCAGACTCATCAGGTACCATGGCAGCTACCAGCACTAAGTTATACAGTCAGACTCATCAGTTACCATGGCAGCTACCAGCACTAAGTTATACAGTCAGACTCATCAGTTACCATGGCAGCTACCAGCACTAAGTTATACAGTCAGACTCATCAGTTACCATGGCAGCTACCAGCACTAAGTTATACAGTCAGACTCATCAGGTACCATGGCAGCTACCAGCACTAAGTTATACAGTCAGACTCATCAGTTACCATGGCAGCTACCAGCACTAAGTTATACAGTCAGACTCATCAGTTACCATGGCAGCTACCAGCACTAAGTTATACAGTCAGACTCATCAGGTACCATGGCGGCTGTAAGACACACACCCCACAGATCAAGGCTGTTATGTGGATGAGTGTCCTGATCTCCAAGCAAGCACACCTCTCAGAAGACAAAAAGACATGTACGTTATAAGCGCCTAATGACCAGCTAATACATGTACGTTATAAGCGCCTAATGACCAGCTAATACATGTACGTTATAAGCGCCTAATGACCAGCTAATACATGTACGTTATAAGCGCCTAATGACCAGCTAATACATGGCAGTTTTTTTCAGTAAGGAATTCACAGCCTTGCTGTTTTATTTTCCAACCGCATAATTATGTGCCTGTGACATTAAGCTATGATGGGAAGAAAAACAAAAAGAAAACTGCAAAATGCTAAAATAACCAAAGCTTCATTCTCACTCAGTAATACTTTACAAAGTAGGTTTGTCCCTTCAGGCTCTCTATGCATATGCGCAAAAATGACAGAGGCAAAATTAATTTTTCAAAATAACTAAAATGCATGTAACAATTATTCACTTAATTTCATGGCATATTGTTGTCCAAAACTGAGCTAATTAAATAACCATTGACAATTTAAAATGTCTGTTCAATGCCACACACGAGATGTGATTGCCATGGGCGTTGAGTCCAAACTACTTCAACAAACCGGAGATGTAATTAAACTGCAGCCAGCAGTACAAAAAACACTTAAATAGGAATGCTTTGTGTCATTGTCAGTTTATATAGGTTTATTTCATACTATTTAAAAGTTATTTAAAAGTGTATAAAAAGTGTAAAAGTTTATATTCTGCATACTGAAATGGGAGCAGTTTGAGTCAATGTTCTGAACATCAATGCCAATGTAATTATTTTTTCCTATAGTGTAAGATTTTCTGAAGACTTGACTATATTTGTTTTAAAGCACGCAGGCACCGGGTTGAGTTGTGATACTGAGGCTTGGTTGGATGGGGCCAACAGTATGTTTGTGCTCTTGCTCCAGGAGATGGCCTGGTGTGTGGTGTGTGGGGGCCTGGTGTGTGGTGGCCTGGTGTGTGGTGTGTGGTGTGTAAGGGCCTGGTGTGTGGTGTGTGGAGGCTGGTGTGTGGTGTGTGGTGTGTGGTGTGTGGGGGCCTGGTGTGTGGGGGCCTGGTGTGTGGTGTGTGGAGGCTGGTGTGTGGTGTGTGGTGTGTGGAGGCTAGTGTGTGGTGTGTGGTGTGTGGGGGCCTGGTGTGTGGAGGCTGGTGTGTGGTGTGTGGAGGCTGGTGTGTGGTGTGTGGGGGCCTGGTGTGTGGTGTGTGGGGGCCTGGTGTGTGGTGTGTGGGGGCTAGTGTATGGTGTGTGGAGGCTGGTGTGTGGTGTGTGGGGGCCTGGTGTGTGGTGGTGGTGTGTGGTGTGTGGGGGCCTGGTGTGATGTGTGGTGTGTGGGGGCCTGGTGTGATGTGTGGTGTGTGGGGGCCTGGTGTGTGGTGTGTGGGGGCCTGGTGTGTGGTATGTGGAGGCTGGTGTGTGGTGTGTGTGGTGGTGGTGGTGTGTGGTGGTGTGTGGTGGTGGTGTGTGGTGTGTGGGGGCCTGGTGTGTGGTGTGTGGGGGCCTGGTGTGTGGTGTGTGGGAGCTGGTGTGTGGTGTGTGGTGTGTGGGGGCCTGGTGTGTGGCCACTGGCTCCTGGGAGTGTCCTGCATGTCAGAACATGAAGGTTGTGGGGCAGTAAACTCCTCCTTTTGTTCCTGTACACACACTCTCTCTCTCTCTCTCTCTCTCTCTCTCTCTCACACACACACACACACACACACACTGTTCGGCGTGCTCCTGACAAGTCAGCACCCCTAAGACTAATAGCAGAGGTTTTTATTGGGTTCCATCAGAAGCAGCCACCGGGGATCCTTCCTGGAGGTGCTGAGCTTTAGACAGGAATAAAGGGACAAGGACGAATGTAAATCTATAATCTGAGGAGCCGTATGTGTGGAATAAAGGGACAAGGACGAATGTAAATCTATAATCTGAGGAGCCGTATGTGTGGAAGCACAGACTCAAAGACCAGGGCCCTCTGGGGGTCATTTATACCACTCCTGTGTTGTGCTGTGTTGAGCTGCTGTTGATTTTGCTATGTGTTTGTGTTGTGTTCATGTCGTGTCGTGTCGTGTTATGCTGTCTGCAATAACATTTGTATTTGTGCTGTAAGTGATGATGTTTGTAGTTGTGTGCTGTTAGTGATGATGTTTGTAGTTGTGTGCTGTTAGTGATGATGTTTGTAGTTGTGTGCTGTTAGTGATGCATGTACAATTATGTGATGATGTGATTAGGGGCAGCCGTGGCTTACTGGTTAGCGCTTCGGACCTGTAACCGGAGGGTTGCCGGTTCCAACCCCTGACCAGTAGGCACGGCTGAAGTGCCCTTGAGCAACCCTAACTCACTGCTCCCCGAGCGCCGCTGTTGTAGGCAGCTCCCTGCGCCGGGATTAGTGTGTGCTTCACCTCACTGTGTGTACACTGTGTGCTGTGTGTGTTTCACTAATTCACGGATTGGGATAACAAAGAGACGACCCAGAAAACCCAGACGACCCAAAGCTGTGGTTCTGCTCTGAGGCTAGTAGATCATAAACCCAGACGACCCAAAGCTGTGGTTCTGCTCTGAGGCTAGTAGATCATAAACCCAGACGACCCAAAGCTGTGGTCTGGTGCTGTGTGCTGGGCCCGGGGGTGTGCGGACTCATCTCTCAGCTAGGCGGGGGTAGGTAAATCTGGTCTCAGTGTGAGCTTTTGTCTCTGCGGCCAGTCATACATCAGCATGTGCCAGATTGCAGATCGGGATAGTGGCGGTGATTTGTGGCAGAGCAGTGAGCAATATATTCCAAACATTAACTACTTGAAAAACAGACTTTCCCTTCATCCCTTGCTCTCTCTCTCTCTCTCTCTCTCCCTCTCCCCCCTCTCTCTCTCTCTTTCTCTGTGTGTAGTCCTTCATTCCTTTCAGGAATCGTGATGGTTCATGAATCAGACCATCGAGGACAAGACATGGTGGTATGGTGAACTTGTGTATCATCATATGTAAATAGGCAGAGGAAATAGTAGAGATACGAATAGAATACACACATTACCATACCGTTAGCAAACCGACACTATTGTCATTGATCATTTACCTCGACATTCATGAAAAATATATTATTCAATAGAAGAAAGGATTTTAAAAGTCAATGTCCATCTCCCTCTCGCTATATATTTCCATCCCTCTCTCTCTCTCTTTCTGTCTTTCTGTCCCTCTATCTCTCTCTCTCTTCCCCTCAGTTGCATATCTGTCACTGCCCCCAATCTCTGAGTGTGAGTCTGAAAGAAAGAAAGGCCAAAAAGGAAAGAAAGGGATAGTAAAACATCTTCCTCTCTCTCTCTCTCTCTCTTTCTTTATTTCAGTCACTCTCTCTCTGCATTTCTTTCTTTCTCTCAGATCCCTCTCTCTCTCTCTCTCCCTCTCTCTTTCTTTATTTCCCTCTCCCTCTCTCTGCATCTCTTTCTTTCTCTCAGGTCCCTCTCTCCCTCTCCCTCTCTCCCTCTCTCCCTCCCAGCTTCCATCCACTCAGATATGCAGCGGGGCAGCTGAGGAGTGGAGAGGGGGTGGTGTGGAGAGGGGGTGGAGTGGAGAGGGGGTGGTGTGGAGAGGGGGTGGTGTGGAGAGGGGGTGGTGTGGAGAGGGGGTGGTGTGGAGAGGGGGTGGTGTGGAGCGGGGGTGGTGTGGAGCGGCGCAGTGCGGACTGTCTCTCAAGCTCCGGCCCTCTACTCAACAGGAACAGATCTGTCTCCGCTTCAGCAGCATCACAAGTGATGGAGCGGAGGGGAGGGAGGGATGGAGAGAGGGGGGGGGTTACATGAGAGGGAGGGAGAGAGGGAGGGGGGGGTTACATGAGAGGGAGGGAGAGAGGGAGAGGGGGGGGGGTTACATGAGAGGGAGGGAGAGAGGGAGAAAGGGACAGAGAGAGAGGGGGGGTTACATGAGAGGGAGGGAGAGAGGGAGAAAGGGACAGAGAGAGAGAGAGAGAGAGTTGCTGCATCTAAAAGTGGAATACTTTATTGTCTCCAGAAGTCTGATGAGGAATGTGAGGCTCTGAGATGACAAGAGCAGGGAAACTTACTCAGGCTGGCAGGGGGAGTGTGTGCGTGTGTGTGTGTGTGTGTGTGAGCGAGACAGAGATGTGAATGGCTTTGGCTGTGAATATGGTATAAAGAAGGTATGTATAAGCTGCTTGATCAAATCTACCAATGCAAATAACAGTAGAGCCTCTATTCCGACCAGGAAGCTGATATAAACAGATAAAAACCGTTACTTTGCTGTAGTGCGGAGGCACATGGAAGTGGAACCTCAGGGAAGATTTCATCAGCCTGCTCAGCAAACAGTTTGTTCACTGAAACTGTCCAGTGAATCCTCTAAAACAGCCTGACAAAAGGCAGTTGTGATAAAAACCGTACACTGTTGTGCAAAGCTTGAAGAAAGCATGAAATGAAAGCCAGCATTGCTTTCCATGTGACGGGTTAGATTCTGGTGCTGGGGAAGCTTCAGCACCATGGATAGCACTTGCCATACAGAAGCATAAAGTTGCTTTAAACTGTGCTATGTAAATGAAATAACTTGACTTGACTTATCACACTCCACCCATTCTGTAGTCAATCTCTGGCTTCATCCCAAAAATTAGGGATAAAAGAAATAAATAAAAAAGCAGATAATTCTATATAGAACACTATTAAAATAGTACAACTTACAAATGAGCAGATAAAACATTAAAAATAAAGACTAACAAACGTAGAGGGCATTACATCAGCAGACACAGGAGAGGATGATGACACTGGGATGTTTATATTCCTAGTCAGAGAAGTTCCTTGAGGTCCAGACATTCTGGGGCATAACCTATTTTTTACAGTCTATGGGCATAACTGATTTATCAGAAGTGGAATGTTGCTACCTTGTTGCCACGTTAACCCACAGTGTTTGTGTCTGTTGCCCACGGCGATGTCTGAGAGCAGACGTCTGCACCTTTGGGTCAGAGTGCCTTTTAAAGAGCAAAGCCTGAGAAGCCAACTGGCTCTGATCATGAGCTACACGCAAGGTTGCCAGCCAAAACAAAATAGAGAATGACCTGAAATGGACACTGGCTATTTGTTTAGTGGGTTTCAAGTTCATTATGTATTGTATTTAGGTAATCAAATATGACTGTATCTTTCACTATAAATTAAATTATGCCTTGTTGATTTTATGCATGTGTATCAAATATATCAATACAAATAAACATGTAAAATGCAATGTGTAGCCTACAAACACAAAGTGTGTGTGCACACAGGCATGCTTGCATGCATATATTGAGTAGGTATGCGGTAGTGTATTCCAGGTTTCCCACTGAGAGACAGGAGGGGTGTGCAGCTAAAGCTTTGCTGTTTCTTTAAGTGTCTGGAGGTTGCTTTGCTTGGCCTTGTTTGGATGCACCTTATTCCCCAGCAGCAGTAGCAGTAGCAGCAGCAGCAGCAGCAGCAGTAGTAAAAAGTAAAAAGCAATCAGTCTTCCCACCAGGCCAGCAATCAGCGCCAGCCCCACTCTATTACCCCACACACAGCCCCACTCTATTACCCCAAACACAGTACACAGCCCCACTCTATTACCCCGCACACAGTACACAGCCCCACTCTATTACCCCAAACACAGTACACTCTATTACCCCGCACACAGTACACAGCCCCACTCTATTACCCCAAACACAGTACACAGCCCCACTCTATTACCCCGCACACAGCCCCACTCCATTACCCCAAACACAGTACACAGCCCCACTCTATTACCCCGCACACAGTACACAGCCCCACTCTATTACCCCGCACACAGTACACAGCCCCACTCTATTACCCCACACACAGTACACAGCCCCACTCTATTACCCCACACACACTCTATTACCCCACACACAGTACATAGCCCCACTCTATTACCCCACACACAGTACACAGCCCCACTCTATTACCCCACACACAGTACACAGCCCCACTCTATTACCCCACACACAGTACACAGCCCCTGTTCCTTGTGGTCAGCTCCATACTGTTCCTTGTGGTCAGCTCCATACTGTATCAGTAAGTGGTCAGTTCATGGCCATCATGTGGGCGTGTGCTGTCTCACTGTGTACATCCTGGTAGCTTGCAGTGGGCCGCTATGCTGCAGGACAGACGCCATCATTCATATCCTCATTAGTGTCAGCAGAACAGCTGGCACAGCAACTCAGAGAAACAAAGACTCCTGAACTACCCTGTCTGCATAGGAGAACCATTTACTGGCCCATAGATGTGTCATCAAGGACTGGCCCATAGATGTGTCAGCAAGGACTGGCCCATAGATGTGTCATCAAGGACTGGCCCATAGATGTGTCATCAAGGACTGGCCCATAGATGTGTCAGGGTGCTTCTGCATCTGGAGTAGCATGAGCAGAGCAAAACCAGAGGAGCTCCCAGGACAAGAGAGAAGAGGAGGGGAGTGGAGAGGAGTGGAGAGGAGAGAAGAGGAGGGGAGAGGAGAAGAGAGGAGGAGAGAGGAGAGAAGAGAGGAGAGGAGGGGAGAGGAGAGGAGAGGAGAGGAGAGAAGAGGAGGGGAGAGGAGAGAGGAGAAGAGAGAGGAGAGAAGAGAAGAGAGGAGAGGAGGGGAGAGGAGAGGAGAGGAGAGGAGAGAAGAGGAGGGGAGAGGAGAGAGGAGAAGAGAGGAGGGGAGAGGACAGGAGAGAGGAGAGGAGGGGAGAGGAGAGGAGAGGAGAGGAGAGAGGGGGAGAGGAGAGGGGAGAGGAGAAGAGAGGAGAAGAGAGAAGGGGAGAGGAGAGGAGAGAGTGAGTGTGTTCTATACTGCTGGGTTACCCAGACAGATGGGCAGAGAAGGAGGTGAGAGGTTGTTGAGGAGAGAAGAGAGAGTTCACCGGAGCGACAAATACGTGAAATGTAGATATTTTTTATTATTTAAGGTGTCAACATAAGGACTAACGTTTCGACGTGTGCCACGTCTTCATCAGAGTCAAGGTTGTTGGTGATGTGGAAGATCTCAGGGGGCCTCCTCCTCCTCCTCCTCCTCCTCTGCCACATTCACATTCTCTCCTCTTCTTTCTCCTCCTCCTCCTCCCCTCCTCCTCCACCACCCATAGAGAGTGGCTTTACGGACTGAGGAAGAACAAGCGGGACAGTTTCATCCCAGCTCCGAAATGCCATGGGAAGAAGGTACATAAAGCAAAGACCTGATGAAAGCTGATGAGATGTCCCCACGGTTCTTTAAACAGAGACATGTTCTCAGGGATGACATGACGAGAGTGCCCACGGTTCTTTAAACAGAGACATTCTCAGGGATGACATGACGAGAGTTCCCATGGTTCTTTAAACAGAGACATGTTCTCAGGGATGACATGACGAGAGTTCCCATGGTTCTTTAAACAGAGACATGTTCTCAGGGATGAAATGACGAGAGTCACTCAGTTGCTCCCTTACTCACTCACACACTCAGCCACTCTTTTCCACACGTACACATACAGCCAAATATATGTGACAATACATACATACTGTATGGGTGTGTGTGTGTGTGTGTGTGTGTGTGTGTGTGTGTGTGTGTGTGTGTGTGTGTGTGTGTGTGTGTGTGTGTGTGTGTGTGTGTGTGCGCTCATTTTCAGCCTTGTAGAATTCCCACAAAGCAGCTCAGCAGCTAACGTCTTTTGCACTGGGGCATTTCTCTGATTTCCAGATTAAAGCTGTGTGTGTGTGTGTGTGTGTGTGTGTGTGTGTGTTCAGTTTTGTAATGGGGCATTTCTCTGATTCCCAGATTAAAGCTCTAATGGGTCTCCATTAAATTACTCTCTAATTGGATTGTGGCTGGAGCCATGAAATAGAGGTAAACACAAGCTCTATGTGACACCCTGTTATCTCCTGTTTTCTCCTCTCCTCTCCTCTCATCTCCTCTCTTCTCTTCTCATCTTCTCTCTTCTCCTCTCTTCTCATCTCCTCTCTTCTATTCTCTTCTCATCTTCTCTCATCTCCTCTCCTCTCATCTCCTCTCTTCTCTTCTCATCTCCTCTCTTCTCTTCTCATCTTCTCTCATCTCCTCTCCTCTCATCTCCTCTCTTCTCTTCTCATCTCATCTCATCTCATCTCTTCTCATCTTCTCTCCTCTCATCTGTTCTCTTCTCCTTTCTTTTCTTGTTTTCTCTTCTCTCTTCTCTTGTTTTCTCTTCTCCTCTCCTCTCTTCTCTTCTCCTCTCTGCTCCTCTCTTTTCATCTCCTCTCCTCTCTTCTTCTCACCTCTCCTCTCTTTTCCTCTGTTCTTCTGTCCAATATGAACATGGCATGAGTGTCATTTCAGACAAGCTGAAAATCAAAATGATCCCCAAGTGATGACTTCACACCAGAAGCTCTGAGAGACAAAAGCACACTCACAGAGAGAGAAATGATATTGACCAAAGGAGCTCCATTACAGTAAGCTACTAAAATGGGATCTATTCAGTGGTTGCTATGCTACCAAGGGACAAATAGAACACTTGAAAGTTTCCTCCGAGAGTGTGGTGTGTGCATGACGGAGACACAGGTGGAGTTCGGGATGGGGTTGAGATCCCTGATGTAGTTTTCAGGGGGAGAGGGATGCTGAGTTGTAGACCTGGGTTCACACACAGACTAATGACACTACAAAATACAAAACAAAACACTGAGAAAGCTCAAACGGCGTGGCAGCATGAGCCGCTTGCTTTGATATTGCCTGGTGCTGTTGACATCACATAAGCCTGGAAGTCTAGAAAAGAGTTCTGCTAACTCTGCTCTCTGTCTCAACTCTCTACTGATGCATCTCAGACATGCGTTTTATACTGCTTTTAATCTCAGACATGCGTTTATACTGTTTTCTTTCTCATAATGGCCACATCAATGGTTCCAGTGGCACACACATAACCTGAAGGATGAGGAAATGATGGAGGAACATGGCTGAGAGAATGTAGAACAGCAGAGATGTGGAAGAACATGGCCAAGAGAACGTAGAGAATGTAGAACAGGGGAGATGTGGAGGAACATGGCCAAGAGAACGTAGAACAGGGGAGATGTGAAGGAACATGACCAAGAGAACGTAGAACAGGAGAACAGGGGAGATGTGGAGGAACATGACCAAGAGAACGTAGAACATGAGAACAGGGGAGATGTGGAGGAACATGGCCATGAGAACAGGGGAGATGTGGAGGAACATGACCAAGAGAACGTAGAACAGGAGAACAGGGGAGATGTGGAGGAACATGGCCAAGAGAACGTAGAACAGGAGAACAGGGGAGATGTGGAGGAACATGGCCATGAGAACGTAGAACAGGAGAACAGGGGAGATGTGGAGGAACATGGCCATGATAACAGGGGAGATGTGGAGGAACATGGCCATGAGAACGTAGAACAGGAGAACAGGGGAGATGTGGAGGAACATGGCCATGAGAACAGGGGAGATGTGGAGGAACATGGCCATGAGAACGTAGAACAGGAGAACAGGGGAGATGTGGAGGAACATGGCCATGAGAACAGGGGAGATGTGGAGGAACATGGCCATGAGAACGTAGAACAGGAGAACAGGGGAGATGTGGAGGAACATGGCCAAGAGAACGTAGAACAGGAGAACAGGGGAGATGTGGAGGAACATGGCCATGAGAACGTAGAACAGGAGAACAGGGGAGATGTGGAGGAACATGGCCATGAGAACGTAGAACAGGAGAACAGGGGAGATGTGGAGGAACATGGCCATGAGAACGTAGAACAGGAGAACAGGGGAGATGTGGAGGAACATGACCAAGAGAACGTAGAACATGAGAACAGGGGAGATGTGGAGGAACATGGCCATGAGGACAGGGGAGATGGGAATGAGGAGAAGAGAAGAATGACAGCAGGATACGATCTAAAAACAAACAAGCAACTGGGGAATTGCCTTTGGCCGCCCAGCACGCACACACACATGCATACAAAGAGACATGGTGGCCTCTTCAATGTGTGTGTGTGTGTGTGTGTGTGTGTGTGTGTGTGTGTGTGTGTGTGTGTGTGTGTGTGTGCATCCTCTGTGACCTTCTCTGAGGGAGAGGAGAAATGATAATTGCCTGGCTCTTCCTGTCTCTCCTGGCGTGAGTATTGCAGAGTAGAGATGCGCGGTTCGCGGTTACAGCCGCGGACTCCGCGGTTAAACCGCGGATCGGGCGGATGACGTGAAGAAATATAATATTTTAATTAAATTCGGGCGGGTGGCGGTTGAAACAATCAAATGAAAAAAATATAGCCTATACATTGTTAAATTGTGTTACCTACATCCGAAAAAAACGAGCACACTTTGAACTAGTCAAATTTTCATCAGGCAGTTTGGCCTAGTTGCTTCCATGCATGCTGCTTTGTTTATCTATCAGAGACGGTGTTGCGGAATTGGTGTATTCCGATGTTTCACTGAGCAACCCCTCACGCACGCACACACACACACACACACACACACACACACACTAAAGGTAACACAGTTTAAATTAAGTAGCCTATCGTAGCCTAACAGCATGTTTTTCTCTCCAGTGTGCAATAAGAAAGTAGAATAGGCTACAGTGCAAGTTGACCGATGATTCATCTCCCATGTCGCGTCTCGTTGCAGAGCCTTGGTAGGCCACTAAGCAAATCTGCAACCTATGAGCCCAGCTGCCAGTATTGGAGGAGGCCTAAACATCTCGTAGATGAGACTGACTGGGTTATTTTGTTTCGATATTATATATAAAACACATAGTCATTTTAGCCTACCATTCAGGGAATAGGCATTTAAAAGGGAGACAGATTGGTGTGATATGACTCAGAACTGACATCGGGCAATGGCAGTGCGAGATGTTCGGAACGTAAGAGCTAAAACTTCTACAAGCTCAGTAACATCCACAGCGGAAAAAAGAAGGTAAGAAAAATAGTCGGGAAACTTAGATGTGTAAGGCAAGCAAGCAAGTTGTTACTAAAAATGTAAACATGCACGTTGCACTGCTGTGCGGTGGGTTACAGTGCGTAAAGTAGCCTATTAATGTGAATGACTTATTTTATTAAGGATTTCTTTCTTTTTGCAAAAAATAAAGTACAATAGGCATTAATTAGTAGGCTAAATAGCAGCATGTTGAAATGATGTGCTAAATTGCGTTTTTTATTACAATGATACAATTGTAGGCTACAGGCTGCGTTTTATTTGGAGACTTTTGCGAGACAGAGACTGAGTTTGCTGCTGATATTCTGGGGATAGGCTACAACATAGCAAATGTAGGACTAGCCTTTTAATATATTTGCTGCATTGGATCAGTCTTTCTAGAACAGGCAAGAGCTTTCTAGCCTCACGTCAGCAGCACCGCATCACCCATATACATTAAAACAACCAGCGGATGGCGGGCGGGTGCGGATTTGAAAATTGGTCAAAAAACGTTGGTGCGGATGGATGGCGGATGGATGATAAGTTTTGTTATGCGGTTACGGTTGAAATAATAGCCCATCCGCGCATCTCTATTGCAGAGTGACACGAGGAAGCAAGTCCTCTCAAGTTCAGGAGCGATGAAGAGTGAAGGGATAAGCACGACCGATACACAGTCCTCCCCCCCTCTCTCTCTCTTCTTCTCTCTCTCACTCTCTTCCTCTTCCCCATCCCTCTCTCATACTTACCCCATCTCAATACATCTACTTTTCCTCCCTCTCTCCCTTTCACTCTTTCTTTTCCTCCTCTCTTTATTTCTCCTCTCTGTCTCTCCATCTTCCCTTTCTTTCCTCTTCCTTTTCATCTCTTTGCTCCCTCTCTTTCTGTGCCTCTCTCATCTCCCCCTTTTTCTCATCCCTCTCTCTCTCTCTGTCCCCCTCTTCCCTGCTGAGTTGTTATGGTAACATGATGGAGTGAGGAGACACATGCAGGTGTGGCTGAGTTGTTATGGTAACATGATGGAGTGAGGAGACACATGCAGGTGTGGCTGAGTTGTTATGGTAACATGATGGAGTGAGGAGGCACATGCAGGTGTGGCTGAGTTGTTATGGTAACATGATGGAGTGAGGAGGCACATGCAGGTGTGGCTGAGTTGTTATGGTAACATGATGGAGTGAGGAGACACATGCAGGTGTGGCTGAGTTGTTATGGTAACATGATGGAGTGAGGAGGCACATGCAGGTGTGGCTGAGTTGTTATGGTAACATGATGGAGTGAGGAGACACATGCAGGTGTGGCTGAGTTGTTATGGTAACATGATGGAGTGAGGAGGCACATGCAGGTGTGGCAGGTGGTTTCAACTGCAGCAGCAGCACTGGGGACAACAGGGGAGAGAGAGAGAAGGAGGAGAGAGAGAGAGAGAGAGAGAGAGAGAGAGAGAGAGAGAGAGACAGAGAGAGAGAGAGAGAGAGAGACAGAGAGAGAGAGAGAGAGAGAGAGAGAGAGAGAGAGAGAGAGAGAGAGAGAGGGGAGTAAGAGAGGGGAGTGAGAGAGGGGGGACAGGAAAGGGAGCCTACAGAAGTAGAGATAATGTTTCATTACATTTACACAACCCCCCACCCCCACACACACACACACACACAACCCCCCGCTTTTATTGGAGAGGACAAACCCTGAGCCCCACTTTCCAAATGAAACACAGTCACAGCTGAGCACACAGCTCTCACACCCACTCTCTCTCTCTCACACACACACACACACAAACACACACACACACACACACACTCTCTCTCACTGTGCCTGCTTGAGCACAGCATGGTGTGCCATGTAGAAAGGGAAGTGAGCTGAGCCTGCCGAAGGGAGGGAATGGAGAGATGTATAGGCAAAAATGGTATGGGCTAAAAAAGGAGAAAGAGAAAGAGGGGGAAGAGAGAGAGAAAGGAAGAAAGAGCGAGTAAGAGAGTTTTTGCAAAAATGAGAAAGCAAAAAATTTAAATGTTTCTGAGCTGTGGTGAGGAGGATCAAACAGCACTTTGATATTTCAGTCACTTTAATGACTGTGTATGTGCTGAGGGGAGGAAAGGTCAGGAGAAGGTAATGAGCTCATATTAAAAGTGCCTACACCAGGGTGTGTGTGTGTGTGTGTGTGTGTGTGTGTGTGTGCGCGCGCGTGTGTGTGTGTGTGTGTGAGCAAGCGAGCGAAGACAGAGAAGAGACAGAATCTGTATGAACAGACATAATGTGTCCCTATGTCTGTGTTTTGTGCATGGAGAGAGAACTATTGTACTTGGATGTTAAGTGTGTGTGTGTGTGTGTGTGTGTGTGTGTGTGTGTGTGTGTGTGTGTGTGTGTGTGTGTGTGTGTGTGTATGTGTGAGAGAGAGGGCACATTAGAGATTTAGTGGAGAAGAGAGTGAAAAGCTATACTCACACTAAACAAGGCGAGAAAGATGAATGACGCAAATAGACCACCGGATAATGAGTAGCACTGACAGAGAGAGAGAGAAGAGGAGGAGGAGGGGGTGAGAAAGAGAGAAAAAGAGAAAGAGAGAGGAGAGGAGGAGGGGGGGTGAGAAAGAGAGAGAGAGGAGAAGGGGTTGAGAAAGAGAGAGAGGAGAGGAGAGGAGGGGTTGAGAAAGAGAGAGAGGAGAGGAGAGGAGGGGTTGAGAAAGAGAAAAAGAGAAAGAGATGGATAACACCGCAGATGGAGAGGAATAGATGAGAGAAAGAAAGAGACAAATCAGAGAAGCAGGAGAGGAGGAGAGGAGGTGAGGAGGAGAGGAGGAAGAGAGGAGGAGAGGTGGACAGGAGGAGAGGAGGAGAGGAGGGGAGGAGGAGAGGTGGGGAGGAGGGGGAGAGGAGGAGAGGAGGAGAGGAGGGGAATTGGCATCAATACAGAGAGCCATTACAGCAGTGATAATGCTGGATCTATATCCTGTGTGTGTGTGTGTGTGTGTGTGTGTGTGTGTGTGTGTGTGTGTGTGTGTGTGAGCATGTGCATGTATGTGTGATAGTGTTAGGGTGTGTGTATGTGTGCATCTATGTCAACTGTGCCTGTGTGCCTGTGTGTATGTGTGTGTGTGTGTGTGTGTGTGTGTGTGTGTGTGTGTGTGGGCGTGCCAGCAATCCAACAAAACAAAGAAAACTCCTGATCGACTTCTCCAGCGCGTCAGGATGTATTAGCACAAATAAATCATATTATCTAGATTACAAATCTTTATCCACACAGAAGCCAGGCCAGCGCTGTTTGTTTAAGAGTGATGAATTCATTTACACTCATCCTCCACGCTCACTGGGCCAATTATTTACTGCAGAAATCCAACGCTAATGGTGTTTCTCAGCTGGGCCAGGACCGCTAGGGAGGTGAGGCCTCTCACCACACACACACCTGAAGGAGCACATCCCTCTTGTGCTTAGCAGTAGTTAAGAGCTCATGGAGTTAGCCTAGCGCTTACGCTACACCTCAACAGACACCATTGAGACAGACTGAACATTACTGAGCCAATTATGTGTGTCTGTGTGTGTGTGTGTGTGTGTGTGTGTGTGTGTGTGTGTGTGTGTGTGTGTGTGTGTGTGTGTGTATGTGTCTATGTGTGTGTATGTGCCTCTTTCTCAGGTGGGCCAGGATGGCCTGGGGAGGTGATGTTTCTCAGTACACACACACCTCTAGGAGCACAACCCTCTTGTGGTTAGCAGTACATGGAGTTAGCCTAGCGCTAACACTGCACCTCAACAGGCACCATGGAGACAGACTGAGCAACTGGGGAGTGGGATTACTAAGGAGCAGTGAGTGCTAATTTAAGACTGCCTGTGAGAGAGAGTGTGTAAGATTCAGAAAGAGAGAGAGAGAGAGAGAGAGAAAGAGAGAGAGAGAGAGCAATGGGGAGACTGACATACACTGTGACAGAAAGAGTGGAACAGAGAGAGAAGTAAAGAGAGAGAGAAACAGAGACGGAGAGGAAGGTGTTGATAGGTCAGCGCTGGAGAAGCCCTGTGGTTAAGAGCGTCATGCTAAGGACATGACACTGTCCTCAGCAAGGTGGTTGAGTTGATCAGCCCAGCTGTGTTATGACAGCAGAGGTCAAAGGTCAGGTGGCCTGCTCACCGAGTCTGAAGTTTGCGGAGCTTGGCGAAGTTAAGCTTTTATGTGTATTCACTTATCATTTCCTTCCTTTTGTGGGATGGAGCGTCTGTTTGTGTTTATGTGTACTGTATGTGTGTGTGTGTGTGTGTGTGTGTGTGTGTGTGTGTGTGTGTGTGGGGCGGGGGGGGGGGATGGGGGGTATTGGAGTCAGACGAGCAGACAGGTGCCCTGAAAGAGCCCTGGTGCTGAGAAGCTGAGCTGTTAAAAACTTTTCCGTTTAAGCGGGCGTGATGCGCCATAAAGCTCCTGAGCACGCCAGCACTTCCCAGGCATTTTGTTGCCCATAAACAGTCTCAGCTGCATCGACCAGTTTCTCACTGGTCATTTACTCCTTGTTGGGCGTAATTACGGTTGCAACCCCGTACTGTGAAGCCAAATGGCTGCATCCCAAAACATCAACTTTCCTCACTGTTCACATGTGCGAAGTAGTGCTGGAAAACTAAAACAGATTTTTTATCCTTTACTACAAAAGCTGCGATGTAGTTTACCCCTGATAATAGTTAGCATAGTGACACCACATGCCTGTGGCTCTCTGCCTGCAGTTGTCTGGTATTCACAAAGCTTCTTAAGGCTAAAAGTAAGCTCCTAACTGTCAGCTTTAGGAGAACCATAAATGAAACTAATGGGCATTTCACTCCTAACTTTAAGACTCCTAATTTCAAAGATTAAGATTCATTTACAAAGCCCATTAGGAGTAAAAACTGAGTACAAGAAGGGACTCCTAATTCACTAAGTCCAACTCCCAAAGAAGCGGAAAACAGCCGTTTTATCATTTAAAGTTGCAATGTTTTGGAATGCAGATAAGGAATCACTTGAGAGAGATCTATCATGAGAGAATAATTGCAGAACTTGTGAAATACCACCTACCCAACCTTCCTAAATTAAACTAGTCCCTGTCTAAACACTATCTACACATATTATCTCACACACACACACACACATATACACACAAACACACACACACACACACACGCACACACACACACACACACACTGTACACACACACACACACACACACACACACACACACACAAACACACAACATTTCACTCTGTTTTCGTATTAGGAATAATTAGGGGGCTCTACAATGTGTGCTTTTCCCTATTGGAGAGTTGGGTGTGTGTCATAACTGGGCAGATGGGCCAGGCCCTTGAGTCGTGGATCTGCTCGAGGTTTTTTCCTAAATGTGTCTCCAATTCTAGGGGGGTTTTCCTCGCCCCTGTTACTCATGGGCTCTCTCTGAATGTTTTAACACGCTGTAAAGCGCCATGAGACATGTGTAATGTTTTGGTGCTCTATAAGTGAAATTAAATTGAAAAATGGAAATAACTGTGCCCCGCTGCAGTGGACAGGGAAAGACGGAGGAGTCGGACACACACGTCTGTTTTCCTCGGATTCTGCCTGCAGTCCTATCAGAGCCACAATGGCTCCCAGTGGTTTAGTTTCCTAAGACAAAAGGCGAATCTGAGCAACTGTGCATCAGGCAGAGGAGAGTCTGCACCACCAAACTCATCAGGTCTCCAGCTGTTATGTTACAATGGGGAGCTTTGCCATTTGCTTTAATGAGAATAACAGCAGACAATCCCACCAGGACTGAAGACTATATCCTGATCGCCCGGACTGAAGACAATATCCTGATCGCCCGGACTGAAGACAATATCCTGATCGCCCGGACTGAAGACTATATCCTGATTGCCCGGACTGAAGACTATATCCTGATCGCCCGGACTGAAGACTGTACCCATGCATAGACCTGATCGCCCAGACTGAAGACTATATCCATGCATAGGCCTGGCACTAGGACTGATCATAATAAAAGGCCACTAAACTAAAATGTGAAGTTTTATCACACAACACAATGCCGGTAATGCAATGCATTTGGGGGGATATGCAACTGCAGGATTGTCCCCCAGAGCTGTTGTCTGTGAACTCACCACCTATATGAATGTGTTAATACAATTTAAATAAAATAAATCTTTTGTGTACATAGTACAAGTCTTACATGGAAGCAAAACCAAACGTGTTGCATTCCTATTCTTTGCTGAGTTCACGTGCCCTAGTGACAATAATCCAAACAGTCCCTTCTCACCAAAGATTCTGGGCACATGACGAGACTAATGTGTTTCACTCAACATCTTCTGGCTGAGCTATCCATCAGACAGCCATCTGATAAGCCTGTAGGGTGACCCATCCTTCTTACCCCCCTGTGAGGTGAATGACCAGACGTGGCAACGCTACGGTCTGACTGGCAGTCTGAGCTCGAGTCCAGTTATTGCAGGGTCCGGGGAGTGGATGCGGTCGGAGGGTTTAAGTGGCTCTGGCTTCGGCACATCCCGGCGAGGGATATTTGAGTGATTTTGATGGACTAAATATAATAAAGATTAAATATGCAATATATATGGCGTAGCCTAAATACATAACAGATACACAATGCATACATCCTTCAAAATAATGCATAAAAGCTCGCAAACCTTTGTGAATCAAACCCAGATCTTTCAGAGTAAAAAAGTTCACAATGAAGGCAGGTTGAGAGTGAAGGACACATTGAGAAACGGAGGACAGAAAACATGCACACACACACACACACACACACACACACACACACAGGCACCGATCAACAGGCAGGTCTGATCTGAGCCGTGCTAAAGAACTCTGTAATATCTGAGGCTAGAGAGGTCCTGCAGGGGCCTGATAGGATGGATCGCTGCGGCGACTGTTGCTAGGATGCACCCTTCCACTCCCAAAGGAACGGGGGGAAAAAAAAGAGAAAAATGACAGAACACTGGGAGAGCCAATCAATTAATCCCCTCGATGAGACGCCGCCGGGAACCAAGACGCCCTTATCACCCTGAGGAAGTCATACACACACACACACACACACACACACGCACACACACACACACACACACACACACACACACACACATACACACACACATTTGAGGTTCTGTGAACTACAGTAACACACCAAGTGGTCTGTGTGCAGCAGGGTGATAATAAGAGGGGATTACACAGCGTGTGTGTGTGTGTGTGTGTGTGTGTGTGTGTGTGTGTGTGTGAGAGAGAGAGAGAGAGAGATTCTGGTTGGGTGTGGGTATCTGGTAATGTTTGTGAAGCAGTGCCTGTTTGACTGTTTTAATACTGTTAGTGTTCCACAATAACAAGGCTGTAAAAAACAGCTTTACTTCAAATGATGGCTGAGAAAATCACACATCAAACATGAAGCCCAACACGGACTATTTAGTTTAACCTTCAGACAAAATGAGACTCATCTCCAAAATGAATGTTTGTGAGCGTAAGTGTGCAATTGGGGCAAATGTGTGGCAAAGTGCCCCTGTGAAGCAAATGAATGCAAATATATATTTTATACATCTCTCCATATTTCTATAAATGAAACTATAAAGCAATAGCTTTCAATTTCAGCCATTCCCTCATAAACATTAAAAGTGCCTGTGAGAAATTAGATCCAGGAGGACAAGAACTGTTCAATACAGAAGTGTGTGTGTGTGTGTGTGTGTGTGTGTGTGTGTGTGTGTGTGTGTGTGTGTTTAACTGCACATAGAGAGGGAAGAGGGCAGAATGACATCAGAAGCGAAGACTGGACTACATGGCGTGACTGCTGCAGCTCACCACACATGCAACCCAGACTAAGCCTGGCGGAGGGCAATCACACTCAGAGCCAACACCCAGTACACACACACACACACACACACACACACACACACACACATGCCCACACACACACATGCACACACGCACGCACGCACGCACGCACGCACACACACACACAAGGGCAGTCACACTCAGAGCCAACACCCAGTACACACACCCCCAATAGAGACAAAGGGCTCCTCATGG
>NW_027468598.1:35552265-35559765 GCF_046254945.1 Alosa pseudoharengus
CACAACACTTCTGTCCATCAGGAGAATGTTTATGTTTAACTAGCACAACACACTGGATGGACACGCACACTGATGTGCATTTTTTTAGCCAAATTATGTGCGCGTACAGTATGTGAATAAGCTGAGTGGAAACCCAGGTCCTATCATGTCTGGTTATCTTGTCAGTCCCTAACAATGATCTGAGTGATTTTACTGATTCAGTAATCAGTCCGTGCCCAATACAGTTGTTAGTCAGTAGTTCTTATCTGAGGAGTAGGCAGACACACTCACAACTGTTTCAAATGAATGAGTTATTGACCAAAATTAGGTCTAAGCATCATGATGTGAGTTTAGTGGTGAAGATTTTCTTTAGTTTAGTTAGTTAGCTTATCAAGTGAGTTGTCAAACAGTGAGTTCACTGAGCATTCCCATAGCACTTGCTTCAGTGGGAAACCTGCCTGGCCAATCAGACTTGCTTTCACTGTCTCCTGTGACTGGGACTGTGTGACTGGATAGTCATCTGTCTTGCCTCCTCTTCTTCCACCTCCTCCTCCTCCTCCTCCTCCTCTTCTTCCACCTCCTCCTCCTCCTCCCCCTCTCCATGCTGTCTCTCCTCCTCCTACTCCTCTCCTCCTCCTCCTCCCCCTCTCCATGCTGTCTCTCCTCCTCCTCCTCTCCTCCTCCTCCTCCCCCTCTCCATGCTGTCTCTCCTCCTCCTCCTCCTCCTCCTCCCCCTCTCCATGCTGTCTCTCCTCCTCCTCCTCCTCCTCCTCCCCCTCTCCATGCTGTCTCTCCTCCTCCTACTCCTCTCCTCCTCCTCCTCCTCCTCCTCCTCCCCCTCTCCATGCTGTCTCTCCTCCTCCTCCTCCTCCTCCTCCTCCCCCTCTCCATGCTGTCTCTCCTCCTCCTCCTCCTCCTCCCCCTCTCCATGCTGTCTCTCCTCCTCCTCCTCCTCCTCCTCCTCCCCATGCTGTCTCTCGGGCCTTTGTAAAGGGGATCGTAGCTCTTTCTCCGCTTATCTGATCTCTGTGTCACACGCCTGGCCCACGCCCTGTCCCTTAGCAACCCACAGCACACAAAGCATCATGACAGAGGTCCCCAGGCCACACACACATATGCACACACACACAAACACACACACACACGCACACACACGCGCGCGCACAGACACACACACACACATGCACACACGCACACACATGTACGCACACACGCACACACACGTACGCACACACATGTACGCACGCGCACGCACACACACACACACACACACACACACACACACACACACACACACACACACACACACACACACACACACACACGTAATGGAGTGGAAGTGGAAGTTTCCCATGTTTTACTCAAATTCAAATTCAAATTCAAAATGCTTTATTGGCATGACAAATAAGACATTTGTGTTGCCAAATTGCCAAAGCAGTCATACAAAGTATGGAAGGAACATGGAATAAGACACAGAAAAACTAAGTGTCTATGTGTAGACATAGACATAAGTGTACACTATATCACAGTATTTACTCCTTGTCTGTTTATTTTGTGAAGGGCTACCATCTACCTAGAGAGATTTATGAGAAAAGCACAATGCCATCCTGCCTCGCCCTTACCTCTTCAACACACACACACACACACACACACACACACACACACACACACACACACACACACAAACACACACACACACACACACACAAACACACACACACACACACACACACACACACACACACAAACACACACACACACACACACACACACACACACACACACACAAACACACACACACACACACACACACACACACACACACACACACACACACACACACACAGACACCAGACACACACACACACACACACACACACACAAACACACACACACACACACACACACACACACAAACACACACACACACACACACACACACACACACACACACAAACACACACACACACACACACACACACACACACACAAACACACACACAAACACACACACACACACACACACACACACACACACACACACACACACACACACACACACAAACACACACAAACACACACACACACACACACACACACACACACACACACACACAAACACACACACAAACACACACACAAACACACACACACACACACACACACACACACACACACACACACACAGACACCAGACACACACACTTACCTCTTCATTCATACCACTGCCTCACTAGGCATTCACTTCTGGAACTTTTCAAATGGTTGCCCCAGGCGATAGTTACCAGGGCGACCAAGCCTCATTCAGTTGACCTACCTGTCGACCTACATGTTTTGATCAGTATAATGTTGTCATATTCTGAAGGCTATTGAGATACCATTTGTGATGTATTAAATACATGAACTTTAAACCGAAGTAACAGATCTAAGTACTCCTGCTTAAGCCTCTCAAACTCAATGGGTGAGCACCATTCTCTCTAAGAGGCTTCTGTTGTTATCTCATAAATGTGTGCCTGGATTGGTGTTGCAGATGTTATATTTGGACCAAACAGACATTAACGTGCGGATGATATGCACTCATCGATAGTGATGTAAGGATTCATTGCAGCTAATGAGTTTTCTATTAGCACGGGATGCTATTTTAGACAGGCATTATACATTCTGCCTCTTCCATATTCATTTGAAATTTAAGACAAAAACAAATCAAATGAGCTTCCCATCATGTCCCTGAAGAGTGAGCAAAACTTCCATTAAACTGACAAATTGAAAATTTGATTTCATTGCATTGCATTATCGTTTTCTATGAATGCAGCACATCTGTTGTAGGAGGTAATTAGCGTTTTGATGATGCGCGTCATTTTTCTGCTATTCATTTCAACCTGCACACAATTAGAAGTGCTGCGGTGTTCTGCTCTTGCAGGATTAACACTTCAGTAGCAGAAGGATAAACACAAAGGCATCCTGACCTGACTCACAAAGCCCATCAGAGCCCCCTGGGATGTCTACACGGAATGGCCTACATGCAGAAAACCAAAACACACCAGTTTTTTTATTCAAACACTCTGATGAAATGAAACTCTAACGAAACCACGCTTAAAAAATAATGTCCTGATCTCAAGGCATCCTCACCACTCACTCAGGCAGTCAGTCAGTCACACACACACACACACACACACACACACACACTCACTCAGGCAGTCAGTCAGCCAGTTGTGCACGCCACGATCCGTCCATGTGATGGATGGTAATTAACTACTAACAAACAAATAAGTTGGCTGGTTGTGGGTTGAGCATGATGGATGCCTTACACAAACTGATCCTCATTATGCCACAAAGGGACATCCAGCATCCACCAGGAGTGATGATGAATAGCCCTCTCAACACCACGCTCTCAACATCAAACCACCAGGAGTGATGGTGATTAACCCTCTCGTCAACACCTCGCTCTCAACATCAATCCCTGGCCTCTCATCTTACATGTTATTCATCAGCAAAGCTTTTTAATGCAGGGCTATATACCGTACTATTTTCATAGTTATTTTCATAGTTAGGCCGGTCCTGCGACTTAGGTGCAACATATATATACAGTGGGCAGTGCTTCGACTTGGCCAGCTTCACGCGGGATCACGCGGTATCACGCGACTTTAATTTGTATTTTCCCAGTGAGACGCTGCAACAACCCAAACAACCGGTAGATGGCTCAAGTGAGAAGAGTGTCTCGTAAAAAGAAATGGAGCCTGGAAAACCCTACACAGACTTCACTACAGACTTTAGCAGACTGGTTTAGAAATAATTTAATAGCCAGAAATATGCCTGCCCTGCCCTAATAAAGAAATATTTGGTTAACTGCGAGTGAATCCCGTTTGCAGCCGTAGAAGAAACGCAGGACAAATTAAACATTCTGGTTTTCTCCGAGTGCAACGATGATAGACAGACATCATTTGGACAAAATATAGAGCATATTAACCTCCGTTGCTCAGCCAAATGCCTTCCTGTTACGTCCTGTAATCACGGAGTTACAGGCGATAAACGATTTTTTAAGGTCACAAGTTTACTTCATTAGCGGTTTATTTTTTTGATTATTAAAGAGTGTTTTTCATTTAAAGGTTTGACTTCGTGCTTATTCAGTAGAGCATTAAGCCTTAAGCCATACCCAAGTAGCCTTAATCGAGGTAATGTTTAATTATGCATGATTTATTTCGTTATTGAATTCGTAGGCTGGGATTCCTCTCGGTAACAATTATGTTTGGTAGCCTCCTGCTTTTTCAGAGGGGGCGGCAGTCAGGCTACTGACAGAGCGATGTACAGTGACAGAGCGACGCACAGTGGCTGAAAGTGGTACTAAAGCTTCACGCAGCTTCACGCCTCGTAATGCGCGAATGAAGTGGCCATTTGAAAGTGATGCCCACTGTATTTATATATATATGTTTTTTTCCTCTTCATGAAACATTTTTTGACTGGTGCAACTTATACTCCGGTGCGACTTATAGTTAGGGAGTGGGGTCACAAGGTCAGATTCCAACCTGACACTGACGATACCACTGCACTACACCGACCACTCATACAGATAATTCCATGTTTACATCAACATGTGTGGTGGCTGCACTACAGTGAGTCCCCATATAGATATATCCATGTTTACATCAACATGTGTGCTTGCACCAATGAGCCCTTTGCTTTGATGGTGGAACTTCATGAACTATACAAACTAAACCAGTGCAATGAACTAAAGCAGGGAAGGGAGAGAGCAGTGACCCCACCCAGCCATGGCAGTCAGAGCGCATACTGACGGTACTCAGTCACACAGTGATCTCAGAATCCAACGCCATGGTCCCGTATGTCTATTTCCACATCGCTATGTCTATTTCCACATCACTATGTCTATTTCCACATCGCTATGTGCACTTCCACATCGCTATGTGCACTTCCACATCGCTATGTCTATTTCCACATCGCTATGTGTACTTCCACATCGCTATGTCTATTTCCACATCGCTATGTGTACTTCTTGGGTATGGGCCCACACTATAAGCTTAGTGATGATGGAGTGATGCTTTATGAACAAAACAAACAGCCCTAACCCACTCACCACAGCTCATCCAGAGGGCTGCACAAACAACACACTCTCCTGAATTCTACATTTCCAGGACATACATCAAAACTGGCTTTAGTCAGGAAATGGAAAAGAGTCTGGGTAAACAAGGAACAAGTGATTGTGGCTGGGTGTTAATTGATGTGTTTTGTGTGTGGGTGTGCGGGTGTGTGCATGTGTGTGTGTGTGTGTGTGTGTGTGTGTGTGTGTGTGATTGTGGCTGGGTGTTAATTTGTGTGTTTTGTGTGGTGGATCATTCGAAATCTCTGCAAACTCACCATCTACTGAACCTACATGTACTAAACCCTGTAAATGATTCCACAGTGAAAGATGAGCTCTCATGTAGGTAGACCTATCCAAAACTCATTTCCTGGTAACACAGATTCCTTTCTGTGTGCTAAACCAACTCTGACCAGCTCACCAACCTCAAGTTTCCTTGCTGCAGTGAGGTTGACGATGTGGTGAATGACCAGTTGTTCACACTGTCCTGAGTGACCACCACTGCTGTTTAACTAATTGATGCACTAATGGGAGGATAAAAATAACAATTTGAATGTTGAATCACACAGAGACAGACACACACACACACACACACACACACACACACACACATCCAAAACAAAACAAGTATTATCCCGCTGACAGTCTGTATGTTCTATTGCTACACAGAGGAAGTCTCCCAGCATGCAATACAGCAACTGGACCAGATGCACAAACACAAGAGCACAGAGATGCAAGGCATGTACAACAGCAATGCAAATCAGAGGCTGTTTATACACCCATCACACACACACACACACACACACACACTCTCTCTCTCTCACACACACACACACACACACACACACACACACACTCTCTCTCTCTCACACACACTCTCTCTCTCTCTCTCTCTCTCTCTCTCTCTCTCACACTCTCTCTCTCTCTCACACACACACACACAGCAAGTGACCCCTCGCTATTATGGCAAGTTGACACACCAGTCTATGGTTGATTTGTTGTCTTTCCTTCTTCTGTAAACACACAGAACCACCGTGTGAATCATGGTACTTTTTATGAATATGGTTTTTAGAGAAGAACGTGTTCAGTTATTTACAAACCGAACTGTTCCACAACGCTTCCATGAGCACACATAAATCACCAAACTCTACAAATCTACAGCATAGAATAATCTGACAAGACTTCAAGTTACTGTGAATTTAATAACCCAATTAAAACACAACATAAAATACACAACACACACACACACACACGCACAAAATTATAACACACAATTATAATTTCTGTTCTCCCATTTCATCCCATCCCAGTGCAACTGAGTACTCTCTCTCTCACACATACACACACACACACACACGCACACACACACACACACACACACACACACACACACACACACACACACACACACACACACACACACACACACACACACACACACACACACACACACACACACACACACACACACACACACACACACACACACACACACACACACACACACATATATAAACTGATGGTAATTTTGATACCATAGATTTAATAGAGACCCAGTCAGACCAATAGTATGAAAAATCAGGAATAGAGTTTATTTACAATGATGCGCATCAAGGGAGAGACAGCATGACTTCACCTAAAGATCCATCCGCTGCTCTAACTAGACAAGGAAATAGTTAGAGTTTAAGTATCCTTCCAGGCTGACGGGAGATGGCGTTGGTCATCCCATCTCACGTGGACTACACTGAATCAGACCCTGATTAGTGGCAGCCTGGCAATCCAGAGCAGATAGCTACTGACGCAGTCATGCAGAACAGTGAAACACTGCAAAGTCATAATATTCCTGCTTATCTCTAAACACAGTCACACACAGATATACACAGGGACAGTACAGATATCATAGTCATTACCTAGAATCATACTTTTAGTATCAAAGTGACCCACTAATGAGAAATACAGAACATTAAACCACATATTGGAATATTGGACATAATGTTCTAATCCACTTTCTCTCAACATACACACGCAAAAGACATCTCCATAACCAGAATACTCTCTCTCTCACACACATACAGACACACACACACACACACACACACACCTACAGACACACACACACACACACACACCACACACACACACACACACACGCACACACTTCACCTGACTGCAGGTAGAAGGCAGCCGGTTGTGTTGCGTCTGCTATAATACACGCAGGCCTCTGACAGGCGCATTGGCGGAGTTTGTCAGGAGATAGGGCACATCACCATGGTTGTGTTTGGGGAAGTAGGCTAAGGCTGTCAGAACAAGCTGAGAAGGATTGTACAAACCTGCGGCAGGTTCAGCACTGTTTTAAACACCTACCCAAAATAGGGCAGGCACTGCTATTTCCATCAAAACATCAAACTTTGTGTAAGGCAGAGTAGCTC